>NW_025422471.1:9965000-10565000 GCF_011764305.1 Mustela putorius furo | reverse complement strand
CAGCACTTTAATGGAACTGCTTTGGGCCAGGCACTCTTCCAAGGGCTTTAAAGCTATTAAGCTTATTTAATCCTCATAATAATCCTACAAGATAGGTAATATTATCATCCCCATTTTACAGATGAGAAAACTGAGGCAGAGAGATAGTGGCTAAGCAACATACCCAAAGCAACACAGCTAGTAAGTGGCAGAGCCAGGACACAAATTCTGACAGAAACAGTAATAGCAGCCACAGTAAAATGAAGAACACCTAATTATCACTAACTACAGGACTCTACGCCAGGTATCAGTTTGGGTGTTTTCCCTGAATTACCTACTCTAATCCTCACTATAACAATATTATGTAGGTACTAATTTTAGCCTGCTTGACAAATGTGCATGCCCAGAGAGGTTGAATAAATTGTCCAAAACCACACAGCAGGTAAGGAGCAGAGGCAACACTCAACCCAGGTCAGCTGACTCCACAGCCGAGGCTTTTAATTACAATGTCACGGAGATCTCAATAAAGAAGGTGGCCAAGCCAAACAGCCCCTCACTGCAAGCTTCCGCTAACTTGTACTCTCTACCTGAAAAGGTGGCTGATGTTCGACCCTTTGGTTTGTACCCTCCTGGTTGCAGGCTCCCCTCGCCTCCCACATGTTCTCCCAAGCATACCAGTGTCTTCTAGTTGCCATCCCAGAAACTGTTTCAGGCTTCTCTCGGACGGACTTCAGAAAGAGTGGTCAGAGGAATTTAATGTGCTGTGTTCCAATATCCTGTCCATGGGCTGTGGGAATCAGAGGCGGCAAAAAATTACAGACCCGGCCTCTCTCGGTTCCTACACAGCAGCTGGCCTTCTCCGCCCCCACCTACAGAAGCCCCGCAGGGCCTCCCCACTGGAGGCTGTGGTTAATCTGGTCTCCCTGGCCCTGGGGGATGAGAATCTGGCCCGAGGTCTGTGACAACAGAAGAGCAGAAGTCAGCAATGCAAATAATAAAAATGCATTTCAAAAGCTTCGTGCCTTACAAAGCTGCTTCACATATGTACTGTCTCATATGGGCACTTCCTATGGGAATTGATAGAAACTGAAACTGGTTCGGAGCAATATTTGGTACTTTTGGGTTTTTGTAATTTACCTTTGTCTCTTTATTATTATGTACTGCATTTCCTACCATTGTTTTAATTTTATATTTGAACTTTTTCTGCTAACTTAGCGAGACTGAGACTTTCTCAAAACATTTAATTCTACCAGTATGTTATTTTATTTATTTTATCTTAAAGATTTTTATTTATTTATTTGAGAGCAGAGGCTGGGCAGAGGGAGAAGCAGATCCCCCCACCACACCTACACACCTACACTCCCCCACACCCAGCTTAGCAGAGCACCCCACATGAGGCTCCATCCCAGGATCCCGGGATCATGACCTGAGCAGAAGGCAGAGGCTTACCCCACTGAGTCACCCAGGTACAACTCTACCAGTATATTTTATAGAACAAAATTATTGGGTGCCTTGGGTGTCTCCGTCAGTTAAGAGTCTGACTTTTGGTTTCAGCTCAGGTCATGATTTCAGAATTATCAAACTCCCCACTCAGTGGTAAGTCTGTTTGAGATTCTCCCTCTCTCCCTCCCCCCAACATGCTCACTCCCACATGCTCTCTCTCTCTCAAACAATCTTTTAAAACGATTAAAAAAAAAAAAAAGGACAAAATTATTATCCTCTTGCCATAAATATTGATAGCTTTGCCCTCAATTTAGATGGAACCATAGGCCTGCCTTAAATATGATTATAGAACTAAGTACCCAGGGTCATGAACTTCTTCAACATATATTACTGTATGTTGAAGCCCTAATCCTTAATGTGATGATATCAGGAGATGGAGCCTTTGGGAGGTAATTAAGTTTAAGTTAGGGGATGAGGCTGGGGCCTTCATGACTGGATTAGTGGCCTTATAAAGAGAGACACCAGAAAGCTTGTTCACTCTCTGCTTCCAGACAAAGGAGAGGTTATGTGAGCAAACAAGATGGCAGCATTCTACAACCCAGAAGAAAGATCTCACCAGAACCAACCATGTTGGCACCCTGATCATGGACTTCTAGCCTCTAGAACAGTGAGAAAATGAGCAATGTTCAAGCCACCAGTCTATGGTATTTGGTTACAGATTTACATATACAGACACATTATGTATTATGTATTGACACGTGATGTTGATATATGATAATAGATATTGATTCACATGTATCCAAAAAAGAAACTTGCCCTTGCATCAGTAGTAAATAAATAAACATAAGAGACAGAGATCCAGAAGAGATCATCGAACACCTGAAGTCATTTGAGCAACAGAAACTTTAAAAATAAAATATTTTCCCAAGGATAGGTTGTGAGTCAGGGTCTGAAATAAGGTAGTGAGTCTAACTGAAGCAACCTCTGCTCGACAGAGATGGGAGAAAAGGAAACTTTCCCGGGGACCACTGATCATGGTCACGGGAGGTTAACACAGATGATGGAGGGAGGATGACGCCCGTTGCTTTACCCCTCCACTCTGAAGTTAGGTAACATGTAAGCAACAGGAGGTGGGCTTTGTGTGGAGGGGAGCTCACCTCTGTGGTTGGGGAAGAAGTAGATCCAGATTTGCTTTTGATGAATTGGACTTACTGTGGCTGCTCTGCCACTGGAGGGCATGGTTTGTGTGAGAGAGCAGAGCCAAAGTCTCAGTCTACTGAGAGCTTCCGGGAGTTAAGTGACTCAGTTGAAAGTATTCTTACCTTCTGGAACAATTAGCAATGTTAGAAAAAATGGAGAACAAACATCCATGAACAGTTCCAAGAGAAATAGGTCTACAGAGCCACAGAAAATAACAAAAGGGAAATTTGCCAAGAACAAAACAGACATTTCATTCAATAATTTGGTGTTATAGTCCTGAAACAGTAAGATTTTTAAGAGGGCTATTAGAGCTCCCAAAACTTGTTTGCAAAATTAGCCAGAGATATTCACTTCAAATTTTCTATATTGGCCAAGTGTGAGCAAGAAAAGTGGTGGTTCAGGCAAGGAGAGGTTAGGAAGAAAATCCATGATGCATGTACTAACTCGGCCAACTTTAACAGGGGCAGACACAATTCCAATCTTTAAATTTATGAAGGCTTTCCTACACTTTATCTTTGAAAGCTATTTTGTTATATTTTATCTTAAAGTTTAATAACAAAAATATCAATTCTGTTTCTATCCTAGAATTCAAATGTCCAAGACAAATGTAACCTACTGAATCCATCAAAGCCAAGGAAACTCACAGAACTGCTGATCTTCAGGGTTCTCACATAAGACTGATTGAGAAGTCAGCCAGACTGCAGAAAAGGACTTCAGGTTTTCTGGGGAATTAGTCGTTGCCATTGAGTAAGTCAAACACTGGGTGAAGAAGAAAACTCACACCAGTATTTCCCTAATTCTATTGCTGCTGTATTTCATAAATTCTCAGCATTCAGCATAGATGTTTCTGGTTGATAAAACAGAAGTAGATTTCTACCTGTATGGGTTCAATGGATGATTTCCTAAATTCCCATGTGTGTTGGTTTTTTTCCTATGGAGCTAAAATAATTAATGCAAAAGTCATGTGGCATTTCTGAGCTTTAAAAACTGGAAATTGGCTTATCTCATGATTTTGGAGCCATTTTATCCAAGAAAGACCTGGGATCCTTCCTTTTCAATGCACTTTTTTATTGAGCTGGGTGGAGTAAGAGGAATCAGTGCCAAACTGGAAGAAGTTTTCAGTAACACTTACCTGGTACTCACTGTGTACCAGACATTGGTTTAAATGTTCTGCATTACAGGTCAAGAATCCCTTACTCATAATTCTAAAATCCAAAAGCCTTGGAAAACCAGATCTTTTTTTTTTTAATAGTTCAATTGGCAGCAAAAAGACCAAACTCATTTGGCAGCAACATTTGATTCTGATTTTTAGTGGCAAAAGATGTTAATATTTACTAATTGGTGCCTCAGACTCCACTGGGTGTATTATATAATATATAGCATGTCACACAATATATGAATATGAATGGAAGTTGGATCTAAAGGCACACGATCAAATGACTATTGCCCATGAGGTTGGGAGTAAAAATGTCGAGCAACAGATTAAGGGTCAGTCCGAAAGGACCTAATGGATATTTATGAAGTCAAACTTTAACAAAATGATTCTTCCACATTTAGTTACAGAATGGTTATTTATTAAAGACTTTCTATGACCCACGTAAGGTCAATAGGGAATGCAAACCTCCAGAATACTGGCAGTATTTTTTGTTTTATTTATATTTTTTTCTTTAAAAAATAAAACAAAATTCAAGCAATATAAATAAAGGATCTTAAACTTGAATACAAATAGCCAATTGTACATGAGGCATGAAGACGGCTGGCTTAGCAGCATGTGCATAAAAGACTTAGAGGCTTTAGTTAACAGCAAGTTCTAGAAGTCAACAAGGTGTGGTGACTTTCAGAAAAGGTAATTGAATCTTGGGTGGCATAAACCTCACTGATCAGATCAGCGTGGGATGTTTTTTAAACGTGCAGCCATCACTTTAAGAGGGATATAAACCAACTAAATTATGTACAGAAGATAGATAAATTGGTAAAGACACTCAATATTATGTCCCATAGGCAACGACAGAAAAGCCCAGGAATCTTTAACTGGAAAATAAAAGGGGTAGGAAGGCAAACAAACACACACTTCAAATAACTTAAGAAATGTGTACGAGTTGTCAACTATGGACTTCTAGCCACTCCACACTCTATAAAGAGATACTGCCTCTACCAAAATCCTTCCTCCTGAATACCCATGTGATTGTATCATACAATGCATGGTGGGGCGGGGGTGGTGATTGGACTAGTAGTTGACATATGACTGTGACTCAAAAAGCCAGTCCATAAACCAGCATAACTATACCAGCACTTGGAGTAAAAGGTCAGTTGGACCTGACGGTCCCTGAATGGAATTTGTATTGGAAAACACAGACAGACTGAACCAGTTAGTAATGGAGGCAAAAGCTAAGAGGAAGCCAGCAGATAGAGTTGGCCCACAGCAAACCAACACCATGTATAAACTTAAATGATGACAGAACAAAACACTTTGTAAGCAGAGAAACCTCAGCAGCAGAGAGAAGAAAACAGAACAAACTTCAGAAGGCAGCCAAAGGTGCCGAGAGGGAAACAGGAAAACAGGACAGAGAGGAGAAAATGCAGTTGTCGAAAGCTGGTTCCATTCCTGTGTACTTCTCTCTCTCTCTCTCTCTCTCTCTTTTTTCCATTCCATTTGAATGCTTATAATAAACTCGCTTTTTCTTATGGTAATACATGTAAGTTGTTGCCCTGCTAATAAAATAAAGACTAAAACAAACTTCTAAGAAAATTGATTAAGTCAATTTTCTAGAGTCTTGAGGGTCTCTAGAGTCTTCCATCAATTGGTGGAAGCTTCAGAGAAATTGGTGTCTTTCTGATAGTCCATAAATGTGAAATGGCAGCCTCCAGAGACAGAGGTTGGTCTGCCACAGAGAAGTCCCAGCACCAGCTACTAACCAGGTGGCAGGGACCCAAACCCAGGAAGAAATGCCTGACGGAACAACCTTCAAGACCCTTCCAATCCTGAGACTATATCCTCTGACACTACGTGGAGAAGTCTCTCTTTTGAGGTAATAGCAATGACCTTCACAATCTGAGAAAAGCACAACATTCTAAAATAGAATTTTGCCTTTTGTTTTTTGGTTAGAATATTTTTCCATTCACTGCTTTGCCATCTTGAGCTTCTCTTCTTTCCAGTAGAAAACTGACAAGCCCAACTACAATTTCAAGTTCAGTAAATAACGGCTCAGTGTTTCTGGTTTTGAGAAAAGAAACAGGTCATTTTGGCACCGATTTTTTTTTCCATTTGTTTTTAAATTCACGTGTATTTTTCAGTAAATTTATTGCACATGATTTTGATTTATTTACACTTAGCTCCCTAAAATGCGTGGTTAGCAATGTGATGACGATGCACCTTTTAATTAGTCTGTCTCAGAACCAGAAAGTCATGTGTTGCCAGCACGACCAGAGTGAAATCCAGATGACACAAATTTGGATACAAATTGAAGCAGCCATAAAATTCAAGACCATTCTAAACTTGGTGATACAAGTTCTCTTGTTCCCAAAGTTACAGACAAAACAAGTTCCAAGTATGAAGCGCTTAACCAATTTTTCATGCAAACATGTGGCGCGCAGATAAACGGCAGAGGAGCAGCTGCCTCGCGCATCGCTTTGCTACCACAATTACTTTGTGATCAACTTGTGATTCGAGGGGGTTGTTGCTTTGCGAGAGGTTGTGCCTGCATCCCCAAAGAATCTGGAACCTAGGCAAGAAAGCTAGTCAACCAGTTGCTTAGCAAAGTGTAAACCGAGCCGTTTGCAGTAGATAGAGTGTTTCTCATTCGTAGAATTAGATAATGTTAAGTGTGGTAGGAACCGTGGAAATAATCTTGGCCAATCCTTCACTTCAATAATGTGTTTTCAATGGTTGTTTTGACATTCTATGTACGTAACCTTTAAAATTCAAATGACATTGGTCCAGGCATGAGTTTAATTTAGTTAAGACTCAAAGCACATATGGAGCAGAGAGAACATTTTCGAGGGAAACCTAGAGAATTGTTTGATGGGTCCTTTTTTTTCTTACTTATCTTTAAGACCCACAACGTGAAAATAGGTGTCCTCCTTTAAATGTGTTAGAAAGAGGGATAACACTACTAGGATATATAAAATGTGTATTTTATGTAAAATTTGTGTTGATAAAGATTCTAAACCTGTTTCAACATATCTCTATGTGCCAATTTTCTACAAGCCAACACTTCATAAATCATGTTCAAAACAAATACCAAAAATACATGACTTACATAATTAAACACTGATGTATTAAATTTACACATGGGCATAATCTTTCAAGTTTAAGGATATTTATCCATGCCAGGGTCTGTGTATTTGGCAGTGGCTGGGGGGAAAAAATAAATCCTTAACCAGAAGTCCTTTTCTTAATGAGTTCATTGTTTAATAGTTTGAGGCCACTGCCCTCATGTCACCTTGGGCACCCTTGCAAGCTAAACTACCTAGGGTAGTTCTCCTTACTGAGTGTTCTCTCTCCCAGAAGTCTCCGATTATCTCTTCCCCATTTAGAAGCTTTAGTCTTTGCTCACTGAGTTTCTTCTGACTAGAATAAGGATGGCCCATCAGGTTGGAACAACAATTATCCTGACCCCCCACTCACCAAAGAATCTCTTTCATTATCTGTCACTCACCATCCTTCCGGGAAATAGGATTGATTCTCATCATATCACAAAGAGGAAGCATATCTCAAAAGATTCAATGGTTCTTGGGACCTCTTCTTTCTTTTCCTTAATTTAAAAATATATTTCTGGAGCACCTGGGTGGCTCAGTGGGTTAAAGCCTCTGCCTTTGGCTCGGGTCATGATCTCAGGGTCCTGGGATTGAGCCCCACATCGGGCTCTCTGCTCAGCAGAGAGCCTCCTTCCTCCTCTCTCTCTCTGCCTGTCTCTCTGCCTACTTGTGATCTCTCTCTGTCAAATAAATAAATTAAATATTTTAAAAAAATGTATTTCCTACTTAAAATCCTTTCCTCAAGAAACTCCTCATTCTTCCAAAACCACTAGTCTTTTCCTCAATCTACCCAAACCCTGCCCCATACTTCAAGACCCTAATCAAGTCTCATCCACTCCAGGAACCCTTCCCTGATCCTCCAGTCCTCTGGACTCTGCCCCTCCTTTGAACCTCTAATGTGCATACTATCCCACCTAGTTTAGGCCGAGGCTGTATATAAGCTTAGATTTACTTGAATTGTTTCATATATTAGTTTTCTCTTCCTAACTAGAGACTCCTGGGAGGAGAGAATTATGCTTTGTACTATTTTTATATTCCTACAGTGATCAGTAGATTGCAGAACCCAGAGTAGGTGTCAAATACATATGAGTTAATAGATTGATAAATATTACAGTTCATTTCCACTTTGCAAATGATAATAAAGCAATATTTCTGCAACTAGCTAGAGCAGATTCATGTCCTCAAAATTACCATTTATAAAATGTTATAAATAAACTTTGCAATAAAATTCATCCCTTCTAATACATTGGCTTAGCTCACAAGCGTATAAGGTGCTGATCCCTGCCTTCCAGGAACTCACACTCTCATGAGAGAAAGGCATATCAATAAATTAAAATGCAACGTGAAAAATGCTCCCAAAGAGCAAGGTCTTTGCTTACAAAAGGCCAGGGAGAAAGGAGTACTCCCAAAGGTCTCTAATCAGACTCTACGATCTAACAAGTAACATCCCACACAACTTTCTAGATACAGATCTGGAACTCTTTCTTCCATTAGCCCTTACTGTATAAATAACCAGGGTACTTTAAAACAGTAAGATTTATCATTTGTATTGAAGTTCACAGTAAAATAGAACACGGAGATATAAAATAACTTAGAAACAAAAAAAATCCTCATGTAAATTGTATCTGAGGAATGTAAATTTGGAAAGACATACAATGTAATGTCGTGTTAATGAAAGTAAAGTTCGTTTTTTATTCAAAATAAAAGCCATACTCACCTGCAGCATCTGTCTACTTCAATCACATGATTTACTGTGGTTTTGCTTTTTCATGCTTGTGCAACTCCTTCCTTGTACATTGCTTGGGGACTGTCAAGGGTTCAACTGGCTTTTATTCCAGCCTATCTCTTGGTGTAAAAAATTAGTGTAAGATAAAAACACTGTTTTTACTTATTTTGCTATCCTAATGTCATATGACAATGTCAAGATCTTGCTGCAGACCAGAGTACACATCAAATGTGTGTCTCAAAACTTTTTGAGCTCATTGGGAATGCTCTTTCTCACATCTCCCTTTTACATTCCAGGGCTTTACTATCTTTGTTAGCTTTGTTTAAAGATCTAATAATTAGATTTCATTTTCTTCCAGAAGCAAGTGAATATAACTGTGACATAACTTGACTCACACGCATTTACTCTTATTTGTATTATAGCTAATGTTATATTATTTACTTCAAGTTTGTGTTTTTTTAATTTATATTGCTATTTGTAGGTAAACTTTAGAACCATTTTAAATGCAGTAATGCTTTTTTAAAGGTACTATTAAATAAGTGAACATTTACATTAAAAATAAAAACAAGTTCAGCTGGTAAATAGTGGCTAGTAACAGGGGAAAGCAGTAAGACTTACAGATCTGGAAAAGAAGTGTGGAGTAGCAACTTTAATAAAAAGTTCCCCAAAGTAGAAGACAAGCAGGAGATCTAGAGGGGGGAAAAGAGTAAATGGGTATCCTCTTTTCTTGACTTTTCTAATCATGTTTGATAGTTAAAGCAAATAATTAGAACATTGTCTAATGAGGTTCTAAATGTGTCTATAGGAAATATTTAAGACAATCAAATTACAGAGAAAAACAGAAATGGCTACTTAGACAATTATGGCTATTAGACAAATTAGATTTTACAACAAAGAATATTACTAGAGATAGTGAGCAATACTATATAATAACAAAAGGGTCAATCTACCAAAAATATATAACAATGCCAAATGTTCATTCACCAAACAGCAAAGCCACAAAAATTAGTGGAACTAAATGAAGAAATAGACAAATCCACAAACATAATTGGAGAGTTCAACATGTCTCTTAGTAACAGACTGAACTAGACAGAAAAGCAACAAGGACAAAGAACTCAACAACACCATCAACCAAAAGGATCTAATTGACATGTGTTAAACATACCTTCTTTTCAGGTGCTTGTGGATTATAAACTAAGACGAGTCATATTGTGTTCCTATAAAACAGACTTCAACAGACTGAAAAATGAAATCATTTGGAGTATGTTCTCTCACCATAATGGACTCAAACTAGAAATCAATAAGAGAAATATAACAGGAAAACTTCTAAACACTGTGAAACTCAACAACCTATTTGTAAATTATCCATGGATCGAAGAGCAAATCTTGAGGTAAGTCAAAAATTATACTGAACTGAATGCCAGTGCAAATACAACATACCGGCATTTGTGGAACACAGCTAAAACAGTGCTGAGAGGGAAATTTATGCACTAAATTCACAGACTAGAAAAAAGTAAAAATCTCAAACAATAATTAAAGCTATTGTCTTAAGAACCTAGGAAAAGAAGAGAAAAACAAACCTAAATCAAGCAAAATGACATATTAAAAATAAGAGAAGAATAAAATTGAAAACAATAAATGATAAAACCAATGAAACAAAGAGCAATTTCTTAGAAAACAGCTATAATATTGACAACCACCTAGTAAGATTGACCAAAAAGATGTATATTACCAATATCAGGAATGAAACAGGAGTTATCACTATAGACTCTGATGGCACTAAAAGGATAATAAGAGAATACTATGAACAACTCGACATAAGTTGACAACGTTGATGAAATTCCCCAGTTCCTCAAAAAATACAAACTAACACAGCTCATCCTACAAGAAACAGATAGTTTTAGTAGTCTTATATCTATTTAGGAAATTAAAGTTGTAACTTAAAAAAACTACCCTGATCAGTCCTCCAGGCCCACAGGGTGAAGTGGAGAATTCTGTCAAAACTTGAAGGAAAAATTAGCACCAATTCTACAAAATCTCTTCCAAAAAATAAAGAGGAAGGAACACTTACTGATTGAAGTTAGTATCACTCAGATACCAAAACCAAGTAAAGAAAGTAAAAACAAAGAAAGCAACAGGTTAATATCCCTTATAAACACAGATGTAAAAATTCCTCACAAAATTTAACAAGTATAATTCAGCAAGTTATAAAAATAATTATATGTCACGAGCAAGTAGGGTTTATTCCAGAAGTGCAATGCTGGTTCAATATTTGAAAATCAATCAATGTAATATACCATATTAACAAGCTAAAGAAAAATGTATGTGATCATTTCAGTTGAACCAGAAAAGTCATTGACACAATTCAACATGACTTGTAATAAAAACTGTCAAAAAAAAAAAAAAAAAAAAGAATAAAGGTAACCTTCCTCAACATGATTAAAAGCAACTACAAAAAACTACATAACATAAAATATTTTTTAAAAAGCTGAATAGTGTTCCCCTAAAATTGGGAACAATGCAAGGAAAGTCTCCTCTCACTATCTTTATTCAACATAGTGCTAGAAACTCTACCCACTCCACTCAGGCCATAAAAGAAAAGACAAAGCATATAGATAAGAAAGGAAGAAGTAAAAATGTCTTTATCTGCAGATGACATGATTGTGTACATAGAAAATCCCCAGGAATTTTTAAAAACGGTAATACCAACAACAAAGTCAAAGTAAAAAATGAGTTCAGAAAGATTGCAGGACTCAAGTAAACAGGAAAAAAGATTATATTACTACATGCTAGGAATCTTTACATGCACTGAAACTAGAAATGTAATACTATTTATAGCTGCTCAAAGAAAAGTAAATACTAAGGTGTAAATCTAACAAAATATGCATGGGTCTTATATGCTAAAAATTCTCCCCAAATGTACTCCTATAAAAATCCCAGCAATAATTTTGTAGATTTAGAAAATATTGTTCTAGGGGTGCCTGGGTGGCTCAGTGGGTTAAAGCCTCTGCCTTCGGTTCAGGTCATGATCCCAGGGTCCTGGAATCGAGCCCCACATTGGGCTCTCTGCTCAGTGAGGAGCCTGCTTCCTCCTCTCTCTCTCTGCCTACTTGTGATCTCTGTCTGTGAGATAAATAAATAAAATCTTTTAAAAATATATTATTCTCAAATGTATGTGAAAGGAAAAAAGAAATGAGAATTGCTAAAACAATCTTGACAAAGAAGAGTAAGGTGGGAACTATCACTCTGCCTGATAGTGAGTTTACCAGACAGCTACAGTAATGAAGACGGTATGTTATTGTTGGGGGGATGAATACATAGATCAACAGGACAAAAAATTCAGAAATAGTACCACTCTTATATGCTCAACTGATATCTGGCAAAGGTACAAAAGAAATTCAGTCAGCAAGGATGGACTTTTCAATTAGTACTGCAGCAATTAGACCTCTATATGCAAAACAAGAAACAAAACAAAACCAAAAAAAGTGACATAAACCTAACACCTTCTACAAAAATCATCACAAAATGGATCACAGACATATACGTGAAACTTTAGCTATAAAACTTCAGAAAAAAACACAGGAGGAAATCTTCAGTAGCTAGGGCTCAGCAAAGTCTTCTTAGGTTTAATACTAAAAACAGTGACTCATAAAATTAAAAATTGGTGCATGGAACGTCAGTAATTTTTTTTTAATTTTTGTTTTACAAGAGACCTTCTTTCGTTTTACAAGAGATGCAAGAAAATATTTGAAAATCACATATCCAACAAAGGAATAGTACCTAGAATACTCTAAAGAAGTCTCAAAACTCAGTAGTAAAAACCCAATTATAAAATGAGTAAAAGAGGATGCTCAGTAGGTTAAGTGTCTCAGTAGGTTAAGCATCTGCCTTCAGCTCAGGTCGTGAACCTGGAGACCTGGGATCAGCCTGCATGGGGCTCCATGTGCAGCGGGGAGCCTGCTTTACCCTCTCCCGCTCCCCCTGCTTGTGCTCACACACTCTCTCTCTCTATCAAATAAATAAATAAAATCTTTAAAAAACATGGATAAAAAACATGAAGAGACAGTTCACCAAAGATAATCTACAGATGGCAAGTAAGCCCTTGAAATAATATTGAACATCACTAGCCATTATGGAAGTACACATTAAACCAATATCATGCTACCACCTGCCTAGCAGAATGGTAGAAATAAAAAAAATTCGTGATAATACCAAATGCTGGCAATAATGCAAAGAAACGATCATTTATATATTGCTGGTGAGAATATAAACGTACATCTACCCTAGAAGAGGGTAGCCAAACTAGAGAAGTTTAGCAGCTTCTTTAAAAACACAATTACCATACTACCCAGCAATTGCCCCCTTGGGCACTTATGCCAAAGACATGAAGATATATGGACACAAAAATTCATATATGAATATTTATAGCGATCTTATTCTAACAGCTAAAAACTGGAAACAACCCAGATATTCTTCAACAGGTGAATGTTTAAACAACCTGTGGCATAATCATGCTTTAGAATACTAGCCAGTTGGCTGGTCCGAAGGTAGTGAGTTATCTCAATTGATTGTTCACAGTCAGTTACAGATAGAATACTAGCCAGCAATAAAAAAGGAAAATGTGTTGATACAAACAACAACTTGAATGACTCTCCAGAGAATTATACTGCATGAAAAAAGCCAGTCCCAAAAGGTTACATACCTGAAGATTCTATTTATGTGCCATTCTTGAAATGCTAAAATCAGAGAAACGTTCCCCATAGGTTAGTGGAGAACAGGACAGAGAAGAGAGAAGGAAAGTAGCTAAGCCTATGAAACTACAAGACAAGGAATCACTATGGTGATGGAAATATCCTATAACTTGACTATATCAGCGTAAATATTGTGGTTGTGTTATTATACTATGGTGCTGCAAGATGTTACCATTGAAAGAAATGGCTGAAGAGCACATAGATCTTTCTGTGTTATTTCTTAACAGCTGCATGTGAATCTACCATTATCTCAAAATAAAAAGTTAAATTTTAAAATAATTCAATGTAATGGCTATCAGCTTTTCAAATATTAAACACAAAGACTAGATACGTCAAGAAACATGAAGGAGAAAACTATGCTTCTCCCTTCCAAATTATCTGCCTAGCGATCTAAGACAAGAAAGGAATTGGGAGTATAATCTCAAACATTGTATTTTTCTAGAGTCAATAAATTTTTAAGATATGTTAATCTTATATAAATAGTAATGGGATAAAACAGATAAAAATTATAAAAATGTAATTAATTAATTAATAGGCACAGATGGTTACGTTGAAAAATGTATAGACATACAAAAAGAATAGATTTTGAATTTTAGGTAGCCCCAAATTAAGGATTCAGTCAGGATAGACACTTTTTAAGTAGACTCATGTGTTTTTGTTTCATGAAGTTATGCAATTTAAATTAGAACAGATGAAAAACAAAGAAAAAAAGAATTCTGATATACTTTGCATTTATAAAATAATATCAGAGTTGATATATTTATGATAAATTCCGCATACATCACTCATCGTGTCCGCACTTATGAGAGACATCCTCTTTCAACCAAGGTCACATTGTACCAGACCTGCCTTGAGGCAAAACCAAATCACTACAAAGTTAGCTCAGGAAATAAATCACCTAACTTCAGTTTTGCTGATAGAGGTAGGTAGGTAGGTAGATTAGGTATCATAGGTAGGGAAGGAGGGACAGAAATAGAGATAAGTAATGCTGGACAGTTGGTTTAAATGTTTGGGCTAAATCGAGTGATTGGTTTAACTGGTCACTTTACAATGTGAACACACTTAACAGAGGAGTTATACAAGGAGCAGATACTCAGCGGCTCCTTTGAGTGAAAGGACTGAGTTAGCATTTAACTAGCCTAGTCAGTTAAGTCAGAACAGTCACTGTGGTTGTGCTGTACAGGTAAGTCTCAGTATTTTTAAAACCATAGATGTATTGTGGATCGTGGCATCAACTTTTTTAAAAAGATAATAAATACTTCAGAAATTTGAAGTCCTTTTGTCACTGGTCCTTAGCAACATTTTTAGATTTAAGGAATAAAAAAATGGGAAAAATCAGCATGTTATTGATTCATATTTTTCTTTCCTGGAGATTAACTCCTCACCTCCACCCTTATGCTCGATTCTGTCTTCAACCACTTTTGTTCAGCCTTTCATCCCTTACATTTAAATGCCCCTGCAGCCTTCTGTCTGGTCACTCTGACTCTCACTGATTTCCCCTCCAATCCATTCTGAGCCAGCTATTTCTTAAAAATACATTTTTTCCATTTTTCACGCCCCACATAAGGACCCCATCATGACTTAATACTGTCAGTCTCGCTAGCCCTTCACAATCTCTTCCAGTCCCCTTACTTACTGAGCCTTGCTTCCGGCAGTCCACTCCCAAATATACTTCACCCCGGGCAAGCCAAGTGTCCTTCCTTGCCCCTGTGCATACTCAAACCCCTCAGGTCAGATTCTCCTGCCATAGAAGATTCCTGGACCTACCACAACACGTCCGCCTTAGCCTCCCTCTCTAACCCCCATTCTACCCATACTGTCACGCCCAACTCAAGACCACCATCTCCAGGGAGTCCTTCTGACTTCCAGGTCCATGTCCAAAGTGAGCCTGAGTTATGCTCAGAATGAAAGCCAGCCATGTGCCCCCTTTATTGTCTTCTGACTCATTTTCTTCCTCATCCACTCTCCAGAAATATATTGAGCACTTCTGTGTGTCTAACGTACTTTGGTAATTATAGCAATTCTTTCACATCCTTTAGTTTATAGTCTATGATTATATATTTGGCAAATAAAATCAATCAGGCCTTATCTTCTTTCCCAGACTCCTCAGTCCCCAGCAGGACAGTTGGTATATCATCACCACCACTAGCGTCACCAACATCAAATATTAACAGAGCTTTTTCTACCACGTGTCAGCCCTCTCCTCAGAGCAGGAAGCTCAGAGATGTAAGACATAGCCTTGCAGTGGCAACTCAAGGAGGGAGGAAAGTGCCAATTGCACAGTAAGCATAAGGGTGGAAGAGCAAAGAAACAGGAGCGAGCACGGAGAGAACATGACAGAGGCGGTAGGGCTCTGAGGGTTTCATCTTTTTTCAGTGGATCCTGCAGTAGAGCTACCAGGTAGAGCTACCCAGATGTCCTTTTTGAGGACTGATACACCCACTTCAGGCTGTCGGAAACATCTCTATGAACAGTAACACCCCTCACTGGGGACTGCCTTCAGCTGCAGGGACCTCCCCTACCCAAGGTGAGAGAGGCAACTCACAGCCAATGACTGGCTTATTGAGGGAAACAAAACTAAAGGCTCCTTTGCCTTGATTTGAGTCCTCTGAAGAGCTATCCAGCCTCAGGGATCCTGCCATGATCAGACGGCCATCCAGCTGCTCACTCTACCCAATACTACCCTGCTTCCTTCTTTACTTCTTTAAACACGTGGCCCAAGACCACTCTCCAGTGAAAGTTGGCCATGCAACTCCCCATCTCACAGTCTGGTTCCAGGGAACCCAGTCTCTGTTCATGCTGCTAAAAATGTGGTTACTTACACAGCTCTTAGGTGAAATAAAGTTCTAGGTCAGAACACTACAAAACGGATGGGTTATCTTGTGTTTACTTTTCCAAAGTTCTCGAAGTAGGTGGGATTTTTTTTTTCTTTTACCTCTATTTCTACAAAAGACAATGAAGAGTAGGGAGGTAAAATGTCCAAGATCACACATGTCAAATAGCAGATCCAATATTCAAACTCTGACCTTCCTAATCTTATCCAGAGTCCTTTATCCCACACCAGCTTGGAAAAGTGCCCTTGTTTTAAGAAAACACCATGAACATCAAAAGAGTCAAATTTGGGATTTTATTTTTTACCAGTTATTAACCATGTGACTTTAAGTACATTATTTAACCTCTCGGGACTTTTCTAGGCAGCTCTGTGTCCATATAATGGACCTAAGAATACCTCCTCAGAGCTCATAATATTATAAAGATTAATTGAAACAGAGAAGGCACCATTTCCCGTTCTCATGGAGGAATGGTGGTATATAATTTCAAGTAAGTTTAGAGTATTTAAACTGTAGAGAATTTGGAATGTTTTCCTGATCATCTTATTGAAAGGGACCTTTCCTTTTGATCATCTCCACTAGAGTGATCTCTTATTTCTCTGGAATTCCATACTCTGGTGTTCACATGGCTGACACAGACTATTGTTAGTTGCTCTGGAATTCTATAGTCTGTGTGTTTTCTTAGAAACATAGATATGTTTTATAGGCATAAGCCTTCTTTTACTGTTACTGGCTTCAATTTGCCAAACAGTATGTAAGGTCCTTGAAGACCTGAATAGTCTTAAAAATCTTTAGACCCTACTATGGAGGGCACGTATTGCATGGAGCACTGGGTGTAGGGCATAAACAACGAATTCTGAAACACTGAAAATAAATTTAAAAAGTAAATAAAAATTTTAAAAAACATCTTTAGACCCCCTTCCTCCCCCGTGAACCTAGATCAGTAAGAGCCACACAGCAAATTGACATATGTGGACTTCGTGGTATATACTGAGTAAACAGATGCCCGGCTGGTCTCTGCCAGCCCTGGTAAACAGTCACATGAAGGAGAGAAGAGAATACATTCAGGCTTCTCTGGAAGACGTAGAAGAAGGGTAAGCAAAGGAAGCAGCTAATTGAAGCATACAACCTGCCCAATAAAAGAATGTGAACTTGTGGATGTCAGAGTCTACTTGCACTATCAACTAAATCACTCATTCTCGTGGGTAAGAGTACGGGGGGGAACAGGAAGTATCATCCAGTACTGTTCCTTCCTGCAAAACATGAAAACAAAGAGGACCAGGAAAAGAGTTCTCCAATAGAACACACTTCCAAACGTTAATCAGTCAAGCCAGAAATAAAGGCTTTTGCTGAGATGGAGGATGGGGTGGAAATGCTGCTGTAGGAAATGTGATAGGGAGTCAGCAAAAGAATTGTGAGCAGCCATAAAATTAGAAAGCATGACTCTGTACAGATCCAGTCAGAATAGTTTTGTGATTTTCTATAGCAACATTCAACAGCCCAGCTGTGTGATGAGAGAAATAGTAAAGATGACCCTGGGTAGGGTAGAGAAATTCTCTTCCCTTGTTGATTCCTTGAGCATGTTCTTACATTTAAATATATATGACAGAGTAGCAACTAATTAGAAATATTAGCATATTGGATCATAGGTCTTATCCTTTAACCAGAGAGGTAGTATAGCAAAGCTCTTAAGAGAAAAAGCTTGACACACTAACAGCCCCAGGTTTGAATTTAGTCCCTTCTCTAATCAGTAGTATGTCTTTGGGAACATTATTTAACCATACTGTATAAATACAATAGTACATGTCCCTTAAATTAATTGTAAATATTAAATAAAACAATGCATAAAGCATTTAACACAGTGCTTAGAAGTACAGAATAAATGTTAATAATAAATGGGAAGGAGCAGAACTTGAAATTCACAAAAATAAGCACAACTTTCTTTGTAAGTTATAAAAATTAGATCAGAGTTTATAAGACTGGTACTTACCATAATTTGTATTTAAATACAATTTACTTGCTTATTGCTTGCTCCCCCAAATAAACCATAGATTCCAAAAAGGCAGAGACCTTCTCTGTTTTGGCCAAATTATTGCCCAAATAAAGTACCCAGCATATAGGAATTAATTAATCAGCTAACTAAAAGGAGCTTGGTATCAAGCTAGGAGAGTACCACAGAAATACTTTATTAGGAACTTTACCTTGTATGTTCGTATCACTCTACTAGTCCACACTGATTTAAAAAAATAAATAAATAACATGAACAATGGATTAATTAAACCTTCTGAATTACTACAGTTAGAAGACTTTCCTTTCCTGAACAAAAGGCAAGCCTCCATCTTATTGGTACTGTTAACCTTTCAGTGGCTTCTCCCTCCTGGGTGAATTTCATCTTCCACTGGCCAGAGAGAGGGAATGAGAGTGTTCATGATATGTGTATACATGCTGTTGTGTGTTCTGTTGTGTATGCTCACGTGTCTTCTCTCATCAGCATAATGCTTTGCTATTGTCAACCAGAGCTGTCCCCTCTTCCTACTTACATTTCTCTCCATTATCCCTAGTTACTCTCTATAATCAGCACCTTGAGTTCTCTCTACAATGTGACCTTTCTGACAGACTCTTGAACCCTCCAATAACGTTAACCAAACAGTGTAATCAGTAGCATGGAAAACTGTCCCTCTTTCACACTTTTCCCAAAATTGTGATTAGAGTATGCAGGCAAGCATTTTATGGTTATCACTTTTAAAGCAAAACTCCTAAAGCATCTTTGAAAGTAAAAATTGTGAAGGGATACCAGATGTCAGGTAGGAAAAAGCAACCGAGATAGGGAGCTACTATCTGTCTTGTTAACTGGCATGGTTGTGCCAGAGTTCTCAGCTTTGCAGGGCTCATTTTTACATTTTGAATTCGTAAGAAACAACTAGAGGCTTCACATCTGCTTTTGCGAACTGCTGTTTACTGGAGAGAGCTTCTTTAGTTTAACATTGCTGGACTATAAAACAATATTTATTTATTTTCTTATTGCCCTTTCTAGTAAATAACCGATCTTACCTAAAAATGGCTAAGGCAACCCTAAATGTTTGTGAATCAAGCACCAAATGACACCCTGTCAGCACCACTGACCTTCCCTGCACACAAGGAATCCTTCTCCTGGACCATCCACAAGGGCACTTGGATCAGCACAGCTCTGAGAATATGCAGCTGGTAGAACTTAGATCGCATTTGTTGTGTATCCCCTGCTATTTTTTTTTCCCTAGTTCGTCTCTTGAATTTACCCCTTAAGATAGATCTTAATCTACAGTGGCTTCTGTTTGGGAATTAAGTATTACGAATTTCAAGGAGAAGATTAAATAATTCGGGCGCCTGGGTGGCTCAGTGGGTTAAGCCGCTGCCTTCGGCTCAGGTCATGATCTCAGAGTCCTGGGATCGAGTCCCGCATCGGGCTCTCTGCTCAGCAGGGAGCCTGCTTCCTTCTCTCTCTCTCTCTGCCTGCCTCTCAGTGTACTTGTAATTTCTCTCTGTCAAATAAATAAATAAAATCTTAAAAAAAAAAAAGAAGATTAAATAATTCCTTTTCTAAAAATAAAGAAATAATGTCAAAGTAAAGAGATTTCAAGGGTATGATTAAAGATGTCCAATTGGCTGAAATAAATATTTTAATGTATTTATCTGATTAATTTTTCCAAGTCTCTATTGGTAGTAAAGAAAGGGTAATTTCCAAACTATTGATTTATTTCACCTTCAGTCAAATTTTTAAAAGACTTATAAAAATTTATTTTGGTTGATTTAAACCAACATAACCACATGAGTAATGCAGTTTGGCCATAGACTGATAGAAAACAAAAGTCACCACGTCACTGGGTCACAATCCACAGGCACAAGGGTGTTCTCAGATGAAAGCACTCTTCAAAATTAGGTAAATGCACTCAATCTCATACAGCAATCAACCATTCAAAGATGAGGTAATTCAAAAACAGAGTAAATACATGGTCTTTAGAGAAAGACTAATAAATATAATCAGCATCAATATATCAGATATAAACAACAATAATATATAGTCAAATACTTGGGAAAAATTCAAGTATACTTTCTTTGGGGACAGTATGCTGATTCCCGAAGAGATTATGAATGACTTGGCTAGCTGTTTTGTTTCTTGAAGAACAATTTTATACTTTAAAACCAAAACTATGATTCTGTCATTATTTCATGCCCTTGTAGTGTTTATTAATTATCATATACTATAGATCCTCCCTTAAGTGAGGTGTTTTCCAGGAGACTATTGGAAGTATTATTCATTCAATTGCAGCGATAACTGACCCAGTAGAACGCTGGTGCTCTCTACAGTTTAAAGGGGCTTCCAAAGTGCTATCTGTTCAGAGAAGGATTTTTTTTTTTTTTTAGAGAAACAATAAACCTCTTGAAATCAGTTACATAAGCATTCATGCAAAGTCAAAGTCTGCTACGTACAAAGCACCGTATTAGATATTGAGAGAGACATCCAGGAACATTACATTTTCAAAGGGAAAGGAAGAAATGAACACAAGTAACTCTAAACCAAGGCAGAATATAAACACGATATATTGGTGCTTTAAACAATGCACCATAGGAGGAAATAGGAAAGATGTGTAGCTTGGAGGCTGGGGGTTGTCTTCAGCTGGAGAAAGGGCTTATTTACTATTAGTCGTTACTTTAAAGAGTTTCTTTTGTTGTAACAAAAATAAATGTCATCCAGAAGGTATCACGGACCTGAATAAATGACGAAATACAACCAAAACTCTATACAAACCATTGGTGATAGACTCACTTATGGGTCCTCCCTCCCGACAGACAGTCTCGAGCTTGTACACAGTTAACCCTCCCCGGAGCCCCATAGGTACCCTCCGTTCAGGCTGAATCACGTACTGAGATGCACTTTCAGTTTTTAGCACGCGCACCCAGGACTGTTTTAATCACTTGAGTTGTACATGAAAAACTAGTCTTCTAAGTACTTAAGGACTAAGGAAAATGTTGAAAATCAAAACTTTTAGGTTTGTCCCACTACTCATGTCCAAGTGCGCTGCTATATACTCCTCTTTCCCCTTTTTTTCCTATAGAGCAGACTAATAGTTTGCAGAAGCCCTGCTTGTCCACAAGTTTTAAAAATAAGGTCTAAATTGGAAAAGATTGAATTTGCGAGAATCAATCGCCTAATATGCCAATAAAAACCAACAACTAAATTCCAACAAAGGTCCAACAGCCTTCTCCTGGTCTCTTCCTAAATGCTTAGTGTGCAGTTCTGACTGTAATCTAATAATTGCTTTTCTGATCCAAATATCAATACTTAATGTTTATCACCAGAATGCCAAGTTAGATGGCCTGGCCTCCTTCTCCTCCTCCTAATAAGAAAAAAATGACCTAAGCACTAGCCAGGCTTTGATGAAGCCGGGAGTGAACTGAAGGGAGCCTCCTTCCGCCAACACAGCAGCAATGTGTTTTCTGTCTCGACTAAACTTCCACAAATTTGTAATTTATTTGGAAGAATATGTTGCAGATAAGCAAAAAAAGGCATCTGGAAGCCTTCTTGCCAAATGGTAACTTTCTGGAAGGTTCCTCATTTAGAAGTAATTTCTGGAAAATTTCTTGATTAATACAAATCCGTGAACAAACTTAAAAATGATGGCTTTGTTATTGCTTTGGCACAATATGTTAACAACACTGCGAGTGCTGCCAAAACTCTGAGAGTTCTTTCATGCGGATTATGGTCTTGTTTACAGATCCAGCTGTACTGAGGCCTTGTCCATGGTGGTAACCTAACAATGTTCCCAGTGGGGGTGCCCATTAGGGGAGGGGAGACTAACTGAAGTTTAGTTTGTTTAAATTGAGCAAGAATGCACAGCGGCACTCAGATCTTTGGGGAATGTGTTGGAAGCATACCCTTTCTGGGATCTGTTTTCGTTTATTTAAGGGGGATGTTTGCATTGCTCAAAAATTGCAATACACAAACTTACCATACAAAATGCCTTCCAAATGTTTACTGTGGTCTATACAGAAGTGAGCAGAAAACGCAAGTAATAGGAGACTGAAGTGAAATGCTAAATGAAAAGGGTAACTGCTGACCTCTGAAATCTTTACTAATTAAAAACTCAAACTACTTTCTGCGATATATGTGTGTGCATACACGCATTAAATATATCCCCAATATGACCATATAAATTAGATAGGAAAGGTAAGCAAAACACATCGAAGAATGTGAATCTCAAACTCTCGGAAACTAGCTTTCATTAATAGGACACTTATGCAAATATTTTCTTTTCACTGCTTTGCATAGATTTGTTTACATGGATTTTACTGGGATTTTATTTAACAGGCTCTAATGACAAAATAAAAATTGGGTTTTTTTCCTCCAAAAACAAATGTGAGAAACAATAGCATTACACATTTTCTCATCTTTGACAAAAAAATTTAGCAAGATTTTGGTAGCTGCATGTTATTACCAAAAAAAGAATTGGGAATATTAATTGCCTCTACATTGAAAGTAATCTGTTCAGAAGTAGCTTTCACTTTTCCTGCTTTCTGTCCTTTCTGCTAAGAGAGGATCAGGAATAGACCAGTGAGACCCCAGGCTGCTGGGCCCCTTGGCCGAACGCTGGTAGATAAAGGCCTCCTCAAGTGTTTCCTCCCTGACACCCACCGAGAGGCCACAGCGCTTCTGTAGTGTTAAAAATGTATCAAGCTTGAAGTTCATCTCTCAGATATCATTTAGGTCAAAATAAAACTCTTCCTGGAAAACTCATGATTCACAGTTTTTAACCTGAATTCAGTTTTGTCCAAGTAATTTTCATCAGAGGATTTATTTTATACTTGAATCAAAAAGTATGTATTTTTTTAAAAGCATGATTGTCATTTCTCAAAAAAAATCTATTTTAATATGTAATTTCACTATATAATATTATCCTGGATATATGTAAGTCAGTATTTTCATTAAACATACCATAGTCTCTTGTTATAATGAAGAAATCTTACTAACCTGTAAGAGAAAAAATATAAAATTGCCCATTTTCCATAAAACTGCTCAGTCATTTATGCCATGCTTTCATATTTAGCATTCCCACAGGCAAATAGTATGTTCTGCAGCTCTGTCCATGAAGAAGATGCCTCATGTTCCCCACACTATTACCAAGCTTCAAGATCAGGGATGGAGGACACAGGAATATCGCCATGGCCACTGACTCACAGAGCCATCTTTTTTTCCTTATTAATGATTTTTACCCCTTAAACATTTTTTTTGAAAGAACTATCTTGTATGTTAACAGTTTTTGAATCAAAATTAACCAGTAAAAAACAATATAATAAAATGTAAGGGCAAAGAACACAACCTCAGCCTACCTAAGTTTTGATACCAAGGCTTCTACCCAGCAACGAAGAACCTTAGGACAAGTTACATGTCATGTCTGTGTCTCAGTTTCCTCATCTATAAAAATGGACTGAATAGTGGTAACTTTTCCACTGGATTGTTTCGAGGATCAAATAGAATAATACACATATGGCTTTACCAAAGTGCCTGGAACACGGTAAGCCCTCAATAAATGCAATGTATAAAACTAATACTGGGTAGATGAGCCATTAATTTTGGTTGAGTTAATTTTTAAATTATTTTTAGTACCTTCCATGTTTTGAAGCAGTTAATAGAGACATTTTTAAAAATACCAAAGACTATGTTGGCACAGTATTACTGCAGGTATTTCATAATTGTTCTGATAATATCGTACAGCTAAATCTGGAAATATTTAGAAACTATTAAGTTTATGAAAGTCAGACCTGACCGAACAGCTTAGAAGCAAGCTTTTCAATCTACTATTTTTCAGATTTCCTTGGGAATAATATTGTGAGGTATATTAAAACAGAACAATGGATAGATGGTGACAGAGTCCTGTGGACCTATAACTAACATCAATAAGGATAAGTTTAATACTCAACAAGTTTCCAGAATAGTGTATTCGGTATGTAATTGTTCTTTGTTGTGAACTACTTTCTTGCATTCAAAGTTTAGCATGTATTCTCTACTGACAACTTAATTTCAAAATACAATTACCAAACGTACGAAATAAGCCCTTCTAAACAAGTCTCTCCATATCTACAAGAAACTGCCAAATGCGTCTATACTCTGAGTTTCCTCAAAATGCTGTCCATAAGACTCCTTGAATTAGCACCAAAGATGGCGTTTTGTGTTTCTGGGCTGAAACCTCTCCATACTTTCAATGTTACCTTAGTTGAGACCGAGTCAGTTTCCTAAACAGGCCAGGAGCCGGGGAGAGATAGGGGCGCTTTAGTGCCAATCTCAGGGGTATATCGTTATGCATAAAATATTTCCTATTCATTATTCTTACTTGCTCCCAAGGACACAGATGATATGAGGTCGTAGGGAAACAAGTACCTTTTAAAAAACATTTTCATGTTTATGATTTCCTGATTGAAAAATAAAATCAATGTTTTCATTTTCTAGAGATGAACTATGGAGTCTCTTTATTAACTCATTGGATTAAACCAGTTAATAAACCACACAAGATGTTTTACAGTACCTGTCAGATATAGTCCCTTAACTTTTTAAATAATCTCGTCCAAATCAGCACCCCCCCCATTTCCATATGTAGTGATGAGATTGATGAGATCGTGACACATGCTGACAGAAGCTGAGAGATCTGGGGGGTGGGGGGATAAGTTACTGTAGCATGTGGGAGAGCTACTGGGTATGAACGTTTCTCCTGAAATTACAAGTTCACCCAAAACATTGCCAAATCTCTGTGCCTAGTAATACCATAAATGTTTCTCAAAATCAGGTTTTAAAAAAAAAAAAATCTTTCCTCTACACCATTCCTTCATTTTTATTTTTTGAGCGAGTGTGGAGGCCTAGTCAATGACTCTTTAGGATGCAAAGTCATTTTGGAGGAAAAAAGGAAGTATTCTTTACCGTTGTAGTGAATCATTCATAGCTAAAGGCGGCCTTTGTTCTCAGTCACCGGTTAGACTGCACTTTCATAGCCTAGTGCCTTCTACCAGAGCCCCTTGATAGAGTCACATAAATGATGGAAGATGCATGAGACGTGAAGGTGACATGTGCAGTCTCCAGGAGGAAACTGATGCCCCGGTTGCTCGCTAAGGAGCCATCCTGGCGTTAGCCGCGTATGCAGCCATCCAGCTGCCCTCCCAGCTGGAAGGAAGGTGTTAAGCAGCAGCTGTCAGCAGAAAGAGATAGGAAAGGGAATAAAGTCTCTTCAATTCACAGAAATAAAAATTGTTAATGAAAAGCTCCAGTACCGTACCCTGATAGCCGCCTTCTTTGCAAGACTTCGGACTTACTTCCTTGAAACTTCTGTAGCCTTCCGGCTTATCAGTTTCCGGGCGATGCGCTCTCAGCAACCACCTGTGAAGTGAACCAGAACAATCTGAGGTTAATTCACCTCTCCCAGCAATCATACAAGTTTGTTCGTTTGTAGATTCAACAATGAAACTGTTACTGATTAGTCCAAGTCAAAAATCTGCACTTTCGTCATTTCAAAACGATTTAATTACCTTTTTCTAATGCAGTATATATGCTCCATTTGCCAAGACAAAAGAGCTATTATTCAACCCGAAAAAAATATTGCTGTAGCAAGCACAGTAACTTTTAATGTTTTCACTGCTGAACTGTCAAAACGCGAACATTCCCACCCCTTGAAAAAATGGAAGTATGGAACTATAGTATAACCTTCACTTTTATAGTAAGAGGTTTCTAGAATATGACAAAGAAAACATAGCAATTTCAGCCAGGTCATAATTTAGTATAAAATAAAACAAGACATTTAAACCCGAGGAGGAAAAAAAAAAATTCTGAGAGTGGTAGAACTATCAAACTATGTGTGCAATTTCCTTGTGCTCAAATTGCATTTTCTCCCTTCAGTGTTATATGGAGTAGGGTCTTGCCCTCTAGATTAGAGACTTTTGCATTAGAGGAAACTAGGTTATGTCTTCCACTGTCAGAGACAGAAATTATGAGCTGGAGTGCATTTTAGCCAGTCACTCTGAAAAATGTTAGCCCAAGGGGGTAATAATTAGAACTGTTTTTGTCAGGTGACTGCATTTTAAGCAGTGATGTGTCTGAGAATCTAGCTGAGGGGTTTAATATAAATATAAATATTTTTTTCAGTCAGCATTGTGGCTTGATTTTTTTTTTTTTTGCCTTGCTTTTTATTTCAAAAGTAAGCACTTTTCAGGAATTATCAGCTAAAACCTCCTGCAGTTTAGTATTATGGTGACCCAATAATATAATATAGCCAGTAGAAAATGACACTCGAGCAATCTGAGAAGTTAATGCATAATACTATATACTAACTCATTATGAGATCATCATGTATTTATGGACACAAATAACTAGTCTGTATACATTGTTTCTAGGAATCTGAGCACAGACATAGAACAATTTCACTTCTAAATTATTATCTTACTTATTTAAGTCATTATTTAATACAATTTAGTGTTGTAGTTACCACAAATAAATTTTAAAAATAGAAATGTAATTTATGGGCTTTCGGAATACTTCACTCTGGTATGGCCCCTCTGGGGTCAGGGTCCCACAATAGGGTGGGTAGCCTAGGAGTTCTGTTATTATTTATTAAGTGACCCAAATCTGAATATACCCTCTTTTGACAAGAACGGATCATTTTAATATTTGTTCCCATTACAAAAGCATTATGGAAAGATAGGGATGGATGGAAACAATCTCTTCTCCTTTAGCTTATAAAGTTTAATAAAGACTATCCTTTTGTTCTTACAATAACCCTCACTTTACAAATAAATGAATCACTTTAGATTATCAGCTTCTCAGAACACAAGACCTTGTTTTCTATAGGTTCTTAAAAAACACCACACAGGCCTTCCCATAATAACATAAATAATGAATAATTATAAGCACCTTCTCCTGAAAATTAGCTTACCCTATTCTCTATCACATGAAACCATAACTGTAGTAATTCAAAAGTAACTTATTTTCTGGGACTGTTCTACTTCATAGAAGGACAGACTGGTATTTTAAATATTCCTTCTAAAAAGGGTTCAGGTGGAAAAATTTTGTTCTCATTTATTCTAACCAATTAGGAGCATGACGCCTTTCATAATATCAGGAGATTCTGAAGAAGAAGCTTGTGAGGTGTGGCTGTGTCGCTCCACCACAGAACTCATCATATCTTCCTCGGCAGCACCCAAGATGCTCCCGTCTCCCAGTCTGAACCTTAAGTGGCTGGTGAAAAAGACTGCCTTACCTTCTCTAGCAAGGCTAAATCTCTCCTCTCAAGGGACTTTACCCCACTCTCTCTTTTTCCCAAGACGCTATCTGGGTAGAAGGAGATGATCTCCTGTCCTAATAGTGACAGGGGAAGGACTTCTGGCCTGTGTAGTAGCCTCCGGGTGTTCGCTGGCCTCTGCTGGTGTGTTCCCCCACTGTACCGAGTTATGGAGTATTCTGTGCTAGTGTCCCACGTGTTGGGTTTTGTGATGCCTGGTGCTTGGGGGGTTTTACAGAAGGGAGGGTGATGGTAACATCTCTTCCCAAAGACCTCAGATTCTCTTATCACTTTCTTTAACAAGGTCCTTAGCCTCTATAGCATCCTTACCCTGATCCCAAGCTCCCTGCATTCCAAGGATTTTCTTAGTAATCGGAGATTAAAGAATTTACAGATTCCCTTGATACCCTTGTCACCATGGGAAACCAGGGGCATTATTTAGCCCTCATGTCTTCTTTCAGTTATTCCTAACTTACCAGCCATACGACAACATATCAGTGTCATACCATGATAACTATGAGACTTCAGGGCATTTGAAATTCTCCTTGGATAAATAGATCTTGAAAGAAGTAGCAAGCTGAACCTAACCCCCATTCCATGAATCCCACCATTTTAATTGGATTTTGTTGTTGTTGTTGCCACCATCTTATATCCTCTTCTTTCTCTCAGTTTAATTCACTCTCTCCTTCACTGGCTTGATTGTGGACAAGCTTCAGGAAATAAAGCAGATTATCAAGGAGAGGGAAGACAACGAGACGTGTGCGGGAGTGTGTTGTCTCTTGGCTCCTCCTTCATTTTTCTCTACCCATTTTGGTACTTCATGGGCAGGAAGCTTGCAGAGCTGGACTTCCCAGACTCCCTTGCCGCCTGACTACCTGTTAAGTTCTGCCAGTGGCATGAAACTGAGGAGAAAAGAAGCCTTTTTTCCCCAGATTCTATCGGCAGTTTCAGCAGTCACAATAGTGACAGGTAAGTATGGTTCCAAGTCGTACTCGGGTAACTCAGGGCCCACACCGGCAGCCTCAGCCACAGGTGGACTCTACAAAACATCATTTTCGCCTTTGGGCCTCTGGGCCTAGGGGTGGGGAGTGCTTCCCTACAGATACTTCTCTCTTGATAACCTTCCCCATCTGTGCCTCTAGCCATTCCAGTACTTGGTAACTATATTAACTCTTCTCGAAATTCTTCAAATGGATTCTGTTGGTCTGATTAAACACTGCCTGTTTAAACAAGTCAATCACATCAGCTTTATTACACTTGTACAAAGTCTACCTGTTGAAGTCTTTTCGGTTGCCTTCTTTTTTAACTGGTGGTGGTAAAGAATGGGAGGTAAACCTTTGGAGTAATAGTCATTAACCGTCATAACTCCCCCAAGAGAAGTTTTACTCTTATAAGGTAATGTCTCCACCAGGACCTAGAGGGTATCTACAGCTGCAAATGAGAAACATTGGTTATTACGGCTTGGTTCTTTGCCATATATTTCCGTAAGTCACGTGTTGTCTATACTCCTTCTAAAATATCTTCAGGTGCAGGAAGAAACACCAAGCACATTTCTGGAGTCTTGCTCTCACCTCTCTGATGATTCCCCTCGCCTCTCTAACATAGGGAGATGAGAATGACGAAGTTCTACCTTTCTTGCCTTACTCCATCTAGCACACAGAGACTACCATTCACTTACTTCCAAATTCCTCTGACTCTGAACAAATTGTAGTCCAAGGGGCCAGGATGCCAAGGCCATTAATCACCTACGGTAATGAGGAATGTCGCAGTCCAAGGACTCCGAGAGCAAGTAAAGGATACACATACACACATTCAATTACTCGTCTATTTTCTGTTCAAGTCAGGGGCCTGTTAAGTGGAGGAAACAGGTTGACTTTTTATCTTTATATTTCTAGGCCTGTTTTATCCCCAAGTCGAAAGGCATGCGAACAGCTTTTAGGATTTTTATAGACTTAGAACCATGTAATTATAGAAGTAAAAAGAACATTAGAAATCATATTATTTTACCTCCTCATTTACACATGATTATCTCTACGACAACATTCATCACTCCAACCATGATTTTTTTTTTTTTTATCTTCCCGTCTGATCTATGAACTCCTTGAAGTTAGGGTCTGTGGTTTTTATCTTCACTTCTGTGCCTAACACAGTGTCTAAAGCACAGGAAACATTCAATAAATGCTTGTTGGAAAGAAGTAGATGAATGGACGGAAGAGCCAATGGATTAAAGAAGGAATGTATGAGTAAGAGTTGAATATCCTGTCTAAGCTATAAGCAGCCTGGTAAGGATTAAAGAACATCTAGTATGTTTTCTAATTCCAAGTCCAATATTCTTTTTACTGACTCTCTTCTGACTTCACATTTTAAATGCTTCCACATAAAACAACCCTGCTAACACCTTTTGCCTTCAGAGCAAATGTTCAGATGTGGGTGAAACAAGGAAAGGTGCCATTCTACCTGTCAGGGAGAGAGAAAGGAAGGCACCCAGGACCTAGCACTGGGTTCAGAAGCCGCAAGACCAGTTGCAAAGGAGAAAACTTAGACAAGCAGGATAAAAAAATCATACTGGACACAGCTGCTCTACACCAATTTCCACTGTGGTCACTCTGCGCCTCTTGATGGAAAACGTACCACATATAAATAGCTTGATGTTCTGAATTTTCACCCAGGGAGAGAAAAGTTCAATATCTGTCTACATTATCGCTGTTTTTCCCCAGGAACAGTACATCTCACTTACACAAATTTTGAAAGAGAACAAAGGACCGTAAGGTATGAAACCACTCTTTCAGAATCCAAATGCTCGAGAAACATCACAGATTTTTAAGGTATGATGTTTAGGGAAAATAGATTCAATTGGTTACTCTCTCAACATGTATCTTGTTTCGACCAAAAAATAAATAAATGAATTAAAATGGGAAAATAAGAGGATAAACAAATGTCACTAAAAGATAAATACTATTAAAATTCTGTTACAAAAACACTTGAATTGAATTCCTTGGTTTATTTTAAATCCAACTGCAAATCACAAACCACATCACCTAAGACCCCAAACAAAACTGTATACACATACTTACACCCAGAAACTTTGGTAGAAAATTAACACACCGTAAGAAAAGCTTCATAGGCCACTTGGTTGCATATTTCAGTTGCTCCCAATACGTGATGAAGTAGAAATGTGACATTTGATATTATCACTGACGGTTAATTCTGTGAACATTTTAATATTTTTCAGACATCCCAAGATTTATATTTTTCCCTCCTCAAATGAAAGTGAGAATTTAAATACCAAGTCTTCCCTCTCTTTTGAAAAAATAAATGCTATAATACACCTCCCAAGGTTAATCTGTGTCCTTGCACCTCCAATGAATCCATGGCAGGAATGTTTTTTATTGCTCTGCCATATCTAAAATTGCTTAGTCCATACTCTCTGAGACACATCATTTTTCAAACTCAAACTTCTAAGTTTCATCACAAAAGAGCACATTACACTAGATGCAAAGTAGATGACTACTAACTCATGTTCTAGGGATATGCACCATTATTCACCAAATAAACAAGCCCATATGTTTTAGGTTGAAGAAATAATCTTGCAAGGAACCACTGTTAAGATACCGCAGACTTTGAATGATTCTTTGGCAAACTTAAAGTTGTTTGTTCTGGAAATTGTATCATGGAGCCCTAGCTCTCACCATTTGATTTGTAATGGATACAGTTCCAAATAAGTAAGTCTACATCCACAGCCTTGGCGTTCTTATCTCTCCTCTTAATTCTCAGGCTATTGCAGTCCAGCTTCTTTCTCCTGATTCCAAAACATGCTGGGAAGAGGCAGTTCTTCGGAAGCCTATTAGGGCTTGAATTTTATCCCCCCAAAATTCATAGGTAGAGATCATGACCCCCAGTACCTCAAAAGGTGACCTTAATCAGACCTAAGGTCTTGGCAGATGATCAGGTTAAGGTGAAGTCATTAGAGTGGATCCCAGTCCAGTAGGATCAGAGTCCTTATAAATAAGGGAAATTTGGACACAGAGAGAGACACATACACAGGGATGAAACCTAGAGGCGAAGATCGGCGGGGAGGCACCTACAAGGCAAGGAAAGCCAAAGATTGCTGCCACAACACCACAAATCAGGAGAGACACATGGAACAGATTCCCCCTCCCACCCCTCAACAGGAGCCAACCCTGCTAACACCTTGATGTTGGACTTCTAGCCTCCAGAAGTGGGAGACAATAAATTTATCAAATTTATGTTGCTTAAGCCACCCAGTTTGTGATACTTAGTTACAGCAACCCAAAAAAACTAATAAGAGACTATTCCAGAAAAGAGCAGAGTTGGACACTGGACTCATCTCTGTACTCTGTAAAGGCTTTCCCCACAGTTCTGTGCTCAGCTTCCCATCCTCCCAGGGAAACCACGCCATCCCACAGCTTCCACTATTATCTTAAGACCAAGTGTTTGCAAATTTACATGCCTAGTTCTCTCTCTCTTCACTGACCCAAATAGTTATTTCTAACTACATGGTCAGCATCTCCAAAGGGACTTTTCCTGTAAATACCACAATCGAAGTCATCCCAAACCTGCTGGCTGCTTCTGGGTAAATGATGAGATCTTCCTGGTTAATAGTATCACCACCCACCCAGTCAACCAAACTGAATGCAAATTGTGTCTAACGCCTCTTCCTGTCTCTGTTCCTGCATTGAATATTTCCAATGTAACCTACCTGTGAAAATCTCTTGACTCTCTATCATCCTTCCCAGTCATGCTGCTACTCTACTGGTTCAAACCCTCACCATTTCTTGCCCCCAACTTATTCCGGGAGCCTCGTAAAAGTTTCCCCTGCCTCCAAACAACTCTCCTCACTTTTTACAATGTTACCTTTCTACAGATAATCTATCCAATCTAAACTGTAGTTTTAAACCAATGAGACACAGGGGAAGTTTGCTGCTTGATAAACTAACTTGTGTTGACTTATATCCATTCATGAGTTTTATACTCCTGTTTGTGCTGATTTACATGCTAAGGTGTGTTGGTTTGCTATAAATTGCCTCTTGAAAACACGTACGCCATGGAATTCTCAGTTTAGTGATGTGTTATGTACTTTGAGAACGTGTACAATAAAAAACAAAGGATATCGTAGTATGCTACAAGGCTCCAAGCAATTTCTTCTCGTGCTTGAAGATCTTCCTGCCTCCTCCTTCCTAACCCTCCCCTTTCTGCCGCTCTTTTTATCTTTGGCTTCTTTCCTTATCTTACAGTGATTTGTTTGTCTCTTTTCCCTCTAATCACCCACTCCAACTAAACTGTAATCTGCTTAAGGTCAGGATTTGTACCTGATGCCTTCTTTTCATCCTCCTAAGCACTTCACACAAAGTGCAAGGCCATTGTCTATGCTCAGTAAATGTGGATTGAATGAGCTCAGTCACAGAAAGTAATAAATGGATTTTTTTCATAAATGCACCATCTCTCCGGAAATCCACAGTGCTCACATTTTGCATTATGGGCTCATTTTAGAGTGATTGGTTGCATTTTATTGGCTAATGTCTGCCATGTGGTAATGTCTTCATTTGCTGAGTTGATGTTCCAAATCTTACAATTCTTAGTCATAATTATTAGTTTTTCCCCTGAATTTTGTGCTTCATTGAGGTTTTAAAGGGTAAAATTAACCTCCCAGCTTTTCCTCCATAAATTTATAATTTCATTGTGATTTCATTGCTATATTGGCTTCCATTTCAGAGGTTTGTCCAAAGTTTAGGTGATTATGTGTCTGTTGTTTTTCTCCTCTCACAAATGCAGTTATTTCCTTGCAAACTAACTTGTCCAACTGTATAGCAATAGACACAGCAACATGACGAAGAATTCTAATCTTATTTGCTGAGAAAAGTTCTGAGGGGAATCAAACTTTTTTTTTTTTAACCTGTGTTAAAATAATATCAGAATTTGTAAAACAAAGACTCATTTGCCTCATATTTTTTCCTGCTTTGGCATCTGTTTTTCTGGACATAAGTCAACATTTTCTGCAAAACAAAGCGCTGTTAAAAGTACATTAACAAGTTCGTAAGGGATATCTTAAGCATAAAATTTGTTTAGTTACTCAACAGTATGGAAATTTGGTTGTTAAACTTGAACTGGAAATATGTGGCTCAAATTTCACTGAAGTTATACATGATTATATAGTTAAGAAATGTGCTTGGATATTTATCATTTCTCAATTTGGGGTAAAGCGGTCAAAAACATCAGACTCATAAACTACCTGCTTGCAAAAAGACACTTTTTACCTACTCTGTAAGTGGAAAAAACACTCACCTAGAGGGTCAATAATGCTACATCAGTCTGGATGTAAAAATAAATTCACAAAACTTCTTGAGACCCTCTGGAAGAGAAATTGGAATATCAATTTTTACCTCACTGACCAGTTTGTCCTTTGTCAATTAATGCATGAAAACCTGCTTTGCTGTCTACCTTTGAATGTCTCCAACTCCATTACCTGGACAAGCCCAGCTACCACCAATTCCCCTACCCCCCACCCCCGCCCAGCCCCGCCACCCCACCACATGTATCCCTTCCTTTAACTGTGAAACAAGTTACAACTCATCTTAAAAAGCAAAAGAACCCAAGCCATTAAGTCAGTAGCTCAGCCTCAAGTAGGCCTTGCTTCACGACGTCTAACGACCAGACTTGCCTTTTTGACTTTAATCAAAACCTCGCCTCCTACCTCGTTTTTAGTAACAGCATTCCACAGCTTCCAAGTCTCTGCTCTGATTTGCTTCCCATTAAGCTAACTAGTTCAGTGGTTCTCAAGGTGTATTTCACAGACCAGAAGTATTAGCATTATTCAGGAATTTACCAGAAACACAAATTCTTGAGCCCACCTGAGACCTACTGAATCACAAGCTCTGGGGTTGGAGTTCAGATAGAGTTTATTTGAGCAAACTCTCCAGGTGATTCTGACGAATGCGAGAAGTTTGAGAGCTACTGGGCCATGACCTCAGCTTCAATTCCTCTTTATTTCCATGTGCGCCTCTGTTCTTTTCCAGTCCTTCCTCTCTAACAGAACAAACTTCTTTTGGCAAGTATGTAGCAGGAGAGATTGTTCTGCCAGTTTCCAGTGTGTGACCTTGGCAAGAGGGAGAGGCCTTGAAAGCGAATGGTGGTGTGCTTTGCTTCGCAATGTACTATGGAAACTCCACAGTGAATGCAGCGACGGTAAGTTGGGGGACGGCAGAGAGGGGGCGATGTCAAAGGAGAAATTTAAGAAGTCTTACTCCAAGTTAGAACTGTACGTCCCCTGCCCCAGGCATTCTTAGAGAAACACCAATAAAAAAATTTAATTTACTTTTTTGGGAGCTGGGCTGTGTTCCTTTGAATTCAACACCACAGAGGCTGCACCATATGGAGACCAAATTAATATTCAGGTTTTACAAGGAAGTGACCTGCCCTTCTCAGTGTGTTATGGGACAAGAACAGCACGGGACAGACAGAAAAGAAACGGTAGCCTCATTTCGTTCCCCAAGGCCTCTTCGGAAATACCGTGGGCTAGTTAGCCCCTCTCCTTCTTCCACCTTGCAGCCTCCCGTCTCCCTGGGAATTTAAATGTATGAACACCATTTCTGTATCTTTAAAAAGTCTCACGGTGCAACCACCGCATGGACACTACCCTGAGAATGCTCTTCTGGTCACAAACAAGCTGCCGTAGGAAAGGGATTCACTTTCAAAATCTCGGTGCCTCTTGTTGATTCCTTACCCCAGCTAAACACCGCTCCGTTGCCTCCTCAGAAAGGTGCTTCTACCACCGAGCCTATCGATGACCTGCTTAGCAAATCTGACTGGTAGTTTTTAGTCGTTACCATACCTGAGCTCTCTGGATTATCATAGGACCAACCCTCCCTTGAACGCTTTCCTCTCATGATTTCCAGGACACGAAATTCTCACTTCCTCCACTTCTTGCATGGCTATTTCTTCCCAGCATCCTTTAAAGTTCCTCTCCTTCGGCCTTCCTTTGAAGCTTTGAAGCTTTCAAAATTCTCTCCCTGTCCCTCATCTCTCCTCACCCTCTGCACACTTCCCAAGCAGTGTTAACTTCTACCACGATCTCTCTTCTGTCTCCCCAACCTAATTTGCCTAGAGCATTATTTCTGTCCTCAGACTCTTAAATCTAATTTCCTGGTAGATTATATTCATCTGAAAATGCCAACGGATGGTGACTCATCATCTTTCTCTCAAAACTGTATTTGATCTACATGTTCCACCTCCCACTCATTGCAAAACAAGAAACTTGGCCTTTATTTATATTTATCTTCTATTTATCCTTCTCCTTTAACCCCATATCAAATCAGTAAAAATTTCATTCTCTTTATTCTCAGTGCTACTGCCAATCCTGGCAAGTATTCTCCCTTGCCTGACGTACCACAATAGTCTCCTAACTCATGCCTGTCCCCTTCACACTGTTGCTGGGGATAGAACTTACAAATGAGAGCAAACTTACTTTACAAATGAGAGCAAAATTTCTCAGCAGTTTCCCATCAAAGACAAGAGAGAATCTACTAAGAGATCTACTCTCTCCTAAGAGAGAATCTACTATCTCCTAAGCACATTCAAAGTTCTTCATACTTCATATTTATACCCAATCACAGTAGCTTCTACCTACCTTTGCCCCATTCTTATAGTTCAATGATACTTCTAATTCTCTGAAAAAATAAAATTCTTTCAATCCTTCATGTTTATTACCATGAAGCTCTGCACATAATCCGATCACTTCACTCACAGTCTTATAATTACCTATTTGCATCTTTCTCTCCAAGCACCTGCTCCGAATCTAGGACTATATCCGTACTTTTGTATCTCTGGCACCTACCACAACACGTGGTTTATCTAAGACAGTCAGTAAATAATGAGTCTGTAAAATGAGTGAGTGTCTGAATCATTGTCATTCACCTAGTCCCTAGTTCCATTTGTACAAGTAGAAAACCCCTTCTGATTCTCAACATTCAACTGAAAGTTTACCTCTGTGAAGAAATTTTCTAGTTCCCCAAGCAAAGCTTAAGGATCCTTTCCCTGTGATCTTTACGTACACCTCACTTATAGAAAAGACTGCATTTTACTGAAGCCGTTGTTTATATGTTCGACTCTTCCTGCAACCTAATTAATACAGCTGGGCAAAGAGAGAAGAAAATAAATTCAAACCACAGAAGAGAAAAAAAAAATCTCTGAGCTACATTATACTAAAGAGTTTGCCAATTCCTAGTGAAGAAAAATTAAAAGTTAATCTCAAAAATTCAGAAAACATATACATATATTCTTGTATATAGTATGTTTTATTATTCATTTAAATCTATCAACTGTCTTTTTAAATGTGCAACTTAATATCTCTTTCAAATACTGTAACAAATAGTTACCTGAGTAAGGTGGACAGAAAGGACTATTGAAATTAAGATTCCATTGCCCAGAGTGGCCGGAGAAAGAAAATAGAACCCTAAAGAATTGACTAGCCATCTCTTAATCCTGACTACATATGTTACATGTTAGGCAAGCACAGCTGTTTTCCAATGAATGTCAGTAAAGGGAAATTAAAACTACAACAAACCACCTCTCCAGCTCCTGGTCCTACTTCCATCTCTATGAGCAGGGGCAGGAAAGGCATTACAGAAAATATGGCTTGGACAAACTATCATACGCTCTTAGAATAAATCACGTACGTTTATTCAGCTATTCAGCTTTTTGTTAAACGGGGAGTCTAACATGTTGCCTTTTACCTAGTAAGTGATCCAAATATTTACCAAATGAATACATTAGATCATTTCATAATGCCAACTGCACATTAGTAGTAATTTGATAAAAAGCATGTCCCTCCTATTACTTTATTACTCTTGCCACGGACACTCTGAAGACATGACCTCATAATTTGCCGTTGATTAGAATTCAATGAAATCCAAGTGGTGAGCTACGATACGCTGTGGGGGACAGGCTGGAAACTTGTTACAAAACTAGGAAAGACCTAGGGTGTGTATCACAGCAGGTACAGACTGCTGTACTCGTGGATGATGCCGTGCGGATCTGGTCTCTGTCCTCGAGGAGCCTCCGCTTCAGAACAGAAGCAATTCCATGGAGCTGCAATATGAGGAAAGTTGAGGGAAGAACCAACAACATAGCTCAGGGAAGGCTTTGTGGCATCCCAACCGATCCACTGCTGGGTCAAGAACTGGCTCTTACACACAGGAGAGCAAGGAGAGAACGAAGAAAAGGACAGAGCACTCCAGTTTGGTAGGTGCGCAGGTTTAAGAACCCAAAGAACTTACTTACAAGGCTTGCTTTGGGCTCCCAGGAGACAGGTAGATGTCCACAGCAGCAGGTCAGGGTCTTAAAAGTTTGGAAGCCTTAACTAAGTTCAGTCCTATACCATCCGGATGGCCTCGACAACACGTTGCTCTCTCAAGGCTGCGTCCTTGAACACCGCTGCCAAGGTGGGAACGGTGGGGACCGTGTATCTTCCAAACCCAGGGAAGCTGGTAGGATCCTCCTCTAGTTGCCCGGATCTAGTTTGGGGGTCAACTAGAGGTCATGGCCTCTTGATGACCTCCTCCAACCAGGAGAAGGAGCCAGCTTCCTTTACGTGGGAAAGCACCCAGGATGAGAATTTAAAACACCAGGCGCACTCCAGATAGAGTCAATCTCTTGAGCGAGCCTGCAGAGGCTGGAATTCTGAGTCTCTGGCTAAAGGAAAACCAAGGTGCCTTCCTGGCCCCGTGTTTCCTGATCACAACACTGAAAAAGAAAACCTCATCTCTGTTGAACTCGGTTACTTGTACAGAGATCCCAGATGATTAGTAGTAGTTGCTGATATGCGGAGGAGTGAGACAGTGTGGGTGGAAATTGATGAAAGCTGTGTATATGAGCGACTTGGGATTTGGGACCAGGCCTCAGCTCAGAGGCTCACCAGTCCCGTGCCACTGGGACACTTAGCACCTCCAGACTTCAGCTTCCTCAACTCTAGAATGAGGTAAGTAGACCAGAGAAGACTCTAAGGTCCCCCCCAGTCCCACACATCCACAACAGATGAGTTACCTGGATTCTTGCCTCTCCTTGTCTATTATTCATTAGAATGTTCACAGGAGCAATAAAAGGAAGTGAAAGTTAAACCAGCCAGTTTTGCTGCTTATCTGTTCTGGGAAAAGGTTTGATGAACCAGAGAACTGAGGTTCTGTTGGCTTCAATTATCAACATTTCCTGCCCACCAGTACACCATTGATAATCAAGCTTTCACTTTGCAAGCATGGTCAAGCTACTATTGGAATATCTTTTTTAGTGTCTCTGAAATTATTTTCATAACTCCTTCTGACACCTTGTTATAGATGTACAGAGTCCTAGAGGCCATTATATAATAGTTGAATATTAAACACTAGGTACTGTATGATTTGCTAGAATTAACTCGGTCGATTTCAAATTTGTGCTCAGCTCACAAAAATCAAATGTTTTTCCTCATATATTGAAATGTAGACATTAAAATGGACAGACAATACTGTTTATAATATCTGGGTCACAGATAGTAACCACAGTCTTTTCACATTCAATAATCATACCAATAACCAATATTCACATTGCTTCTATGTGCCAGACACCGTGGCAAATGCTTTAGATGCTAAAGGCTTCATACTATTGTCTCTCACATACTGGAAAGGAAGCTCCATGCTGGCAAGGATTCTCCTGTTTCTTTTACTGCCGATTCTCTGGGATAGGAATAGGTGCTTTGCACTATTTGGACATTCAGTTGCCAGTGGTTTGTCTCTAGACATCACACTACTTACAGCTATACCATGACTGATATAGGCTGGTGTTATCTCCTCTGTGAGAAGTTGTGCCTTGAAGGAGTCTCGAGAATCTGCCCTGTTATTTAGCTCTAGGGTGACCTTGACAAGTTATTTAACTGTTGGAGGCCTCTCTTTCCTACTCTATAAAATGAGCATAATACTACCTCTCTCTCATAAGGTGATAAAGATTAATATCTTTTGCCACACAACAAATCACCAAAAACAATGACTTTGAACAATAGCATCCATTTATTTTTGCTCACAGATCTGCAGTGTGGACGGCGCTTAGCAGGGAAAGCTCACTTCTCCTCCACACAGCATCAGAAGGGGTGGCCCAACTGAGGACAGGATGTTGTGCCTACAAGATGGCCTCCTCACATGGCTGGTGAGTTGGTGCTGACTGGTGACAGAGAGGGGGCTTTGTTCTCCATATGGTCTCACAGCATATCAACTGTATTCTAAAGGAAATCATCCCCAGGGAAGGAATCCCTTCTTTGGACTTAGCTTTGGAAATCTCCTACCATCACTTTTCCAATGCTCTCTTAGTCAAAACTGGTGACAAAGCCCACCCAGCTTGAAGAGAAAGAGACATAGACTTTGCCTCTTATTGATGGAATGACAAAGTTCTAGAAGAGCACAGTGGAAAGGAAATATCGTGGTCATTTGGGGAATGGACAATCCACCACAACCTTACCCCTGAATCTGGTTTTCCTCCCAGGAGATATGTATTTAACTGCAGAATGATTGGAATGTCCGGCTACCCTGTGATTAAGTAAAATCACACTATCTAATGACATGGGATGGTAGGAGACTGATCATTCAACAGCCACAATAACATGTGAGGGTTAAGGGATTTTCCCATGCCCCAGGGCAAATAGGGAATTCCCAGGCACTGCACTAGGGAAACTAGAAGGAAACCAATCCATATATCAAACAGAAAAGGAGAAATAGAGACAAAACCAGAGAATAGACACTGACTGACCATGGAGAAAGAAAACAAAAATGTATTAAGCCCCTGCTGTAATGGATACTTTGCTTAGTTAATCAAATCTTTCTACAACCTTGCCTTTCCACTGACCAAAAGGCTTTAAGTCATCATAAATCTTGGAAATTCCACAACATACCATCTCCTGATATAAACCCCAGAGCAAATGCTATCAGTATAATTATCCCGAGAGTATCCGATAAGACCATTCTAAAACAGTCTACCCCTAGGGTAATGTAATGGCTTCCGCTGCAATGATGAGCAAACTTTCTTAAAGTGTTCCTAGCCCAGTACTCAAAGTACTATGACTGGGCTGGCTCAGGTCACATGCCTCCCACACATCAATGACTGTGCCAGGAGAAGATACTATGCCCATTGGTATAAGAAAATAGCAGCACATTTTGGTTTGATGACAGAAATGTCATCTAAGCCTCCCCAGGCAGTTTATAGAGAGGTTAAATAAAATGGGCTCTAGAAATGTTCATTTGTTTCTAATATTTTTCATCTCCAAATCGATTCCTTATCTATAACAAAGTATCTCTTCTTATCCAATTCTGTGAAATCCTGAAGCTTCGGAAGGATGTTTTTATAAAATGGTTCCATTTACGAGTAATTCTATAGCCATGTCCCTGAGGATCATGGCGCAGTGAAATTTTAGTGTAATATTCTCTTCGATGCAATAATTCAGCCATTGTAGTGCATATCATGGGATCCCTGGTTTAATGAGAGTTTTGCTGCAAGGCATCCAATATCCATCCAGTGTGCTTAAGAAAATCAGGTAAAACAGGTGTTTCCTCAATTAACAATTTAAAGTTTTGTTACATGAAAAATAAGTGAACCAAAATAGAAGATAATATTCCTAGCAAAACATAACAGTACTCTACATTTCCTGTTTTTCCAAAGACCTCAAATGTATCATTTCATGTATACATTTTAAAGTAATTAATTTAATGCATACTTTGCTAAGAAAAATACCCTAAAAATCATTATTCACAGCAACCTCACATTAACCTGCCTGTGTTTCATCAAAAGAACTCATCAGTCAATGAAGTGTAATTTTTAACTTCTAAAAAATTAACAAAGTAGTATGATTAATTGAAATTTCAAATTTCTAAGTTTATGAAAAAATCATAATTAAATATTTTAATTCCATGTTTCCATGTTTATAAATACTGTTAATCATGTTGTTTCTTCAGTTAACTTACTGGCATTTTCTTTTAACTTTGAAGGAATCAGAACTTCTCCAAAATCATATGAAAATTGAATCTCTTGGTCATACCCTACTTATGATTCATTGTTGATTGCTCTCAGAAGGCTAGCATCTGTCTAATACACTACCCAAGATAATTCTCACAGTGGAATAAAGTGAAATTTGATTCTATTCCCAACTTCCTAGTTGACTTAAGCGAGTCATATGAAATCCAGTTCCTTAATCTTTTCTGAATACTATAACTAGAAATCTGAAGAAAATCTGAAATTATTTAGAGTCCTAAATTTTTCATCTAAAAATATTTCAAAATATCCTCACAGAAGACCTAGGGAAGAAAGACCAAGGACATGAGGACCACAAGAAAGATGTAGGCCAGAGTGTATTACGATTAAGGCCTGGCTTGCTGTTTCCATGTCCTCTGCCGGCTCTCTCTTTCTCACTTCAGGGAAACCAGATTTGAAAATCAAATCAAAACATTTCCTCTTTCATCCTTTATATAAATATATTAACATCAAAAGAAGCTTTGTTTATGTTTAGGATAGCTATATAATTTCTCTCTCAAGCCAGGGCACTTTTAAGAAAACAAGGAGATATTACTTATAACTAACTTGCTCGACCAACATAAATTGGTTGTGGGCAATTGGGGACTGTTGTGGGCAAGTGGGGACATAGGCTCACTCAACTTACAGACAATGATGACTTGGTCTAAGAGAAACTAAATTCAGGAAGAGCAGTTGTTCATTGAAAATGTCACAACATGCTGCTCTGCACTGACTTTTTTCCTTTCATGTAAAATTCCAAATTCTTCTTGGTATAGGATCCCAATCCTTGCACTGGCCTTCTTTCGTTTCCTCAGTAATCTGCTACAGCTTCCTTCCAACTTCGTATATATTCACCAGCGCCCTGACAGAAGAGACAAGTTCAATCAAGTGGAGAAAAGGCCTGGACTGACTATAATCACAACCCAACCACTTCCACGAGTGCCTTGTATTATCATCTCCTAAAAACTTGGGGATTTAAATGAGTCTGTCTAGAATAGGGTGTTTGGAATCTTACTGACATTTCCCTGAGCTCAAGTTTCTCCCCTGGGCTTGCTCAAAGCTACCCACTTCTATCTTGGCCCCTGTGGATCCGGAGTTCCCTCATCTGCAATGCTTTTAGCTGGCTATATACTTAGCCCAGAGCTCTCTGATGACTGGGTTGTTGTTGTTAAATTACATGAACCGCTCCAAAGGAATCAGATCTTGGGATAGCTCCAAAAGCAGGTTATTTTCCTTTCATTCCCAATTGAGTCAGAAAAATTTATTCATTTACTAGTCAGAAAATAAACTTGATGCATGCTTCTCAGGAGATCCATGTGCTATACCTTTGGATGGCAAAATGCCACATGTACCTCGGAAAGGAATATTTTGTCACATGGCCCACGGCCACAGCTGCTCAGGCCACAATTCACTCAGAGCTTGTAACGTAAGCAAGACTGAGTCCAGAAACTACCGCGGAAAACAAGCCCAGAGGGAAGTCGTGCTGTGTTCCAGGTCATGTCTTTTCTTCTGGCTCCATTGGAGGAGTGCCTTCACATATGCTTGGGGGGTGGGGGGGTGGGGGGGAGTGTGTTGGGGAGGGGATGCTGGGTTGCTGAGACAGGCTTTCCACGGCAAGAGCTGGGGCACCACTGGTGTAGACAAACCTTCGGTGACATTGTCTCTGCCCTTCTCCAAAACTACAGCCCCTGGTTCCTCTGCCACCGCACCACCAGCAGATTCCCACCTTCTCCTAGTGTTCCCTAGTGCTTTTAACCGTGGACAACACAGTCCCCTTTTTGACTAAAACTGGGCGAGGAACCGGGCTATTCTTCACTTGGTTGTGACCACTTTCACGGATGAAATGGTTGGATTTCTTCAGTGAGTGGCAAGCATTCTGTTGTTAAAAGTAAACAAAATGAAATGGAGCAAAAACACCTCAGGAACTGCTCTTTGTCGAGGAGTAGCCTTCTCCTTAGAGAAAATGGTTCTCCAGATCAAGCCTGGGGTTCAGTGTTAAGCTTCAAAGTCATCACAAATATCTGATGTCCCCAATAACGGATGTACATGCCTTGAATCACCGATAGTCTAAAAATTAGTTAAACGGTAAAACTAAGGGGAAAAGTTGGCAATTTATTAGGGGAGTTAAGATTTCATTCCATTTACTGGAAAAAATATCACCATTATTTGAAGCTGACCAAAAAAAGATTTTTTATGGGCATATTTTAGCCTACCACGCTGTAATCAAGCATTTTTATGGGGCCCATTTATATTAATAAGGCAATAAATGAGGAAGCCTCGGTTAAAAAACGTAAGTGGCAGAAGCCATGGGAGCCAATGACAAGACGAAAGAGGAAGCAGCGTCTTCTGATTCTACCGACGACTCTGGATTCATCCTGCTTCCAAATTCGGCTTGCTACTTTTTTTTTTCTTTTTGGTGGATATGGGAACACCCTGACCAGTCTTGAAAAGTAGGGCTTGATGGCCCATCATGTGAAAAACTATTAACATATCCACAGTTGGCCCTGAGATACGCTTTCAAGAATTGAGAAGATTTGCCAACCCCCATTTGAATTTTTCTTCAGAAAAGTGCACTTTTATTAACACCCTCCTCCCTACTGTGGATAAAAATGGTCTCAATATTCTCATGGGAAAAAAAGAGCATTCTGAAGAGCCTCTGTAGACAGAGAAATAGAGTTTTCCTGGCCAAGAATAAAAACGGGAAAGTCTAAAATGTTTAGCGCCTCTGATTAAACCTTCAGTGGTGTGTTTCTCTCAGACAAAGCATTTGTCATAAGTTGCTTGTCGGCCTGAGTATGATTTATGTGGCTGGACTGAAATTGGCTGAATAATTTATGCTATTTATTGTTCTGGAAAGTTTCTTTTCTTAATAAATAAATAAGTTCTGTGTTAAGAGAAGGGGGAAATAGTGGCCAGCGTCAGTGGTGTAAGGAGAGAAAAAGTTATTTTTCCATGTTGAAAGCTAATGAAGTGTATCTAAGAGGAATGGTCTCCACATAGAAGGGCAGGACTCTAATAGGTGAATATTGTCAGCATTTTCAATGAAACCAATTGGCTAAGAGAAGCTGTCAAATAGGTGTGAAATGAGGTAAAATTACGAGCGATACACTTTCTTTTAAGGTACTTTGCTTTGTTCCTTACAGTGCCTTGCAGCAAGAAATTTAATTTAAATACTGAAAATGGAATGCAGTTATATTGATTTAAATTTACTAAGAAAGTCTTGGACTCTATTTCCTGTTTCCTGCATAAGAACAGAATGTGTGTGAGCCTGTGTATGTGCTTGGTATGAGTGCCATCAAGCTTTTCTACTATTTATGAGTGAGTCACAGTTTATTAGACCCTACCACAACGTATATTAGCATAAAACACATAACTTGAATTGTCAGTTTATAAAATTTTCAGAATGTATGATTATAGTTCTGTTCCTCCTGTAAATTTTTACCTAGCTCTGATGATTTATCCCACCTGCTGAAGCCCTGAGCTCATACTAGATCTCGGTTGTTTTTCGTTGGGCTTTTTTTTTTTTCCCCCTTCGGTTACCATTTTATCACATAAATTTTTATTCCTGGAACCTATGCCAAAGACAGAGTTGTAGACAAAAGGATGGATGGATGAGTGTGCAGAAATACATGTGGCTCAGTTCAGCTGAAACGGTTTCATAGATAACTCACTGTAAGCTCTGACTAAAAATATTTGAAATGTTTACAGGCTGCATAATATATATGTTTGACATATTAAAGGAGACTTCTATCAGCTGCTCAGTAACCATTCCAGAAAAACGCCTTAAAAGAACTCAAGCAAAATCATAGCCCCTCATCAGCAGTGCTGTTTCTAATTTGAAGGCAAATTCATCTCTGACATACAGCAGATTCTGTGCAGGTGGAAGCAAGCCCCTCTCTGCTCCTCTCTCTGCCAGTCAAATTATGTCATCAGTGAAGGATCACTGGTTTTTAATGATACGGTGGCCTCCATACTGAGAAGCAGTCCTAGCAGAGCGATATGCATAGCCAATAAAATGGCTGTCACCAAATTACAATTGACACTTAACATCACTAAATCTGCAATGTAATTCCTTGTGACAGTTGTGTAGGTATATTAGAAGAAAATAATTTACTTCAAACCCAGCATGTTAGACACATTTTCCTGAGCGTAATTCATGTCACATTTACAGTAGCCAAAGCAAGCAGTCTCGAGGCAACCTTAATCTGGGAAGAGATCATAGATACTAACATGTTCATTGAAGTATGATTATTTATGCATGCAATAAACAAAGCTAGAGCAGTTGTTCATTGTAGGTTTTAATTGTTATTGGGGGTTTTAATTGTTATTGGGTTTTAAATGAATATTAGCCTCTTTTGCTGTAGGGAATAAGAAAAACTATAAAAAAAACAAAGCCACATTTTATATGGAAAACAGGCATCAGCGAGAAAATCTTTATTTTTTTTTTTTTTCCTTCCCCAGGGATTTGACAGACGTTTGAGTGGATCTCCCCGCCCCCCCCCCCCCCCAACTCCAGCTCTGGCCTGGGTTCGGATTTGAAATTCTACACCAACCACCACATGACAAAAAGCATCCACTAGGCAACTTCTAAAATGCAAGAAAACTAAACCACCAGCAACAGTATTTCTCTTTTCTCAGAGTAATAACGTTGGAGAACAAAGGTTTGAGAGGCAGCCCTGGTTTCTTCTAGGCATAGTACTTGGATACATTCACCCCAAGCAGATCTGCAGAAAGACCCTTCCCCGGCCTTATAAGCATATATAAATATGTGACAGAGTTAAAGGTCTCCACTCTTCAGAATGAAGTGGTTTGAATGTCTGGCGAAATGGGACTGCAAAAAATTCATTCCAACTTTGTCTCTAGGCAATTCACCTTTGGCCCAGTGATGATATGAGTCTTTCTGCTGATGGGAGAGATATAATAAGTCAGGTCAGGCAGTCTCTAGAAGGCAGGGGCCTATTTGTTAGCAGAATGAGGCAGGTGTACTATTCTAGGGGAGATTAGCTCATCCCAGCATGATAATTACCTCACAGGAAACCCTCAAGGTGACACATCAAACAGAGGAGCCGAACATCTAGTCCTGGAAATGGGCATGCCTGTATCGTTAAGTAGGCTTAATTTAGAAACTCCAAATTTAAAAACACAAATCAGTGAGTGATAATTTCCCTGTCCTTTCATTAAGACATTAAAATGTCTCCAGCAAGTGCGAGCTCAGTAAAGAACGAGAGGCTAGATTACAGCTCAGCTGCCAGGAGAAGGAATTATCCCCCGTCCGCGTTTCCTAGTCGATTTTCTTAGGGGAGTGGGAAGCTGCAGACAAGAAGGAAGGCAGCCCACATTCCGCTCACCGAGGTTCTTTTGGCTATTTGCGCCATTTGCTGCATCCTACCTTTCGGAAAATGATTTCGAGTGAGCTGCGTATTCTCCAAAACCAAATCATAGCATTTTAGCTATGTCTCTGAAGAACAAAAAGGGTGAAGTGTCCGTTGGGATCATTCGGGTTTTTATATCAAGTTTGAGCCCTGAGCTTGCACTTCTCCCAGCATCCTGACTTTGGGGTGGCCGTCCGAACTGTGTCTCTGGCTGCTGAATTCTTTAGCCGGGCCAAGCAGAGCTGGGTCGCTGCCTCCAGCCATGGGCAAAAGCTAGAACCTCTTTGGTTTTCTAGGTCAGTGCAGATGACCTGAGAAATTCTTCAGCATCACTGGTCCCTTGAGCACACTCCTGACAGCACGAGGCTGGGGGAGGTGGCGAGGCCAACTGCATGAGGACAGCTGCCGGATTTATCATGTGGGCACCAGGCTGTGGGGGGTGCACTGAGAGAAGTGGCAAAAATAACAGCAGGAGGGGGGGATAATATGATCAGGAGTCATGGAGTCTCACCAACCTTGCAGCTAGAGGTAGAGCAAGCAGGGATGTTTCTGAGCATTTCTTAGGTAGGGAAGGAACTTCTCGAAAGCTGAACGTGAATAGTAGTATGATGAGCTTCATAAAGATCAAGACTGAAAGATATTTCATTTAGTTACTAATAAAGGATTGGGGTTTTGTATTCGTGTCTTTTCATAGGAAAAACGTATCCATTTTGTACTCCAAAGTGGCTTTAACCTTACTGTTCATTGAGGCCAGAGAAATATTTTTGCTCTCTCATATGGTTTAAGGTCTATTCCATGGTGAGGGTGAAGCCTGGAGTTGTGTTGCCCACAGAGTAAATTTGGACCACCTGTGTGGTGGATCCTTGTGAGAAATACCCCCTCTCCTAAGACATCCCCCCCCCATTAGTTTAGGAAACCCTGCCAGGAAAGTTAGGATTTCCCAGAACCCCGATCCAGTGGCACCTAACATCTATATCATCAAGAGCCCCACACCAGCCCTCCCCCCCCCCATACCATGCTTCGCAATAGTTACAGCAAGAAGAGAAATCAAATAAATACAGTAACTCCTTCTGTGGGAGAAGCTGTCTGCAGAAACTGTACAAAATCTATTCCCTCACTGATGATGGCAGAACACAGCATGAAATCCTAGACATACTTCTCAGCAAGTAACTTAATCTCTATTTTGAAAACATTACAATTGTGTTATTACTATATGAACTTAACATAGAAAAATGGCCTCACACAGAAGGAGGAAGTTAACTGAGGGCAGGTGCCACCTAATCTCGTGTTCTGCTACTTCCGAACCAGGTCATGTAACTCCCGCTGCTGAAACAAGCCCAATTTGTCACAGAACATATGGCCTGTTGTCTCTTTATTAGGAACAGCTGATTGGAAGAAATTATTTGCCAAAGTATCAAATGTAGAATAATTCCATTTTCAAAAAGAAGACGTTAAGGATTTCTTTTCTAAATAGTCTCTTTAAAGGATGTTTTTGAAGAGGGCATTTGATGTACTGAGTACTCAGTGTTGTATGTACATGATGAATCACTGAATTCTACTCCAGAAACTGATATTGCACTGCTTGTTAAATAACTAAAATTTAAACTTAAAAAAAGATGTTTGTTGAAAATAAAGTTTTTGTCCACTATAGAGAAGAAAGTTGAATGTACACACACACACACACCCCACAATCACACATACAAATACACCCTCAGGCATTTTATTGTTGACCCAACCTATTCTGCCCACATGCAGCCTTAGAAACTATAGTACTATTCCCAGGCCTTGTTAAGACGCTTCAATCACACTAACACTCAGTCTCAATCTTTAAAATGAGCACGTCTTTCTGAAATTACATGTTGAATATCAAACAAAGGCCATTCTAATGTTTTCAAGGCCAGACCAATATCATGGGTAAGTCTGAAAAGGATGAAAGTCAAATCATGAACTGTGTATAGCTTTGATAACCAAATAATTTCAGTGATTAAACCAGAGAAATGCATTCTGAAATCACATTTGCACGATGATAAGAAGCAGCACTTATTTGGGGGGTGCTTTTCCATTGACAGAAGACATAAGAAAAAGAAAAGGGAAAATGCTTAATATAAAAACAATTCTTCTTTACTAGCTCCTCTATGCATAAGAATAATTTATCAACTGGAGAATACAGGGAATTCCCAATTTTAAATGAAAATGCTATTCAATGTTTTGTGAGGTCTCAATTATATTATCAACTAAATCTTAATTTACACCACTGATGGAAACGTAAGATATCAACTGATCTTTAATACATTATGTTTCTATTCTAAGACATCTAAAGAGAATTCTTTTCTCTATATATCTGGCTCTTTTAACTTTATAAAATGAACATATAAATAACAGACAAATAATCCCCTTTGAAGTCAAAGCACTATCTGTAAAAGAAGGCACATTTCATTTCTATCTCCATCTTCCTTGCTTATCCTATATTACACAGTATGCAGTTTTTATTCAAACAAGTTACAAAATGGAGATCTCTATTTGTAGCACCGTTACATTTCATTTTACTGAAAAATAAAATACAATATCTGAAACCTGCTTAATTTGTTAAAAGAGAACAAAGAATACATTTAAAAAACCACTACACTTTATATCACATGTCATCAGGAACCTGCAAATGACGACACACCTATTCTCATGGCCCAAATCCAGACCACTGACCCCAGATGCAGGCAAAGATGTGGAGCAAGAGAAACTCTCATTGCTGGTTGGAAATCACAAGGGTACAGTCACTTGAGAGGACAGTTTGACAGGTCCTTAACCAATCAAACATGTCTTTACCATACTATCAAGCAATTGCACTTCTTGTTATTTTAAGGAGGTGAAAAACTTCTAATCACCCAAAAACCAGCATACAGATATCTAGAGTCACTTAATTCACAATCGCCAAAACTTAGGAACAACCAAGATGTCTTTCAGCAAGTAAAAGGATGAATAAATTGTGGTACCTCCAAACAATGGAATATTATTCAGCACTAAAAAAATATGGGTGATCAAGCCATGAAAGATATGGGGGAGACTCGTATGCATGTTACTAAGTGAAGAAAGCCAATCTGAAAAGCTACCTATTGTAGGATTCTAACTCTATGACGTTCTAAAAATTGCAAAACTACAAAGATAGTAAAAAGAGCAGTGGTTGCCAGGGTTTAGGGAAGGTTAGGATAAATAAATGGGGCACAGATTTTTAAGGCAGTAAAGATACTCTGTATGATAACATCATGGTGGCTACGTATCATTATACATTTGTCCAAACCCACAGAATGTGCAACACTAAGAGTGAACCCTTGTGTGACCTTATGGACTATGGGTGGTTATGATGTGTCAACACAGGTCCAACCATCATAACAGATGGTTGAGTATGTTGATAATGGGGAAGATCGTGCATGTGTGGGGGTAGAGAGTATGTGAAAAAAAATCTCTGTACCTTACTCTCAATTTTGCTGTGAACCAAAAATTGCTCTAAAAAAATTAAATCTTTTTTTAAAAAATTCAACATTTATTCTTGATAAAAGCATTCAGATACATTTTTTGTGAATAGTTAAAAATACTCAAACAGAAGATTAAATTTGTCCAAGTCAGTCAAGTTAGAAGGTTTTAGATTTTGCCAGAAATTAACTTTACATGATTATAAATAAGCATTTTTCAAGAAGTTTATATCATCCTTATGTAAGTCTTTAAGATTAAAGTTCCAGTTGCCTATTGCTATATAATGAACTACCCCTAAAATTTACTTATTTTGTTATTTTTTTATTATTTTGTAGGTCACAATCAGAACTGGACTCAAATTGGGCCATTCTTCTGCTTCACATGGTGTCAGCTGGAGTCATTTGGTGATATTCAGCTAGAGACTGAGCTGGTCTGGATTCCTTATTGACATATGCAGAGCCTGGAACAGGGTAACTGAAATAGCCAGAAATTGGCCAACACTGGTCTCTCCCCGTGCTATCTCTGTGTGGCTAGCTTGGGCTTCCTCACATCAGGGTAGTCTCAGGGCAGTCATAGCTCTTATATAGTAGATCAGGGCTCCAAGAGTCAGTGTTCCAGGAGACAGGAAGTAGACCTTTCTAGTCTCTTAAGGCTTGGACCCAGAAACCGGCAGGGGATCACTTCCACTGTGTTCTGCTCAAAGCAGTCCCAGAGCTCAGTAGGTTCAAGAGTAGGAGATACAAACTCACTTCTTAAAAGGAAAAAAATTAAGATTTTGTGGTCATGTTCAATCTGTTACAACAGAATGTCTCATTTTGGAAATGTGTTGGTCAACATTTTTCCCACAAAGAACATACACTCCATCTAATTTCCTTATTGGAAACCCCCAATTTTCGGGACCAATCTCAGTGTTCCCAGAAAAATAGAGAATAACTAACAAAGCCTTAGAAAGCCTGAAGACATATGAAAATACACTAGTTGTCACATGGATTATGTGCCCTACAATGCCCAATCTAAGAGTAAGTCCAACAAAAAAAAAAGGTAATAATGAATTCACAGATTTTTGGTTTAGGTAGTTAGTTAACTAGTTAGTTTAGGTTGGGTGAGGAAGAAATTATTTGAACGCAGAGATAAGAAAATAAACACGTTAAGCCCTAAGAGAATTACTGCCATACTGAAACTTCAGTTTCAAAGAGTTTATGTGTCTTATCAAAACCTCAATTTAATTTTGGAAATGGTTCTGTAGCATAATTTATATGCTCAGACCGACAAGAACGCTTCCATAAGCCATCCCGAGCAATCAACTTAATTACTCCACAGGCACTCAAGATAGTTCCCCCAAATTAATCAAAGTCAAAGTCAAGTTATGTCCTTACTGAAAGAATCCTAAATAAAAAGAATACTGTTTCCTCTCTCGTTATAGCGTAAGTATCAGTCAAGATGGTGGTGAGATTAATGTCTATAGATTAAATCTGTGTCCGAATCTCCTCTTCTAATAAGGACACCAGCCAAATGGGGTTAAACCCGCCCATGTAACCTCATCTTACTTTAATTACCTCTTTAAAGACCCCATCTCTCTCTAAATGCAGCCACATTCTGAAGTCCTGAGTTAGAACTTGAACATGGGAATCCTGGGGGAACACAATTCAGCCCATACTAGCCAGCATACAGAAGGTATCTGTGCAGAAACAAGCCAGCAGCAGGGACCCAAGAGTAAGAACCTAGGTCGCCGTACTCGAATACAGCCTCCGGAAGGTCCTGAGAGGACCAAAACAGAAAGCCTGTCTTAAAAAACTAGATATTTAAGGAAAAGCAAACAAAACATTAGAAATACAATTTTAAAATTATTATAACATTTTGCTATGCCTTTAGCAAAGAAACAAATAATTCAGAAGTTTTTTTTAATGTTATTTGTATACAGTACTTTAATATACATTGCATTATATTATTTTCACAAGGCCCCCTATAGGACACATTTCATTAACCCATTTTTATCATGAGATTCTAAGAAACTAAGAGGCTTATTCAAAGTCATACACATGACGTAGCCAGGGTGTCCTAGGGATCTTGCCATGACACTGCCTTCCTGCATTAGAAAGAAAGGAATATAAGCAGGAAATTTTGCTTTGATTAATTTTAGAAGCAATAAACTTCTCTTTCCTTGACTTTTACTTGTGTCAATTTCTTCTCTTTTCTACTGAATGCTGGCTAGCGTTACTCAGCCTAATGAGATCAGCCTACCGCAAATGACCATACCCAACTCTTCCTGACCGTACAGGGTCCATTGTCCTTTACAGATCAGGCAATGTTCTTCAGAATACGGTAGTTTCCTCACAGGCTTCAAAAGACATCACTAGACATGGCATCTCCATCTATAGTCAATGTCAGTAAGCCAGAAAACTTCTTAACCCCAGGTACTAAGAATGACCTCTCCTCAGATTATACCAACAACAATTTTCAAAGTCTGCTCTGTTACCTACAATTTGCTTGCCAAATTGCTTTGGCTTAATGCCGTGGTTTGCTCTTCATTCTGCAATGCTGTTTAATGCTATTTTTCTATATATCTTTAGATTTCTTCTAGCCTCTTTGTTTTCAGTACAAGCCAAATGTCACACTCACAGAAGTCCTGTGGAGATTAAACAAAATCATAGAGCTGAAGGCATTGTGTATCTTTAAAAGTGCAACACTGACTGTTCCAGAAAGAGGAATCACAAGGATGATTATCCGAGAACTCACAATCCAGTGGCAGAAATGAACAGTATACAAACAGGTACCAATCCCAGCAGAACTTAACCAAGAGTCAAATATTCATTCTCATAAAGGAAGGAGAATTTGGGCCACCAAACACCCAAGAGTGTCATTCCTGGTCAGAGGAGAGGCAAGAAGTTGCCAAAGAAATATGAGCAGAGTGCTAACCAAAACACAGCATGTATCAGGAGATAGCAAGTTTTAAGTTTAGACGAGGAACAGAGATTGCGACCATATCATGGCACACTCTTAGTGCCCAACCAAGGAAGAATGATATTACTGGAGTAGGTCTGGAGGGCCAAAAAAGTTTTACATGGGGTCAAAAGGACCAAAGTTAAACCATTCCCAGGGAACTCTGATGAAAAGTTCTGTTACCCATTGTTGCTAAGGAAGAAAGGAAGGAAAAAGGGTGAGAGTCCCAAATCATGAATCCTGAGTCCCATAATACCACCTCATGATGAACAAAGATTCCAGAATGGAAAAACGTTACAGGTGAATGTCTACCTTATTGGAATGTCCCAGATTCCAATCTGGCCTCCCATCCTGGTAAAATAAGCTTAACCGTATATTACTGGGAAGATTCCTTTTATTCCTTAATGGAAGGCCTATGGGACAAGCCCAACTGGGGCTTTCCAAACCACCTTCCCATGCCCATAGTCATGTCTCCAACCACTGGGTGTGAAACCCTGACTCAAAGAGAAGGCATTAAAAAGAAGGTATTCTCCCAAAAGCCTAATGAAGAACCATTTAAGCATTCAGTCTATGTGCCCTGTGCCCAATGGGCTTTCAAGGGTAAGGACATATATCCCACCAGCCAAAGGAAAAAGAAGAAAGGAATACACACACATATACATACATACACACACATAAATATATGAAAAGGAGTCAGTTCCCCTAGAGCAAGATTTCCCCTTCCTTTTCTGAGTCCTGAATGCCTTTCTTTGGATTTCTTTGGATTATTTAATCTCTTCAACACCCCTGGAGAGAATTCAAATAATTTTTATGCCATTTAATAAAAGTAATGTATTTTTATTTTAGATTATTAAGTTGTTAAATAGTGTGCTACGTAGTTCATTTCATACATTAAGGACTTACACAAAGAATTTTGGGTTTTTACATTTAACAAAAAGTTCATGTTATTAAATTAAATCTAATTTATGTAATAAAAATCATAATATTCTTGTCTAACACAATTTAAAGTAGACCGTTTTGGGGCACCTGGGTGGCTTAGTGGGTTAAAGCCTCTGCCTTCGGCTCAGGTCATGATCCCAGGGTCCTAGGATCCAGCCTGCATCGGCTCTCTGCTCAGCAGGGAGCCTGCTTCCCCCTCCCTCTCTGCCTGCCTCTCTGCCTACTTGTGATCTCTGTCTGTCAAATAAATAAATAAAATCTTTTTAAAAAAATCTAGGGGAAAAAAATTAAAACTGGATAATATTAACTAATGTAACATGGAGTATCAAATATACTCAAATTCTTTAACTTTTTTTTTAAATTAACACACAGACACACACGCGCACACAAAATAATTATGTTAAACCTTGACAGCAGTTAGCAATACGGAGCTGAGCTAAATCCCTGGATTAACTGAGGCATGAGAACAATCACCTTCTCTTCCTCCTCACTCAGATTAAATTAGAGATGCCAATATGACCTGGAACCCTAGTTCCCAAATGTGTCCCCTCCACCAGGAGCATCCACATCTCCTAGGATGGGATTGATAAAAATGCAAATTCTTAAGTGCCAACCCAACTCACTGAATCAAGGACTCCAGGGTTCAAGCCCAGCCATCTGGGAGCCTACAGATATATGCTAACATCTCACAGAGACCTGCACTGAGCTGAACCACCACACCCACCTTCACAGGCCATGCCTTTGGGAAAATCCGCCCCGGAGAAGTCTCCGGCAGGCAGAAAGCTCACAGAAGCCCAAGCAGAAGAAACCATCTGATCCCGTCTACACTATTAACATGGCAGAAATATTCTAGGGGCGGTGGTGCTTTCTTCATAAAGCGAAGAATGGAAAGAAAACTGGTTCAGTGTCTCATTTATGGCATATTATTAAAGAGACTATCGGCCTTGGAGTCTGACAGGTCTGAGCTGACATGCTGGCCCTACTCCTTACTGGCCTCATGACTGTCCTGGAAGGGAAAATGGACAACTCTTCCTCTGTAAAATGAAGATAATAAACATGTCCTCGATGGATTATGGTGGGATTTTATGACCCTATCATATGTACAGGTAAGCCCAGCATAAGAGCATTTATTTATGTAAATGGTAAAATGGTAGGATAATGAAGAGAGAAATTCTTTTGGTTTTATTCACCCTTTGTTTTGCCTTACGCCTGTCTCCTGCCATTTCTAGCCAAGGGCTACATCTAGGTTCTGGGATGGTCTGTGACAGAGCAGAACACAGAAGCTGTAGAAGACAGTTGCTGTCATTGAAGATGTCATGGCAGGTGTCCTAGAGGAAAAGAAGAGTGAGGGCAGTGGTTTTGAGGAGAAAGGTAAAGGGAGGCTCTCCCACACCCTGGAAGGCCAGAGCCTATGGCGCTCCTGCAAGGGATGGGAACTGTGGGCTGTTTGATGGTGATGTGGACAGAAGATGGTGAGACCCAGGCTGATCAGGGAGGGAGGGCTCTGTACGGCTAGTAGGACTGCAAGGCAAATACAAGGGCTCCCGGGGATGGCAAAGATTCCCAGTCCAACCTCCTGACCAGAAATGTACATCCAGACTCAGAGAATGGGTGTCCTTAAAAGAAATTGCCCCAGTGGCCAGCGATAGACAGAGAGTACAGAGTACTGCTGTCTAATACTCTGGGGCCTTTGCACAACACAGGAAGGAAAGAGAATCCTCAATCACACCAAACATTCTGTCTGACACATAAGAAGGGTTGGGGATGGATCACAGTTGGCTCAAAGCAATCCTAAAAATGTGTTATTTCTTGTCCATCTGAGTTTGTGGACGGATAACCATACCCTCTACTATGTTTATTATTAACAGCTGCTTGCTTTACTGTCAGACTTACACAGGTATCTACTGTTCGGTTAGCAAAAGCACAGGCATTATAACATACCAAATAGGAGGGTGTCAGCATCCCCTTTTTCATCCTAAGGAAAGAGGGTGACAGCGTGGACCTCAGCTGAAAAGCTATAAAAACGTATATATGTGAGTTTTAGCAAATGTAAGAGAGTGACTTTTCAAGCCTCATTTGAGTCTACATTTGTAAAACAAAAAAAACTGGGGTTTAAAATCCCTCACACAATCAAATTATTTCTAACTTCTTATTAAGTTATTTGTATACCAAAATGGCTCATCAAATGAGGTCCTTTCATGATACATAAATGTGACTTCAAAGACCAATACAAAATTAACAAGCCCTTCCTTCCCCTTGAGAATCCCAAACTGATGGAACACAGGTAAGAAACACATCCCACTATAACATCGGAAGCAGTCATAAGTTCTCAGAGTAAATGCCTGATAAATCACAACACCCATATTATTGTGTAAAAGAGCCAACAGAACCCCTCCAATGCTATGGTTGTTGACATCCTTAAAAACACAGTAAAACTCAGGCTTTTTAAACATGTTGACCATATGATGTTCTTTCTTCAGGAATTGCTGAACTGTCTCAAATCTAAAATTACAATTCTGGAAAGTACAGTTTAGTACTGGCGAAATATAATTAAGTCAACTGGCCAATTCAACATAATTCTCTATTATCTCACTCACAATTTGAGATGTGTTCTCTGAGGCAATTATGTTATGACACTGCATTTACATGCATTTTAAGATTCTCGGTAGTGACTGAAAGAATGACTCAGTGATGTCAATTCTGCTTTCTTAATCTCTGAGGCAAAGCAAAATACTCACTGTTTGTAAAAGGAATAATCTCTCCCCTGCCACAAGAGAGAAATTTTTTTCTCCCATCCCATAGGCCTGCAAAGTTTCTTTCCTCTGCGAGTCTGACAGCCCCATTTTCAACCCAGCAGGTCAAGGCATGGAGCAGAGTATGACCACCATGACTGATATTAATTGCATGCTAGTTTTGCCAGCCAATGAAAGAAGCCCAAACAAGGAGAAAATGATAAAAACATGAAAGGTTCAAAAGAGGAATCATAGCTTGTTGGTTTAGAGCATGGGCCTCTTGGGGCCAACTGCCTGCCTGGCTTCTAATCCACTTCTAACCTTCCTAGCTGTGTGTTAACTTTGGGTCTGGTGCCCAGCCCCTCTATGGATTCGTTTCCTCAAAAGGAAAATAGCCATTGTAACAGTGCCTACCTCTTGGGGAAAGCAAATGTGAAGCGAATGGATATTTGCAAAGTGCTAGAACAATACCCGCCCATATAAACGACGTATATGTAATCGGTGTGGTATGTAAAGAAGTAGGTTAGGGCATCCTCAAAGCTTTATTTCTTTAGAACTGGCATATTTACTTTATAAGAAAATGGGATAAACTATGTAGTAAATGATATATTTTTGTCAGGGTCAGAGAGTTCCTATAAAATTGTAACATTTGTGCGCGGACTTTAGCATGGGTAAGATTTTTCTATACAAGATTTAACTTTGTTTCTACTCTTGGTATATTTGTCTAAACAAGAGGTCATTTGTTTCTACACTTGGTATTTTCAAAGTCTGAGATGTGAATAGTTTTATCTTGCCTTGTTGGAAAACTCTAGACCAAGTTTCCAAAATGGAAGTTTTGTTCCAGATTTATTTATTGGCCACAATTTTTTACATAACAATGTCTGGGGCTTTGGTGCCGAGAAAGGGATGTAGAACACATTACCCAAATCCAAGGAAAGAAAACAGACAGAAATATAAAATTAAGAACAATTTCAGACTCCAATTCAAGTACCGCTTAGAATCTGATAACATGCTGGTACATTCACACGCGTAATCATTGTCCTTACTGCTCATTATATCCCCATTTTCTGTTTTAGAAAGGCTACAAAGACTCAGAGAGGTAAAATGACCAAAGTTGATACATTGTTGAAACCTATTTTAGAATCAGGTTTATGTGACTCCAATCCAGGGTTCTTCCCATTCTGCCAAAGTGGCCAAGATAATCATCCAATGTAAAGATCAGATGTGGTCTGATAGTTCAAAGGAAAGGGGATCAGAGTGGGTAAAAACAAGCAAAACAAACAAACAAACAAACAAAAAATGTCATGGGAAGAGGCTGAGAAGTGGTTAGAGCTCGAGGAGGGAAGAAGAAAAGAAAGGGCCGCGGACAGTTGAGTAGAAGCAAGAAGACTAAGCCGGAATGAGCAGCAAGGAGCCGAGGGCTGAAGCTGGGGGCTCGGCAGCCTCTATAGGCTTTCAGGCAGGGACGGGGGTGTGTTACAAACATGTGTTTCACAGCAGAATTAGAGAAAGGGAAGAGGTGGTGAGGTGAGCCGCTGAAGCCCACTGCCTCATTCAGGGATGGCATGACATGTGTATCTGCGATGGTCTGCCTGCTGCAGATAGAAGGGAAATAGCATCACAGCATTCTCCCTAAAGGCAAAATGTTAAGAACTAATAATAGTGAAGCCTGCAAGAGAGCAACAAGTGAGAAGTACCCTCAGGGCTTTGAACCTGGAGAACTTCCACAACTGGCGTTCTATTGTTAATCACAGGAGCACCCCGCCAGGGAGGAAGAGAGGTGCCCAGGTCTAGAAAAGAGACAGACATAGTCCTCAGTTTGGAGGGAAATAAACCCCACCAAGAGAAGACGCTGGGAAACCAAAGCGAGCTGAATTGAGTTTGTTGAGCTCCACACCAGGTGGAGTGACACTGGGACACCCCAAGACTAGGGCGCTGTGCAAATTCATCCAGTAGGACGAAAACTCCAGTAAGTGGTCAGGATGAACACATAAATGCAAGAGTTATCAGCACGAAGAAGAGGGTAGAGAGCGAGTCACTGGACTAAGTAGCCTAAATGAGTACTGCGATCTTCTACCATATTCATGTGTCCCCAAGAGGAGTTTCGGTTGGTGTACCTCTTGTTCTTCCACTTCTTAGGTGACACTACAAAACATATGACTTCTGGGCAGCAGGTGGGATGTAAGGGGCTTTCTGATTATCTATGCATTTGCTTTGCATTTTTTGAGAGGAGTAGCCTCTATTTCCCTGTTGAAACCCCTGAAAAAGGAACACATGAGAGAATTTAAATGTGCTAAGAAATTTGAAATGCTAAAAATGGCACTTTAGCATTGGCTGTGTAAGAATTTCAATGTTCCTGCCAGCTCAGATACAGGCAATTTTATCTTTAATTACCAAAATAAATGTAATTTAAAATTTTTCTCGCATACCTAAAGGCAGAAAGTAAAGTGCTCTTTTAAGAATAATAAAATGTCTCGCTCTAAATCGGACAAACGATAGTATCACAAAACCTTCAGCATTGGAGGAGGGCAGCAAAGAGATCTAGTCCAACTCCCTTGGATGACATACCAGGAGGTATGTCGCTAAGCCACTGTTGCATGACAGCTGGGCTACATGATTACTTATACATACATCTTGTCAACAGTCCTCAAACATCACCCAAGAACCTTATTCAGTCTGCAAAGTGACCAGATTCGGTATCTTAGATTGTCATAGACCGCAGCAGTGTCCAATTCTAACATTAACCCAACTCAGGACAAAAACAGAATCTTGGAGAATTCTACTTCATTGGAAAAGTTTGCTATAGAAAATGCAAATCTGTTCTCTGAAGTCCACAGGAAAATCATCAGAGGTAGATTTGAGCAACTGAGCTACAGGGAACAGCGTTCCTCTTTCCCTCACATCTGGTACGGATTTATGATGATGAAAAAAAAAAGAAATCATTTAAATTAGGCATGTGGATTTGTGCCTTGACCTTGTTAAGTGAAAAGTAGGTGCTACCCCCATGAATTTCTATGAAATTGGTAGTAACTATGTAAAAGTCAAGGCCCCTACAGCCTCTTCAGAAGCCATGTGTGTGAAAGGGTAGAGACACCAAATGCTAGTACACTCGTGTGTGAGATACGTAGATACAACATAGGTAATTTATTACAGGTTTGAACTTGGTTCTTTTTTTTTTTTTTTAATACAGAAAAAAAAAATCATGGAAAATATGTGAGGGTACAATGAAGGGAGAACCTCAGTGTCAGACCTTCAATGACCAGCTCCTTTGGTTCTAGACGACCAAGACGAGACATTACAAAACACAGATGAGCTTGTTAAGAATACATGCTTTCCTCAAGAAGTTTGCCATGAAATTTGAGAAATTCTGTGATTTTTTCTTTTTATCCTAAGAAAGATTATTTTATGTCACTTGAGCTTTAAAAAATTCAAATTAAACTGCTGGACTTCTTAAATAGAGTTTCTTGTCATCTTCTTTAGCTCGGTAATTTAAGATTTTTTTCTCCAGTCCCACTTTTGGCCAACCCAGCCCTTCATTCTCATGCTGGATGGGGACATGTATGCTACCTACAGACAGTGCCCAGGATGACAGGTCTCTGACCTCCACTCCCAGATAGTTTTATGCAGAAAAGCCCCATGAATATTGCCTTTACCTTCTTCAGCCTCTTTTTTTTTTTTTTTTTTTTTTTTTCCTCCTTGAAGTGTAGAGGCTCACAGCCAGGGCCTGGCTCTTATTACAGGTTTTAAGATGAGGTCTATACAGTGAAAAGGACTCTGTTTTTATTTCTTTGGAATTATTGGCTTTCAAAGCCTTTGAATTCCCTGCAGATAATTACTGTTTTGGCCCATGATTTCTCTGATATTTGATGCCTCTGAGTGGAATAAATTACCTATCTAACAAGGAGGGTTAATTGGTGGTTGTGAGCCAGTGTACGTGCCCTTTGTATTGTGTTTTAAGCACCCTGCAAACTCTGACCGTCTGAAACATCGTATTGTTTTAAACCCTCTCCCCAGTACAACCTGTGGTTTGGATTCTTGGCTACTGGAAACTAAAAGAAAGAGGGAGGCGTTTCAGTAGCTTCATGTGTTTTCCGTGTTAAGGGTTCTTTTGTTTTTGTGACATTTGTCCCCCCTCAAGGTGATCACGTTTCCTTCTAGTATTCTGAATAAGAACCGTGCAAGCCAAAGATACCTGTGCCCAGATCCCAAGCTCATAAAACTTTCCAGAGTTCAGACTGAGAGCTGCAGTTTCCGTAAAATTCCCTCTCTAAGCATTCAGCCTCCCTTAGCCATTTCACAAACTCATCTCTGAGAAACGATGCTTTTTTTTCGTGGTAGTATTTGTCTTATTAAATCCATGAAACTAAAAATGCCTCATTGAAGTAAAACATTAGCACCAACTCGCACAGCAAATTGTTTTGTGTGAATGAAAGCTTTTTAAGAGTGTAACTCGGCAAAATTACCCAAAAGTAGTTTAGCAAATGCCACAAAACATAACATCTGCGTATTAAAAATGCATTCTGTAGGCTGCAGAAAAATTGCAGTACTGAAGCAATTTTCTAATATTTACATATTTATAACAAGTGCCTGTCACGCGAAGGCTCAAGCTCACCTGCAACATTTTCATGTGATGTAAAATGAAAAGCGTCTCATGCTTGGGTGTTCTAATAACCATGATATTATTTTAACAATTACACTATTTAATACCTTGGATTAGTCCCTCTGATAGTGCTATTAGCTGTCACTAGACTCCATAATAGGTGGCTTCATCTTTGTTATGACATGATCTTTCCTACTGTTTGTTGACCTTTCAATACAAGGGGGAGGGACGCTCCCAGCCCCCCAAACCTTTCAGCGGCTACTGTAAAAGCTGTAGTTTAATTCTCAGCTGGAATGTTTAGAAACCCTCGGTGCTAAATACCTCGGTGGACTGCTTAAACACCAACAACAGCCTTATGGGGCCTTAGTCGACCTTAAACACATCTTTTTTTGTCGAGAATATTGCATTCTGACACAATTCTGTGGGCTAACCCTGGGCTCACATTAAATATACCAGCCTCATTGAAGCTTACTGAATTGAGTTGAGTCGTTCTTTGTTTTATTCTCTCTCGGCTTCACCCCCGACTGGGACTGGGCAGCCTTTCTTCCAGTGGAGCGTGCTTTAAAGTAACCCAAAGAAGAGAAGAAGGGGAGGGGGTGGGAGGTGGGGGGAGAAACCAAAAGGTGCAGCTAAGGCCCATAATTAGTCTTGATCCTCCAAGTCTAAAATATTTTAACGCCAGGTTTCTGATTGCAGTATGGGCAAAGTGGATTTGGGAATGCAGAAAAGTAATTAGGTCTGTGCATTGAAGTGTGGAGAGCATTTAAAAGTGAATGGGTGGTTACTACATTCTTGGCAGGCTGTTTTTTATCTTTTCATGCTCTGCCGTCGTTAGAGGTGATGGGTTTATTGCAGTTTTTGCACTCTGGAGGTGGCTGTGTTTTTCTTAACCTAGCCTTTTGCTCTCTCTCTCGAAAATGAATCCTCATGGTGTGAGGAAGAATGAGGGAAATTTTTAAAAAATACAAACAAGGCGCACTGGCCAGAGAGGACGCAGTGAAGCAGAATAGGTTGGGAATGAACCTCCACATTGCAACAGGTCACTTAGAGAGATTCTGGGTTTAATTAATCACTCGCTGAGCACAGGACCAACTGGAGACAATGGTTACCCCAAGGAGAAGGGAAACAGCACATATTATTCCCGAACCTTGCTCACAGAGCCTTCCAAACTCTCTAGGGAGAAGCTTGGCATCATTAGGCCACACGGAGTCCTGGTATAGAAGACACAGACCATCAATGTCTGAATAGTCAAAACGCATGTTTTTGATTTCTTCACTCTGTAGAACCGCGGCAATTTGCTCAGATCCCATGGCTCTTCAGCCTAGATCTTCACATCTGCCAGTCAAGTAATCATCAGGAGAGGCTTGAAAGTCATAGAAAATGTATGTGTCCAAAAAGAAAAAAAAAAAAAAAAGTTGGGGTGTTGTTGGGGGGTAGCTGAGGTAAGAACTGATAGAATGTGAATGGTCTCTTTTTAATTCCCACAAAATCTTGGTTTTGCTGATAATGAAAGATCCAAAAAGGGGAGGCTCATTTCTTTAGCAAAAGAGGCCTTTACATGAAAAAAAAAAAAAAAAAATTTCATGAGGCAACTTGGTCTTTCCAAAAGCACCTAGTGATATCAGCTGAATTTAGAAAGGCAGAATCAGATCCAGCTAATGGAGAACCAAATGAAATAAACCAGAGGTAGGTTTGGATTTGGACGTTTGTCATTACTGTTCTGATGTGGGAGTTTGGAGTTTTTCTGTTTGCTGTTTGTTTTTACTTTAGAAACGGGACTTGGAAAGGCTTACGTGGGTGACTGGACCAGTAAACATATGTCCTCGGGCAACTACTTCTGCAAGCTTGAAGTTTAGACAAACGAGTTCCTTACCTTTTTAACTGTTGCATTCAGTATCTTAATTAAGAACCATTCTACCATTATCTAGTCTTCTGTACGAGTAGATTTGCTTAGCCACATTCGGCTCTTAGCTCATTGGACTTCTCTCCATTTCTAGTGGACAAGAATGAGCACTTTGCTGTTTGACGTATTTTCTCTTCAGCCCTGGCTAGCCTCAAAGCTGCTCTCCCAGGTCGGGTTTTCCCATAAAAAGATCCATACAGCACTATTGCTTAGCAACCTTATGTTTCAGGTCTTCTGGAAGATACAAATAAAACATATGATCTTTTGCCATTATAAATAAGATTTACGTCTTCATCACAGCCTGTTTATAACAGAGAAAACTTGGAAACAGCATAAATTTCTAGCAATGAAGAATCGGTTAAATAAACAATGATACATCTATATAATGAATGCTATCCAACCATCAGGAATGATGCTGGGAAAACTGTTTAATGACCAGAGAAGATTTTCAAAGTAAACTGAACTGAAGTTTCAAAGGCAGGTTTATAAAGCAGTATGCCTAGTATAATCTATGTGTATGTGTGTATAAAATAGGTAGTAGATTATCACAAATTTGAACATATAATCCTTGTTTAAAAGAGAGAGAGACAGACAGACAGTAAGCCCATTTTTAAGGAAGATAAAAATACACTAAAATGTTAATATAGGTTACCCCTGAGTAAAGTGGAACTCGGTCATTTTTCTCTCTGTTATCTGTATTTTCTAAAGTTCATTGAATAAACTTATAATTGAACAAGATAGTTTTGGAACAAAGAAACGATTAACCGAAGTCATTTAAACAGAAAGAGCTTACCAGACTATGGTATTAAAATTCTCCCTGCAGACTTTCTAAAACAACACTTTATGATCTGTCGCTCTGAATGCAAGAGGCAAACATAAAGCAAAAACTTTCTGCCCTCGCCCACACCCCATGTTTATTGTGGTACCTGAACCTAAGTTCATTACCCACAATATTTCGTGAAGACGGGTCTCCAGCTGCCTAACAGCCTGGAAGCGATTCCGGCCCTCCACAATGAAACCGAATTTCACATTTAGAAAAGCCCAAGTAGGAAATGTGCAACCCACCCCCATCTCTCTCCCATGAACCTGGGACGGATCACCGCTCGACCTCATTCTGACCAAGCTCTACCCAAAACGCACACTGCGGGCTGGTGTGTGCTTGCTGGGGTCATCCCCCTCCCTGACCCTCCCTGAGTCCTTAAAGCAAGACCCACATTAGAACTCGGCTACTTCAGTTGAGGAAATAGTCCTTCATGGAGGCCTGATGGGTTTGTCGTTATGCAAATGGGAAATAAGCACCAGCATATCCAGGTCAGACGCATAATGTGTATAAATAATTGCTGGGGGAGATATGTGGCTCCGTGAGCTCATCTAAAGCCAGAAGCTTAAGAAGTTTCTGTCCAGAATAGATGCTGACTTGCTGGGAGCCCATGGGAAAATCACTTAAACTCTCTGTGTTTCATCTTGAAATAGAGACGATAGGAATGTTGACCCGGGCCCCGGGGAATAGCAAAAGATTGCGAAGCACTTCAAAAATTCTTGTATCAAAGTAATAGGAGCTATTTAGGGAAAAGGTCATGAAATAATCAAAGACCTCCTGAAACCTCAACAATAACAATGTGATTTGACACACTGTGATCTAGGCATCGCTGAAAAAGCGTCAGTAAACTCACGGAATCCCAAATTTACAGACATACCTAAAGCATTTGCCGTAGTTAGCTTAGGGACTTGATCTTTTTTGCGGCAGACTCGTTATCCTCCTAAAGCAGAACATACCAATCAGACGTTCGTGCAGATTCTCTGGCTTCGTGTGGTTTGGAAGAGAATCCCACCCAGAAATGGGCTGCTGAGAAACTTCGTGAAAGCATCACTTACTACAAACCAAATTGTATTCAGCAGGTAGAAATTAACACACGGGAGAGACACAACCTAGGATCACAGAAACACACATGGAAGCCACAGGAGGCTGGAATAGAGCTCTGTCTTATAATTATGTGGCTTTTGTGCAAGAGTCACTGTAAACTTCTGTGGCTTCCATTCGGAATACCACTAAGACCTATTGGCAGCAACATGTTTCTGGTCTCCTTCCCCATCCCCCCTCCCATTCCAGCTGGGCACAACACCCTCCTACAGTCTCTGATCTGAGACCAGACAGTGCCCCAGTTTTCGTGTGTCAGGTATTTTCTAGATGGTTTACCAAACTGTATACATGGTCAAAGACACAGGGCTGGTGGTGACTTGGTATCTCCCAGGATTCGGGTCATGGTCTTAGTTGCCATCTTTTGGCCTGATGTATGCCCACATAGAGGAGAGAAAATTCTTAAAGAAGCAGAGTAGGAGGTAGAGCTAACTTTATGCCTCCCAGAATTTCTAGTCTTAAACAAAATGATTAAAAAAAAAAAAAAAAGAATGACCCCCCCCCCATGTCTGAAACTCTGGGTGGGTGGCATTATTTAACCATCATTTCTACCTAAGGTAGTGCTTCAAGAATGGGACTTGAAATCGGACAAAACTGGGCTCAAAATCCAACTCCACTTCACAGCTGAGCGGCCTAGGGTAAGTAATTTAAATCCTCTAACCTCAGTCTCCTCATCCATAAAATGGGGGAAACGGCTCCTGCCTAGGATTGTAAAAGAGTTTGAAACAGGGCACATAAGTATTTAACAGAATGTCTGGCATATAGGAATTATTCAATTAATGGTAACCGCTTTGTTAGGAATACTGTTAGAGCTCTATCAGTAGCTGGTTTCTTTATTTGGTAACAAAGAATACTGACACTAGGAGGATTAAGTGGCTGACGAGCCAAGATTCCGTCCCAGGAACCCTGATTGCAAAATGCATGCTGTCTCCACTCCTCTTCACTGTTTCTCCCTTAGGAAACAGGGCATTTCAGAAGCACATGCTCCAAACCTACCATGGTCGTCTAACCACCCACATGCAAGGATCTCAAAACACGAGTCCAGGCATATAGAAATATGTTCTTTTATTCTCAGCAACATGATTATGGCCTCTCTTGCGGTAAGCACTGTGTTTGTCTCAATCCCACAGTAATAATGCTGGCTGGGATACTGATCTCAACTGAATTTCTCAGCACCAAGGGCAGAAGAGAGAGCAAAAGTGATCATTCCTCCCCCCCCCCTTTTTTTCCTTTCTTTCTTTCAGTGGAAAATCCATGACCTCCGTGACCCTCAACCCAAAACCATAGCCCAAGGCTTGGTATAGCTCAAGATGGAGGGGTGTGGAGAGGGCAGATAATGTTAGAGAAAGACAAACTAGGAGCAGAAACAAAGGCCAGTAAACAGAGTGAAAGAAGCTTAGAAAGGGGGAGAAGGGGGGGGCCTGGAAGCAAAGAACAAGGCACAGAAAAAGGACTTGGAGAAAGACTGAATAAATTGTTTGCTTGTGCTGTTTAGCAAAATCAGCTAAACTTGGCTTTCAAAAAGTTTCACACAAAATCATTTTCACTGATTATTTTTTGGCACAGAAATTTTGTAAAATTTGGAAATTCACAAAGTGACACAATTTGCTAAAAATGCCATTCAACACAATTTGATGTAAACTACAGAAATGTTATTATAATTCATTAGGAAAACTTAAAAATGTGATAGTGTCCTGAAAACTTGGATGGTTGCCACAAGAATCACTGGCAGCTAAAAACCAGCATAAGAACCAAAATGCTCAGTCTATCTATTCACAGGCAAATGTCATGTGTCTTTTATGTGGTTAGCTTCACTCTAATATCCTGGAGATATTTTGTAGCCATTTTTAGCCTTCCATTTTATGTTTTCCCCCCTGGAGTCAAATCCTACACCCCTTGTAGGCAATTCTATACAAGATCCATAGGACCCACACATCCTCGAGGAAGCCATGCTCACTGCCGCCAACTGAATTCTGAAGGTTGGAGTTTAGATTCTACCGTCCTGTTGTTGGAACTGACCTATGTCTTGTTTGTGTATGTGTGTTCTCTAGGTAGGATAAAAGCAGCTAGCTTCCTAACAGAATCCAGTGCTGCCAATACAATTCTGAGAGGCAAATATACAATGAAGAAAATGCCAAATGAACATCAGGTAGACTAGATACAAGGCAACTGCCTCCTTGAGGGAAAGGATTTAGTCTGACCATCCAAGCGAAGATCCCAGCAGATAGTAAATGCTCAGGCAATTACAGGAAAGACAGAGAGATGGAGAATAGGAGGGAGGGAGGGAAAATGGAAAGAAGGAAGAAAGGAAGATTCGATTCAAGTTGTGATACGCAGTAAAGTGAACTTGGGCCAATTGCTAACTTTTTAGAATCTGTTTTGTTGCATATATATGAGAAGAACACTTTACTCCAGTATTGCTTATCATCAGGACCTGATGGCTTACCACAGGTTTTCACATTATATTATCTAGTAAATCATATTGTTCTTTTTGTTGTCATTCCTATCATCATTGCATATGCCTATAGAACAATGAAAACCAATTTATCTTTCTTCAACCCTCCCAACCACTCCTTTGACAATTCTCCCAGTCCTGCCGATGCTTTAAAGCCCCATGTCCTCAATCCTTCTTCTCCTGACTACCAGGTTTCCTGCCCGGTGAGCTCCTTAAAAAATTTTATTTTCTAGAAGCCTTCTTCTTCCAGAGCCAGACAAAATATATCAATTTAATGTCCCCAGTCTGTAGTCATCTGCTTTACACTTGATAATCAGATAAACACATACCAAAGTGACTGAAACTGTATTAATTATTGGCATCCATCACCACCGTCCCTGAATTGCAAGTGCTGGAAAGTCTCAAACTACATTTCCCAGACTCCCTTGCAGCAGCAGTTCCAGGTGCATTCTGGATTTGGCCAAAAAGGATGTAGCTATGACATATCTGAAACATAGGCAAGGCTATTTTCCTGGGACAGTTACACTTGACAGACAAGCTCTGACAGTCACCGGTGCTGGCAGTGACCAGGGTCCACACTCTCCTCGCTGCCTATCAGGGTCTTGGGAGAGAGGCAGCGGGAGCAAACACAGCAGGAGCCTGGGTGTCCCCTCTTCTCTAACAATTGCAGTGGTGCTGGGACCACCAAAAACCTGAGGTCAACGCAGCTCCTTGCTTCCATGGCTCCAGTCTCTCCCAGTGGTTTTGTAAACTCATAATCCCCCACATTAAATTCCTTTCTGCTTAAAACTCCCGGCACAGAATCTCTTCTCTGCACAGAAGTCTGATTGAGGCAGTGGTTTAACGTTAACCTAATGCCGGTATACGTACAGTGACTCAGTGCACCTGCCCTACTGCCAAATCACTGTGCTCACAACTAATTATACATTGTTTCTGCAGCGTCCTCATGATTTACCTGTTTATATGTATGTCTCTTACTCTATCGTATTTCTTTTGAAATTTATTTCTTTATTTGTGCGAGTGCGTGAGAAGGAGAGAGAGAAGCTCAGGCAGACTCTCTCCTGTGCATGGAGCCCCAAGAGAGGCTGAGGCTCGATCCCACGACCCCTGAGATCATGACCTGAGCCAAAACCAGGAGTCAGACACTTAACCAAATGAGCCACCCAGGCAGCACTCTATTTTATTTCTTTATTTGCATGTACAATTGTGCCACCCTTATAACCAAATTGTGAACTTTGGGAATAAAGTTTCAATGTCTCATTTTTCTAGCACCAGTGGCAACTCACTAAACCCCTTGAACCTCTTTTGGATAACATGCTTGTACTCATTTGCCTACAGGGGGGGTTGATACATGAGTGTCACGTATTTATACAACAAGAAAAAGAAAGGGTCGTTTAAAAAAATCTACATATACACACACAGTCTATTTATTTGTCTACCTGTCTATCTTCATCCAAAGTTGTGTGTGCAGGCAAAATGACATGAAGTACTAATGCAATTATCCACATTATGCAGCCTTTTATACAACTCTTAAGTAAAAGGACAAACAACAAACCAGGAAAAGGTATCTGCAGTTGAGTGTACTTACAAGGAACTAAACTCTCATCTACAAAGAAACCATAGAATTAAAAGAAAAAAAAAACCTATTAGAAAAATGAGTAATAGTTCACAGAAAAGGAAATACAAATGACTCATGAACATATGAAACGATGCTCAAATCACTCCCACATAGAAGAAATGCAAATTAAAACTACATCAAGATACCATATTTCACTATCAGGTTGGTAAAAATCCAAAAATTTGACAACCCTTAGGGTTGGCAAGATACAGAGAAATGGGAGCAGTGATTCATTGCTGGTGGGAGTGTAAATAGGTATAATCATTCTGGAAGGCAATTTGGCAATATTTATTGAAATTACAAATGCATGTACTCTTTGACTCAGCAGTTCCAATTCTAGGAGTTTATTCTACAGATATATTCACACATGGGCAAAATCATGAATGTGCAGGGTTATTTACTGCAGCAGTTCTTTTAATAGCAGAAGATTGGAACAATCTAACAGTTTGTCAATAGAGAACTGTTTAAGTAAATCATGGTGCATCCAAATATTGATACTTTCAACCATAATAAATAATTTTTTTTTCAAAGAATAGGGCTGTTCCATAGTACCAGTATGTAAAGAGATATAAGACATATTAAATGAGGAGGGAAATACCAAAGTGTGCATAGTATGTATGCTCCTTTTTCTTAAGCGGGAAAAGGAACCGGTGTTAACACTCACTTGTATAAACGTTTTTTAAATACCTGGAAGTCTACACAAGAAGCTAGCAACAGAGGTTTTCTATTTGGTATCAGGTGGAAACTACCAGATATGGGACTGAGGAGAGGAGAACTTTGTGCTCTTTTTCACTCTTGTTAAGTTCTTAAACTATGCAAATCTATTTCTGTTTCTAAAATGAAGGGGTGCCTGGGTGGCTCAGGGGGTTAAAGCCTCTGTCTTCAGCTCAGGTCATGATCTCAGGGTCCTGGGATCGAGCCCCGCATCGGGCTCTCTGCTCGGAAGGGGGCCTGCTCCCCTTCTCTCTGCCTGCCTCTCTGCCTGCTTGTGATCTCTGTCAAATAAATAAATAAAATCTTTAATAAATAAATAAATAAATGAAATAAATATTAAAATACAATTACAATTAAGAAAAAAGAGCATGTTCCAGTCTTACTTATCTGATTTGGTCAATTCCTGGCATCTGAAGGCGCAACTCTTTACCCTCACTAGAAGTCTGTGGGCCAAGGAAGAGTCTGTAAAGTCTTAGAAGAAAAGTAATTCTTTATTAAGCACTACTTTAAAAAATTTATTGGAGGGGCGCCTGTGTGGCTCAGTAGGTTAAGCATCTGCCTTCAGCTCAGGTCATGATCCTGGAGTGCCAGGATCGAGTCCTTCATTGGGTTTCCTGCTCAGCGGAGAGTCTGCTTCTCCCTCTGTCTCTACCCTTGCTCGTCTCTCTCTCTCTGTCTCTGTCTCTCCCTCAAATTTAAAAAAAAAACAAAATTGGGGCGCCTGGGTGGCTCAGTGGGTTGAGCCTCTGCCTTCGACTCAGGTCATGATTCCGGGGTGCTGGGATCAAGCCCCGCATCGGGCTCTCTGCTCAGCGGGGAGCCTGCTTCTCCTCTCTCTGCCTGCCTCTCTGCCTGCTTGTGATCTCTGTCAAATAAATAAATAAAATCTTTAAAAAAAAAAAAAAACAAAATTATTGGAAATCCATTGACTTCACAGTAGCTTGGAGTAGGGGAAAACACTAGAAAATCTTCTCCCACTTATAAACATTCTCATGTCAATTTTGTATTTGTTTAGGGTTAATAATCTGCTTTTTCAAAATGCAAATACAGGGTACCCTGCATACAAGTATCTTGAATCTCATTATGCATCATTTAATCTGACAATCTCTTAAAGAATAACCTCTACCTGCTGAAGGCTGGGTATCTCCAACTGGAGGGAAGAGAAGGGCTGTAGAAAGGGAAGGACCTTATGAAAGTAGCAAGGGGCAGACAGCCCAGCAGCCAGAGAAGCGGGGGACAGGGAAAGTGTAAAGAGAGAAGGTGTAAAGTAGGGAGGCAAGAGGACGGCTAATCAGAAGCAGGCTTCACGTTTGCCTGGAAACCTGCTGGTGGCAACCATCTGGGTTCCACAGATTAATGACCTCTCTTACTGCCCCTAACACACAAATCCTGCTTTGCCAAAACTCGAGATTATTGGGGAGATTTTACCTTGTCGATCCCACAGAGCGTTAGCTCCTCTTTAGTCCCCAGGGTTTCTCTTTCTCCCTCCCTCCCCGCCTCCCTCTGCCCCCACCCCTCCCTTCCTTTCTTTCCATACAAAAAGCTTTGCATGCTTAATGTATTCACCATGATCGATTTGAAGATAAATGGACACCTGTTAAGCCATCACCACAACCTATGCCAGTACTTTATCCATCACCTCCAGAAGTTACCCCCTGCCCTCTTTTGTGTGTGTGTGTGTGTGTGTGTGTGTGTGTGCAGGTGTGATAAGAACAATTAACATCAGATCTACTCTTTTAGCAAATTTTTACGTATACAGAACAGTACTCTTAACTCTATGCCCTGTACTGTACAGTAGATCGCTAGGACTTACTCATCTCACATAACTAAACTTTGTCCCTCTGACCAACACCTCACCGTTTCCTCCTCCCCCAGCCTCTGGCAACCACCAAACTATGCTTCTATGAGTCTGACTGTTTTAAATTCCTCATATAAGTGGGCACATATGCTTCTGAAATATACTGTCTTTCATGATAAGATCTAATGCTTAAGAATTATTTTGTGTGTTTTTTAAAAGTCCGAGGTATTTAAAGAGTAGAGAACCAGGTAAGATTTTATGAAAAAATACGTATTTGGGATTAGGTCTGTTACCACACAGGATGTACACATATCATTTCTGAACTAGGTGTTTCACTTAAAAGCCCCGTTTCCAACTGTTTGATATTCCCATTAATAGAAATTGCTTACATTGTGACATCTGCTAAATAAAACCAATGATAGCGGGACTCCTGGGTGGCTCAGTTGGTTAAGCAGCTGCCTTCGGCTCAGGTCATGATCCCAGCATCCTGGGATCGAGTCCCACATCGGGCTCCTTGCTCAGCAGGGAGCCTGCTTCTCCCTCTGCCTCTGCCTGCCATTCTGTCTGCCTGTGCTCGCTCTCTCCCCCTCTCTCTCTGATAAATAAATAAAATCTTTAAAAAATAAAAAATAAAAATAAATAAATAAAACCAATGATAGTAAATAAAATGAGCAAAATCTACTGTCTGACTATCGTCTTATAAATAATAGGTCTTTCCATTAATAATAATAGAAATTTCCATTAATGAAAAAGTCATTGTGCCTCCGTTATCCAAATCCACAGTCATGAGGGATTCGACTTTTATTTAAAGGCTTTAAGAATAACTTGTCAGCTCTGGTGAACAGCATAGGCTCCTTCATATCACGCCATCACTCCAGCGGGTGTTTCGCCTGGAAGTAAAGAATATACGGAGCTGATGGGGTTGAGGTCACCAAAGTTCTTCACGTCTGTCTCAGCACAAATTTTACCATAACTTCAAAGTGTTCCATATTACAGAAACTCTGCAGTGCATGTGCTATGCACATAGAAATACTTTTGCTATTGTTAAGGAGGTTTGATGTAGTCACGCTGAAATGTATTTATGTTCATTCCTGTCGGGTTCCCATAATATGTTTTATACAAATATATGGGGGACAGAGTGGTTGATTGGCTGCTTGGTTGAGAAACAGAAGGTGTGTGACAGAGGGTCCACACGCAGAGAAGCCTAATGCGTTAGAGATGGAAGGGACCTAGAGATTACAGAGACCGAGCCCAATTTTTACCAATGGGGAAATTGAGTTAATAATATTATATACAAATGCTGTATATTTTCTAAATACTTTCTTTAGTCAAATCAACCAGCAAAGCAGAGCCTGTTAAAAATTTAATAATATTAATAGTAATAATAATAATAGAACAACTGGTGCTGTAAACATCAGGTAAGAAATGTGTGTTCTATAAGGAAAGGATAAGAATATTTTTAAAAGGTTTTATTTATTTATCTGACAGAGATCATAAGTAGGCAGAGAGGCAGGCAGAGAGAGAGGGGGAAGCAGGCTCCCCGCTGAGCAGAGAGCCCGATGTAGGGCTCGATCCCAGGACCCTGAGATCATGACCTGAGCCAAAGGCAGAGGCTTAACACATTGAGCCACCCAGGTTCCCCAATAATAAGAATTTTGACATCTGGGAGATACCCAACACTTTGTAGTTTGGGGAGTGAGCAGGCTTCAGCTGTTTTCAGGAAGAGAAACAACCCTGGAACAGCCTTTGTGTTGTTTTGTGGAGGCAGGCAATAAACAAGCAAAGCTGTCTGCCGCTGGGGGGTTCCTTCTTCCCACTAGGGCTGCGGTTTTCACTCACATCTAGAGACCCTGATCTTCTCTGTGGACCCACCCATGGCATCTGTTTCCACACCCCTCCGTCCCCTGCCAGGCTGCCTTGTTCTTCCCACAGTCCAGGTAGGATGGTCATCAGGAATGACAGCTTTCACCGCTGCATCTCGAAGAGATGTGTGTGAATGAGAATTTGCAACTCAGGTTCTAAAGGCATTAACGACCCTCCTAGCAAGATGCTTTCAGAATAAAAAGATTTTTTAGAAAAAAACATCTTCCAGCATATAATGTTGCCAAATAATTAACATATCCTAAAGCCAGCATATCAATGAGGGGTTTTAAGAGATCTGAAGATACTGTTTGGCACTCCAGCCCTGAATACTGAAGTAATAATCTTCCATCCCAGTACCTCTAATGAATTTCCTTTTTACTTGCCACACTCGGACCACATAATAACTTTACAGGTAGTTTTTCTCTTTTGGGGGCTCATATATGATAAAGAACAAATCATTCAGCCTACTTCATGATGTATCACAGGAAAGAAAGTTTCCTATTTTCCAGGCTGGACACTGCCTCTAACTCGTTACATGAATTTGGGCAAATAACCTCATCTTTCTGAACCTTAAATTTCTAAAGTATAAAACGAGAGGTTATGCTGTTATCTCTAATGCCTTCTGTAGTTTAAAGACTCTGATGCACTTTGGAGCCAATGCTGTAAACATTTTATAAAATTATCGCTGTGATTACTATTTTCATTATTTCGAGTTGAAATCTGAATCCTAGTTGTAGGGATCATACTCAAAGATTTCAATTTGGCAGTGTTCAGCTAGCCTTTAGCGGTTTATCTGGATGGGCACACATGATGGTTAAGACGTCTGAAGAAGTACACAAAGTATTCTGTGGTTGACTTTGATAAGACAAAATGCTTTCTGCAGGGTGTTACTCAGATGAACACACCAGGACACTCAGCCAGACTCATCTGAACTATCCAAACCCCTTGATTCTGCAAACTGGGTTGCAGATCTTTCGAGAACAGGCTTTCTTACAAGATTGCTGGCACTTTCTCTTCCAATCCCAGCCAGAAAAACAGTAAGAACAGCCTTTCTCATATCATTTTGGCATTTCTGGTCTTGGCCCAGGCTGGAAAATTGAAGTGTAAAAGCACTTAACTGAACATTTCAGAAGGTAAAGAAATGTTCAGTTCAAGTTTAGCTCTCAAATGGACAAGTGGTTCTTCTTTTATTCACCTCATCGGACCCTAGGTGGCAAAGAAATACCATGATTTTCTCTCCGCCTTTAAAGGTATCTATTCTAAGTTCCATGTTAGAAGCAAATAAATCCTCTCATGTGCTTCTGTAAAGGGCTTTTGCTGATGTGTTAGAATGTTGGTTGGTATTCTCAATTCAGGTGTCTCTATATCAAGCCTTGCGTGGATAAATTATTGGAGAATTTTCATTAGGACAAAAGTGACTAATGTTTTGAAATAAAGTATATACAATTTATCATATATATGCATATATATATATATATATATATGTGTGTGTGTGTATATATATATATATATATAAAACTTATGAACAATATACACCTGCTTTTAACTATCCCTTGTCACTCTCCTATTAGCAGAACCCTTGGTCAGATCAGTGCCAATCTGCCTCAATTCTAGTTTTTGTTTGTCTCTGTTCTCATTTTGTTCTCCGCCATGCACATGGGCAACCCTCACAAGTTCAGCTCCAGTAATGGCCCACATCATGGCAATGACTGGCTAGGAATTTCATTTTGCAAAAGTAATAGGCTAATTTTGGTCATTTCTGTCTCCAATACTAAAATTGCTCACGCCACTACCTTCAGCCCATGACCATGAGCTGATACTGTATCTGATTATTACTTTTGCTATTTATTAATTTTTAAGTTAATATAACTCTTTTCCAGAGCAAATGTCTATTATAAAACATTTGCTTCAAAACTTCTAAGATAGAGAGAAAGTTCATGACTTTGGGACAGGCAATAATTTCTCCAATGAACACAAAAATCAATAACCATAAAAGAAAAAAGTTAATAAACTAGACTTCAGTAAAATATAAAACTATTCAGAAGACACCACTGAGAAAATGGGAAGGCAAGCCAAGGGTCAGAAAAAAACATTTACAAAGCACATATCTGACAAAATACTCTAATCCCCAACACACAAATAATTCATTCAATTCAACAATCAGACAAATAACCCAATAAAAAGTGGACAAAAAATTTGGATAGACACTTTCACAAAAGAAGACATACAAATGGCCAATAAGCATGTGAAAATGTTTTCAACATCTTTAGTCATAAGGGAAATGCAAATTAAAACCACAGTGAGAAACTACTACATTCCCACCAGAATGGCTACAATTTATAAAACCAACAATGCCAGGTGCTGGTGAGAATGTGGAGCACCTGGAACTCTTATGCATTACTGATGGGCATGCCATGTGGTACCCCCTTGGAAAAGAGCCTGACAGCTTCTCACAAGGTTAAACATGCACCTACAACTCAACAACACTACCCTTAGGTAACTGGCCAGGAAAGATGAAAGCATATGCCCACGAAACAGTTGTACTTGAGTGTTCACAGCTGCTTTATTCATGATAGCCAAAAACTGGGAGAAAAAATTCACATGGCCTTCCATAAATAACTGGATAAACCAATCGTGGTATATTCATACAATGAAACACTACCCAGAAATTAAAAAATAAAAAGGAATAAAGTATTGATACATAGACATCATGAAGGAATCTCAAAAACATTTTGCTGACTGAAAGAAGCCAGGACAAAAAAAGATAAACAAAACACTAGATAGTGTAAAATCTCATTTATATAAAGTGCCAGAGGTGGGGGGATATCTCAGTTACAGTAATAGAAAACAAGTCAGTAGTTTCGTGGAACAGGGATAGTAAGGGTAGAGGAGTAGGGAGGAGGAGGGGGAAGGGAAGACAGGAGTGCGCAGCAGGGTGGCTAACTGACAAGGGGCTTTGGGGAACTTGGGGAGTGATGGAGTTCTTTGTCTTGATTTTGTTACTGGATTATTGGTGTATATAGTTGTAAAAAGTCAACAAACTCTACACACAAAATGCATGTGTTTTTCCTATATCAATTATACTTCAATAAAGTTGATTTCAAAGATTGCTGTGAACAAACCCCAAAGCCTAACCACAAGCAAGTTTCAAAAGGTTTTATGGATCTCCCCACTTCCCGCAGGAACAGAAAGACTTCCAATATGTGTGGCACAGAACATATTTTCTTCCTATTATTTAAAAGGCCTTTACCGCATGATTGTTTCCTTTTAGATATCTCTCTCAGATATGTACCAGGTAAACTTAAAACTGTGCATGTTTTTTTCTTGCTTCAGACACAGTTACATGTGAATTACATGTTATGAGGTATAGGTATGTAAACAACTTAACATCTTTGATCCTTAATTTCCATATCTGTAAAATGGGAATAGACCATCTCAGGATACTTGGCGGCACCAGTTCTTTTCCACTGGCCAGTCTCCCATGGAGGAGATCCGTAGGCAACAGCCATGGTGCCCAGCCCAAACGGCATGTTCCTGAAGCCCCACTTCCATGAGGAGTGGCAGCTGCACGTAGCCATGTGGTTTAACGAGCCGGCACAGAAGAGCCGCAGACATGGGGTCTGGCAAACCCAGGCACACCTCACGGCCAAGTGGACCCACCAGGCCCATTGTGAGGGGCCCCACAGTGAGGGATCACACCGAAGTGTGTGGCAAGGGCTTCAGCTTGTTAGGGTTACAGGTGGCTGGCATTCACAAGATGGCGGCACGGGCCATGGGGATCTTGGTGGATCCAAAAAGGTGGAACAAGTCCACAGAGTCCCTGCAAGCCAACATGCCATGCCTACAGTACTGCTCCAAGCTCGCCCTCTACCCCGGGAAGCCCTCAGTCCCCAAGAAGCAAGGCAACTCTGCTAAAGAATTCAAATTTCCTACTCGGACTAGTCATGCCCAGATGGAATGTCTATAAGAACAAGAAGACTAGTCATGCCCAGATGGAATGTCTATAAGAACAAGAAGACTAGTCATGCCCAGATGGAATGTCTATAAGAACAAGAAAGCCAGAGTCATTACAGAAGAGGAGAACTTCAAGGTGTAGCCAATCTTTGCATGGCCCATGCCAATGTCAGGCCCTATGACATCCAGGCCAAAAGGCCAAGAAAACTGCATGACAGGAAGCTGAAAAGAAAAAATAAAGTGCCACTGGTAACTTGTAATAAAAAAAAAAAAGTTGGGAATAATATTTAACTTATATGATCAATATCCTTCCAATGTTATGCTAAGCACAGCAAAGTTATTAATAAACTTAATAATTTCATGATTGTCTGATACTTGTACTACTAGGGAAATTTCAAGAACCCAGACTGCTTCCTCAAGAGCTTCCTTCCAAGCTAGGATTATATTGAACCTGGCAAGGAAAACCCACCAACATTTAGTTTATAGCTATGCTGACCTCAAATTTGGAGAACAGGTCTACAGTTCTAAACATGTATCTCAATACACAGTCCCAGTCAAATCTCCTTTCACAGAATACAAATTATTTTCTTGGCAATCTCATCATTTATTGCTTCACAAACTTCTCTCCAGATTTCTTCTAAGATAGAGCCAACTAGACCATTGTTTTCCACATTTTTTTAAATTGTGATAAAAATACACATAACATAAAATTTACCATCTGTATTAGTTTTCTAGGGCTGCCATAACAAATACCACAGACTGGATGGCTTAAACACCAGAAATGTTATTTTATCACAGCTGTGGAAGTTGGGAAGTCCAAGTTCAAGGTATCCAATATGATTTCTCCTGAGACCTCTCCTGTTGGCTTGCAGATGAACACTTTCTGGTCACTTTCTTCTTCACTTGGTCTCTGTTCATGTGCACACATTTCCGAAATCTTTCTGTGTCCAAATTTCCTGGTAAGGATACCAGTCAGTTTGGATTAAGGCTACTCTAAGGGTTTCGTTTTAACTTAATTACCTCTTTAAAGCCCTATCTCCAAATACAGTCATATTCTGAAGATATTGGGGAGTTAGGACTTCAACGTATTAATTGGGGGAAGGAGGACCTAATTCAGCCTGTAACACCATGAGAGCAGAGCTCAGTAGTGTTAAGTCAATTCCCAGTTGTTGCACAATCCATCTCCAGAACCCTTTTCATCTTTTAAGACTAAAATTCTATGCCCATTTTATTTTATCTTTTTAAAGATTTTAATTATTTATTTGACAGAGATCACAAGTAGGCAGAGAGGCAGGCAGAGAGAGGGGGAAGCAGCCTCCCTGCTGGGCAGAGAGCCCAATGTGGGGCTCTATCCCAGGACCCTGGGATCATGACCTGAGTTGAAGGCAGAAGCTTAACCCACTGAGCCACCCAGGTGCCCCTCTATACCCATTTTACAACAACTCCCCATCCCCCCTTCTTCTCTGTCCCTGGCATCCACCATTCCACGTCCTGTCTCTATGGATTTGACTATCCCATATACCTCATTTAAGTAGAATTATACAGAATCTGTCTTTTGAGAACTGAATTATTTCACTTAACAAAATGTCCACCGGGCTCAGCCATGTTGTAGCCTCTGTCAGAATTTCTTCCTCTTTTTTTATTATGGCTGAATAATAATCTGTTCTATGTATATACCACTTATTATTTTCTCATTTATCAATCAGTGGACACCTGGATTGTTTTCACCTCTTGGCTGTTGTGAGCAACACTGCTATGTAGATGGGTGCACAACTATCTCTTCAAGGTCCTGCTTTCAATTCCTTTGGATATATACTCAGAAGTGGACTATCTGGATCATATGGAAATTCTGGTGGAGTTCTTTAGGAGTTTTCCATAGGGACAACACCATTTTACATTCTCACTAATGGAGCACTGAAGCATCACCAGTTTTTCCACATCCTTACTGATCATTCTTTTCTATTTGTTTGGTTTTGGTTTTTTGGTTTTTGTGGGGTTTTTTTTTTTTACAATAACTATCCTAATGGGTGCTAGATTTGCAGTCCCCTAATAATTAATGATGTTGGGCATATTTTTATGTGCTCATTGGCCATTTGTAGATTTTCTTTGGAGGAATGCCTACACGAATTCTTTGCCCTTTCTGAATCAGGCTAAATATTCTCTTCACTACGACCAACAGTAAGAAATATACGTCCAGCCTAAGTGTGAACTTAGGCCCATGGGCGTGCACACAATCACACACCCTTGCTGCATCAGATTCACCCTAATATTTTCCATTCTGTTTTTCTTTTAAAATGCTGGTCACCCTCTGCTAAACTGTTTTTACAACTGACTGATGGATTGCAACCTAAAGCTTGAAAAACAAGCTAGGCCCTACGTTTCTCCACCCCTAGATAGGAGTTCTTCTTCTTACCTGTACTGTGCTGAATATCTTCTCTCTGTCCTGCACATATATCCTTCACCCTACTGTACTCTCTAGAAGGCTGACGTCTGTGAACCACGTTAGTGGACTCCTGTGACCTCTGACTTCCTGTTGGGTTTGGCCAATAAAAACAACTGCAGGAGAGCTGGAGGAAAAAGAAGATGGAGCGTGTAGGACCCTGCCCCACCCACCGCCACTCCTCACAGGTAGCCTCTCTAGGTTTAAATAAACAGTACTTACTCTCATGTCTCCAGGCCTGTGAAGATAACAAACCCCATTATTAGTAGCTCCCCAAGCCTACACTGTCCCATGGTGGGTCCCCAAACCCTGCCCACACCTTCATAAACAGTCCTTTCTCAAACTCTCTTCAAATTCTCCTGTTTGAGCCTGCCATCCCTTTCTTGCTAGGGCCCTAACTTCTTAAATATAGATGGTCATTTTACTATCCTCTCTGCTTTTTTTCATACTTACAGTTTTAAAAAATGAAAAAGTAAAAAGAGAACAGTTACGAGGAATCACCCTAAAGTAGAGATGGTCCTTGACTTACTATGGCTCAACTTACGAATTTTCAACTTTACAGTATAAAAGCAATACTCATTCAGTAGAAACTGTACTTTGAATTTTGGTATTTTCTCAGGCTAGCAATATGCAGTACAATTCCCTCCCTGACAGTAGTGAGCCACACCTTCCGTTATGTCACATGATCACGAGGGTTAGCAACCGATATACTTAAAAGTATTCTGGGCCCACACAGCCATTCTGTTTTTCACTTTCAGTACAGTGTTCAATAAATTATGTGGAATATTCAGTAATTTCTTGTAAAATTATTTTTGATGACTTTACCCTACTGTAGGCTAATGGAAGTGTTCTGAGCACATTTATGATAAGCCAGATTAAGCTATGATATTTGGTAGATTAATATACAGTAGGTTAGGTGTATCAAATGTATATTTGACACAATATTTTCAATTGATGATAGGTTTATTGGGCCATAACCTCACCGTAAGTTGAGGAAGATGTGTAACTAGAAGTAAGGCAGGTACAGTTAATGCTTCACCAAGATCTTGACTCTCTCTGTGGTCACTTGGCTTGCGTCTAGCCACAGCCACAAGATGACCGGTATTTGTTGTCTTGTCTTTGTTTTGTGTTTCTCTATTAGCCTCAGCTTACCTGTTCACTTTCCCCAAATTTACTAGTCACTTATATTATTTCTAATAACCAAACTTGATACATTTCCCCTTCCATAAAACAGAGGCCCTTCTGATCATGAGAGCCCATGCAACCAAAGAAATTAAAAGTGATTGATAAAGGGAATGTGAATTATACCTCTAAAATGCCTCCTCTTTTTGCCCTTCCACTCATGGTAAAAACTTCTCTTGGTATTCTCTCTTCCATTAAAAAAAACTTTGTTCAATTCCATACAAAACTAGTGTTACTGGTTTCTAGACATGTTCTCCCTGACTTGGATCCAGACAGGAGAAAAAAAAAAAAAAAGTAAGGAATTAAATATGTCATTTTCAGGAACAGTTTTTTTCTTACAGGTTTAGAGTAGATCCATAGTAGAAATGATCTTGCGTCTACCACCTTCCAACCAATAGCTTTTAAAACTCACCAAGAGGACCGATGTCAGCAGGAGGAGTAGCAGCGGCAAGCACAGGAAGACAAATGGAAACAGGAATGGAGACTGATAGAATGACAGAGCTCACACACTGGTCTCGAGAAAAGCCAGAGAGAACAAGAAGAGGAATCTGACTTATTTTAGAGAGGTTTTTCCTCCTAACCAACTCCTTTCCCCTTACTCAGCCCAGGGTCGTTATAGCACACTGAGATTTTAAAAAGTGCATTATCTTTTCCTCTTTCCGTTTCTCTTGTCTATTAAGACCGTTGGAGGAGTGGAAACCCTTGATGGCACTAGTGACACAGCAATAACCTCAGGCAGACTTTGATTTTCCTAGGGAAAGGGATTTATAATTGTCTCCTTATTGGTTTTTGCTGTTTACAGGAGAGAAATCCAACCAGCTATAAATCTCCTTAGTTCAACATGACATCCCAGTTAAATATAAGTACTTCCTTAAAATACATTGCCATGATAGGACATGTAAAACACAGACATCAACTCTCCTTTTTTTTTCCTAAAATCTTGGTTCTTAAAAAGCAAAGATTTTCTATACGGAAATCAAGTTGCCTGTTGAGCACTTATTACCAGCCAGACATGGTTTTAGAGCCTTGGTGACCAAAATAAAATTCTGACCTCAAGAAATTTGTAACCAGTCAGGGGAGAGAGGTGAAGAGAGAAGTAGGGACCAAAGCGTGTGTGACAGCAGTCCCCACAAGGGTATGCAGGTACTGTGGAAACACAAAGTGTATCTACTCCGATGAAGAAGCCCAGGCAAGCATTCTTAGACATTATCTGATCAGGTGAGAAGTAATAGACCACTAACATTTACTGGGTATTTACTTGAACCCACGTATGGTTTTGGCTCCCACTCATTTAATCTTCATAAAAACCCTGAAAAGGAGATACAGTCACCGACATCACTGTTGTCATCATCGTCATCACCATCAAGGTCCAGGAGAGCAAAGGACCGGGAAACAGGGAGCCAGGATTCCAATCCAGGCAGTCTCCTTTCAGAGCCGCGTTCTTAACTAACCACACAGAAGAGACTTCCCGAAGAAAAGAAAAGGGAGCAACATGAGCAAAACCCAGAGGGGGTAGGAAAGCATGTTCCATTTGAGGAGTTGAAATTAGAAATTCCACAAGGCTCAGCAAAGAGCCCAAACGTAGTAAGAGGAAGAGAGAGGGGGGACTGGAGATACAGTCAGGGGTCAGATCACAAAGGGCCATTAAGGAAACTGGACTTAACCTGAAGGCATTGGGGAGCCATTAAAGAGTTTCAACAGAGAAATGATAAGGCCAGACTCACATTTCAGAAAATCACTCTACGGGGGTTTGAAAAATGGATTGGAGGGAATCAAGACCTGAGGCAGGAAGATCCATTAGGACATTTTTGCACGAGTCCGTAAGAAAGCTGACAGCACCTAAATAAGGAGTGATGGTGATGGGGGGGCAGGTGGAATGGTGTGATGGGAGACGGAGAGAACGGAGAGAAACTGGAAGTTAATTGGCTGCAGGCACGGAGAGGGAAGGCGGAATTGGGATGACTCTGCGCTGTCCCTCGGCCACAGGATGAGTGCTAGTGTCATCTGAAGACAGGGAACACAAACCCAGCAAGGGGAGGGCCCGGGGCTCCTGAGCTCCGCGAGTGGCACACCCACTCTACATGACCCTGGGCGCACTGGGCAGGATGGTCCAGGAGACGGTCACATCCAGTCATCAGGAGCAAGGGCTGCACTATGGACACTGATGTGCGAATTCCCAGTCTGCATATGGAAACCCAAGTTGTGGGTGAACACACCCAAGAGCCAGAGGAACTGACAAGGGAGGAGGACCTAAAGCCAAAAACAGCTAGCACCACCTTCTCAGGGCCACTGAGAGACAGGGAACTCAGAAATGATGCTGAGAAGCCACTGCCAGAAAGGCAGCTGGAAAAGTCACAGAATATGTAGTCACAGAAGCCGAGGGAAGAGAACGCAGAAGAAAGATCTGTGAGACTGTTTTGCAGGAACCATCACAACAGGCTATAATTTCCTTCTGTTCCAGGAAAAAAAAAAAAAAAAAAAGCCTCATGCTCAGAATTCACAGGACTCCACAGACTTAAAATGTTTTATTACTATGTGAATGACATTTGTGGGGCGACTCAAGAGAATGTTCGACTTTAGGAGCTACTTCTGTTTCCTCAGAGTGGGATCCCTGCAGCCATTGTGGCCACGGATACTCTCGTTCAGTAAACTTAAAAAATTCATCAGTTTTTCTAGACTTTCTCTTTTCATGGTCCCATTTAATTTCAGTAACAGGAGAGAAAGGATCTATCGTGTACTTCAAATAGATTGATCATAAGGTTGTCTATATGAGACTAAAGAAAAGCTATCAATGACATTTTATATAGATTTTAGACTTTTCCATTCTCCTGTCAATGTTATTTTACCTGTTTCAGTCCCAAAGGAAGACTGATTAGGTTTAGTTATATAAATTGAGTCTTTGATGCCTTCAAATCTTTTCTGAAAGAGAGGTACTGTAGTAGCTGGATAGGAAACAATCTGGTTGACAATTCTGCCATGAAGTTACTGAACATTAAGACATTTTGTTGAGGTGTACTCTGTACCAAAAATAGAAGTATCAAACTACATCAATTATACACACCCATTCTCAACTGCCATTGCATAACCCTGATGGCTGTTTCCTGGAGAAGAAAGAGAGGTGATAAATACCTCATCTTTGAGTTACTAAAAATATCTTTCCCTATTTGAAAAGAGAGTCAGTGCTTGTATTTTGTAAATCAAAGAGCGTAAGAATCATCTTACTCAGGTAAAGTTTGTTAAGAGAATTCAGTACCGACATTAATTTGTCAAAATATGCTGAAGACTTGGAAACAGGTTGTGAGAAGAGGGTTTTCAGCAGCTGCTGATGATTTGCTGGGCGTTCCGAGCAGTCCTGAGGGAGCCAGGAAGGGTTTGGGGAGGACAGAGGAAAGAGCGGGAAGATCGCAAGACGTCGCTGCCTCACTTGTCCTTTCTCTTCTTTTGTTTACATCCTCGTTCATTTGTCCCCATCAAAGGTATGTATTTTGGGTGACATAACTGCCAGCCTTTTTAATAATATGCCATTTGTCGTGATGAACAGGAGATTTAATTCCAAACAGCCAATGAGGAACTGTTGGGACGATCCAGACACTCTGTAACCCCAAGAAATGACAGGATGCCTACGGAAGGGGCAGAGTGCACGCAAGAGAGGAGACACTCTGTGGGAAGATGGAATATTATTTGGTCATGTTGGAAGGAACAAGTGGTCTGCTGTACATTTCAATCCCTCCTAGCGGAGTGCTTAAATTTGTGAGGCTTGCTGTAATAAAACCACGACACATTTTTTTCCCTTAGTCCTCCACTTCCTAATCTTCCTGCGTTCTGACTTGGCTCTTTCAAATTCAGGCCTCCGTCTTGCCCTAATCTTCCTGTGACAGCAGCTTGTAAATTTCAAGCTCTTTCCATTCGCATTTGCCACCCACCCTGCCATCAACACCTCACTCACTGATCCTTGGGTTTCCAGATCTGACCTGGCATAACCTTGAGCAGACTTCTGTGATTGACAGCAGTTGCATTTATAGTATTGTTTCTCAGAGACAGGAAAAGACCAGAAGATTTGCAGTGGCAACTGCCAAGGAATTTTATGTAAAGAATTGTGGGTTATAGGAGCTTTTCTGACTTGAACAGAAACCAAAATTCAGGTCACTCCTAAGACACATAAGCCACACAGCATGCTGTGACCTTTCTGAGTTTTTTCCAATTTTATTTATTTATTTATGTATCTGGTTTTGTGTCGTCATTTCCCTGACTCTTCCAATCTGACTAGTACTTTCTGGGGTGGTGGGTGGTTAAGAAGGAGGTTGTGCAGGTATCATCAGTCTGAATTCCCCTCCCCACGTCTCCCCTGTTATTTCCTCTTCTGCCCCTTTCCCCTTATCTTTCCAAATCCTTCTTTGTCCTAGTTTTCCTTTATCATTTCTCACCACTAACCAAGACTGCAAGGCAGGGGACTAGGGGGAAACAGGAAGATGTGACTGGGTGGGCACTGGATTCCAGTCCCCGCACACATCAACACACACACACTCACACACCTTCACCAACAAAGCTTCAATCAGTTTCATGTGGGACGGGGGAGGTGGGGGCCGGTGGGCGTGGCAGAAGGTACCACTTTCTGGCATTTCAACCAGAACAAAAGTCACTGAAATACAACCTTTTCAAACTCAGGGTGTTATCATGGACATTACTGGCCATATCAGTAATGTTGAAACATGACTCAACATCACAACTGATCCCAAGTGTTTTCAAATACCCTGATGACAGAATACTGCTGGCCTTTCTGCTAATGCAAAGACCAGAGCCTACATCAGGCATATACAAATATTTTAGGTTGTTCTCTTTGTAAATAAACATTTGACCAGCAGCTCTAATTCTGAGGGCATATGTCTGAACCTGTAATGCTGACATAAATTTTTAGACTGCTGTTTGACGAGACCCACGGACTTCCAGAGTTTCTTCTTCTTCTGTTTTCCTTTTGGGTGCAAGGGATCTTTTAGAATCTACAAAAGATGGCCTTCTCTGTGTAAAATCAGGAATACCCGCTGTCTTTCATCCTTAGACTGAAAGAATGGCTCGTGCTCAGTGATTAACGAACTCTGAATTAGGAATAGATCCTCCAAGGGGTGCTATTTTGTATTAACAAGGCAAAACATGAGAGTGGAAGGTAGAACTATGCTCTCTCAGCACTGAAATGTATGTCACCTTTGTCCCTATTATCAAGAAAAAGAAAATTATTTAATTTATGTATATGTTTTCAGATTTTTCCCTTAAACTTCAAAATGCTGTCCTTCGGGTAATTATTGCTTCACTGACCAAGTAAAAAAGAGAAAGAAAACAGATGCATATCAGGCAAGAGGACAGATATCATGGAAGGGGCATGCAAAATTGAGAATTCTTTTTTAAGGCATTTTTCACAATACTTTTCTGGGTGAAATCACTCGTGCTACTCCTGGACCACAGTTCCTTCACTGAGATAAATAAGAATAATTAGGATTCCGAAGTTGGATATCCTGTTTACTCTGAACATTGCACACCTGCATTTCTCAATTTTACCTCTCATCACAAAACCACCACAGCACGACATTCTATTACTCTATTTCTGGAATAGGGAACAACTACTCCATTTCCGATAAGATCATCCGTGTTCTAACAGAAGTCCTTTTGGAGAGGGGTACAATCAGCTCAATCGATTTCAAATTTCTCTCCCATTTTCTTTCTTCCTTCTCAGCATCAGGTTGAGATCCTCCATTTTGTCCCTTTCGTTGGCAAAACACGAGTGTAGCCTGGACTGAGGGGACTGCGGTTGCCAGGGTGACCCAAAGGACCGGTTACCACACACATGATCTGGCAAACAGAAGTTCCTCAGCCAGACCCAATGTCAGAAAAGAAGATTCGCAAACTCGCCCAGGGCAATGCTGGTGTAAAGTTTCAGATAAATGTTCAGAATTAACCACCTCCTGTTACTCCTGAAGTACAAAAATAACTCCCTGAAAATAATTTTCAATTTTTTATCATCTTTCTCAGTAATCTTTCTCTTCTTCTTAAAAAAGAAAAAAAAATACTCATAGTAATAAAGGAAAGAACATTCTTTGCTTTGAGGGGCCTTCAGAACAGATTTGATTCATATATGCAGGAAACTATGTAGATGCTTAACTGCAAGAGGGTTTAGAAGCCACCATTTTCATTCCTGAAGGATCAGAATCAGCCACAAGGTAGCCTGAAGCTCGAGTTGCCACTTCACATCAGTGGGTCCAACACTGACTTGCAGAATCTTCTATTAATATGTTGACTCTGTGTACAACTTTAAGACTCCACAGCTACCATACTTTTAAGCCTTCATTAGGACAATCACTGCCTGGGAACACAAGAGAGAAAAGAGTGGAGATGTCCATCATGCAGTGAGCAATCCAGTTCTCATGTTCCCTCAAAGAACTACATTTTGCTTTTTGCTTTTTCTGGAATTTTGTGCAGGTTTGTTCTACTTCCATAAAGCAAAGGTTTAAAAAAAAAAAAAAGCATATTTGCCAACTAGGATATACTAGATTTTCTTCACTTTTTACATTTGACAAGTAGCATTTCAACTTAAACTGAATGGTTCTTTCAATATCATTTAGATTAATTTCAGTGATAATTGGGTAAGGATTGCTTCAGTTCAAGAAAAACTTGGAACAGTTTAATCATACCACTGCCTGTTTTTAAATTCAAAAAAGTTTACTTAACATGTCAAGATTTAAAAAAAAAAAATAGTATGTTCAATTGCTATCTGGAGTGGTAAGCATTTTATATTAAATATAAATTGATTATCAAACATCTTTTTTCTAGGTATTGAGTCATTATTTCCTTTTGATAGCTGTGCCTAAGATTAAATTTTAAAAATACTTCAATTTACCAAGTACTCAGGTGTAATAATTTTCTTAGTAAATACATTTATTTCAAGGTCACCTTGATAAATATAACAACCATAAAAATTTATGGAGATAGTTGAGGATGTTTGGAGAAAGATTACTGCCCGGAACTCCCCAATCATAGTATCTGAATCCAAAAATAGTTTATTCCAAGACCTAGAGCCACTTCAAGAAGTCCAGGGTTCTTGGTATTATAGCAAGGATTTTCCTATTGACATTCTGTCACACTATGTTTGGAAAAAAATAAAACAGGGGAAAAAATAGCATTAAAAAGTAGAATGAAAACCATTTGACAGATGTTTCTAGTTTCAATTTGGACAGTTGGCACTAGAGATAAATATTCATACTCTATCTCATCTTGTTTGACAAATCCTAAGATATGTTGCTTTAAACACCAAATTCTGGTACTTAGGAATTTTCATAAGTATGACTAGATCTTTTTGTTCACATCAGACCAGAAACATATTTGTTCATTTTGTCTGCATCATAGGTAAAGTATTAATCCATATCAGATTTATTACTACATTTATCCCCATTTAGTATCAGTCCTGTTGTTGTCTTTCTCTGTACTATCTCTGCCCCACAGACTGTACCTTCTAGATACACCAAAGAATATGGCTTAATAAAAACTACTACCACTACCCCTCCAGGTGACTGTTTAGTGTGTAAATACGTTTAATGTAAAGTGTTTAGTGTGGAAATATTTCCCTAAAATGGCAGATCCTGAAACTATCCACACCAATGGGATGAATTACTTAGAGTAGAAGTGCCTGTCAAATGGTCTCTTCCAGAATCACTCCAATATTTCAATGTTACACTTAACTTTTAACAAATAACCTGTATTTCTTTTTTTTAAATATTTTATTTATTTATTTAAGAGACAAAGCACGAGTAGGGGGAGGGGCAGAGAGGGAGAAGCAGGTTCCCAGCTGAGCAAGGAGCCCGATGTGGGACTCGATCCCAGGACCCTGGGATCATGACCTGCGTGGAAGGCAGACACTTAAACCAACTCAGCCACCCAGGCGACCCTAAGTATCTGTATTTTGGTAAAGTGAAATTATCTTCAAGAGATGCTAGGTACATTTTTTTATGTTTCTCATCCAAGGTGATCACATTCTAGCATTGCTTCTGACTATATCTGAGGTACTTAAATCCATAGCTAGACAGTGACTCGTTCAAGAGCCTCTTTTCAATGCAACCTAAGACATTGCATATTCATTAGGGCTACACAGTATAAAGGAAGAATTACACAGTAACACACTGCCAGGGTTTAGCTATTTTCAGTATCAATGACAATTCCATCTCAAAGGGTTTCTTAGGAGGAAGCACTAATAAATGAAAAATTAGGCCCTTGGAGAACATAAAAATGGTATGGACTTTTTTTTGGTATGTACATATTTATTTAAAAGTATATCATTATGTTGCATACATCTCGGTTATCTGGCCTCAATAATTCATTTTCAAAAATAATCATTTGTGATTCTGTAAGAATAATGGCCATTTCCTTAATAATCCATTATTCAGACCTATTGATTTGGCCTTCTTAAAGTTTTTAAAAATTATTTCCTTTTTCACCCGTGGGGAATGGCTATTCTTATAAGGTCTCCTGTACTTCATAGGTGACTAAATTCTGGTTCTTTACTTTTCTTGTTAGAGACACAATTTTTTTAAGGGAGTTATTCCATTCATTGTATATTCTCCATCTTTAAGTAGATCAATTTCTCTCTACAGCATCTTTTTTAAATTGATACACTGACCTTGTATGGATCTATCTCTTCTCTCTATACCTTTTTCTGGAAGCCACTCTAATTTTTCCATGCTTTATCTGTCAGTCATATATCTATTTTTTTTATCTTGTCCTTTGCAATTCTAGTATACTTTTCCCTTGGACATAGTTATATAAGATTTCTTTCATGAGAACATACTGAATGCTTTGTTTTTGTAGTATGAAAAAGGAGTTCCATAGAAGGGCTTCAGGAGGTCTAGAAGCCCTATGAAACTTTACACAAAACCTATATATGTTCATTTGTCAGCAGGGGGGGGAATCCATTTCAAAAATTCTCCAAGGGTTTAGGGAGACAAAAGAGCAATAAACTTCTAATGTAGACAGTACCCAGGTACACCATGTACATAAGCCACCACAGTTCCACCAGCCTTGGCTGTTCTCTCTCCAAGCAGTGGCAACATTTCCCTCAACTAAAAACTGAGGGCAGACTGACCCAGAAAGACACCTTCTCTCATACAAATGTTGAGGTATAACTAGTTACTAGTTCCAAGGTATATCTAATTGACCCAACTCCTCAGGAATGTGAGCTTTTTATGAACAATAACCAGCCCCATTTTTGCAGCCAGGGCCAAGGGAGAGAGTTTTGGGAATTCTAAATTAGAACTCAAGTGAGTTTTCTTATTCTAAAAATTCCATAGAAAAAGTTATATGGAGTCATTTTTATGCTGCGAGTGGCTTAAGAATCTACCCTTAGCTATTTCCAAGGAAAACACACTATCAGTTCCAACCTGCTTTCCACTTAGGTCCTGCCTATGTAGGTCATTCTAAGAAAAGGCAAGGAAACATTTTATTTTGTTGCTTTTAGCTTTTCCTCTCAAAGATCATCATTTGGTTACTCTGGCTATATAACTCTAAGCCAAACCTGTTTTCCAGAGTCATATTGAACTCTACAGTTTTTCTCTGTCTAGATATTCACAAGTTTCTCTCTTCCTACCTCTGCATCCCTGCCTAACCCCAGGCCACAGTGATAAGCCCTCTCTCGCTTCTATTTCTTTCTATCCCTTGCATTGTGTCTGGTCCATACTGAGTTCTAGAGATATTTGCTAATGCAAAAATAAATGTAACTGATTTTAAAAACCAGTCTTTTATTTAGTCGTTCTTTATTGAGTATTCTTTTAAAATATGTAAACTGAATTGTTGATAGAGTAAGACACACAAATATAGTTTTAGGGCACCTATTTGGTTTCTTGTTCTGTTAATGTGCTTAAACATTTCTTAACACAATTTTTCCTAAATCCTCACGTAACAAGCAGAAAATATGAATGTGATTACGAATTTCTTAGGTTGGGTCTACTTGATGTACTAGTATGTTAAAAATGGAGCATTTCCAATTTAATTTCTGGTATAGATCAGAGAACATTGATCACAGATAGCCCCAATTTCCCCAGTTTCCTGAGTGAAGTGTTGAATTACTTATGCAAGTAATTACTTATGAATTACTGCTTACTTATGCAAGTAAGCAGGATGCATTTTGACATGCAAAAGAAGAGGTCATTGGCTAAAGCCAATTTTGTGACCCTTAGTCCACCCACTGAAGGTAGAAAAAGTTTGAGATTTGAGAGACCATTAAAGAAAATATCTTCGGAGAAAGGTGTTGGATGCTCTGGCATTTTCTTCCCTCTACCTTAGTAGGGGAAAGAAAGAAGATGCTTTCCTCTCACCTCAAGTCAGGTAGGAGGAGATTGCCATTCTCCTCTAGCAACCCAATAAACTGATCATGGAATCACTCAGGGAAAAAGAGAAAAAAAAAAGCCTACAAGGGAGAAATTGGCTGAAGTGACTGATGGCAGCCAAGAAAGCAAGCTTTATTGAAAGGAAATTGGGATAACATAGGAGTAAAGGCAAGAATGTGTACGCACTTTGCACAAATCAGATGTTGGTCATGATGAGAGAACAGGCTAAACCATATTAAGTATTGCCAAAAGGACTGCTTGAAAAGGTGATATGACTCTCCCAGGGATGAAGATGACGGACTTATATGACCTGAGGCAAAGGGAAAAATTAAAAATAGCCAGCTGGAAGACAGAAGACTCAATGCCTATGTCACAGGAAGTTTACTCAGGTGTGGCCAATGGGATGAATTTCAAAGAGACCCATAAAAGTGCCCCTTTGAGAAAAAAAAAAATCAGCTTTAAACAACCACTAAGACCAGAGAACCCCATTATCAGACCAAGGGATTTCCTGAATATTCCCTCTCTTCCATCCCCCTCATAACCATGGAGGAACAAGACAGCCAAATGCGGTGGGTACAGACGGAGGAAACAGAAGATAAAAGAGTTGTTCTCTACCCCTGCCTGCCACAGCAGACCCTCAACCAGAACAGGTCCAAGCTGGTGAAGGGGAGAAGCCTTAATTTGATATAAAGTATAAAGTTTGCTATTATATGGAACTTTAAAAGAATTGTTTTTATTACTAATGGGGCTAAAAGGCTTTTGATTTTCTGGGAGGAAATGGGCAATTTATGGACATGACCCATATTTCATTCAAGGGAAAGGGAAAATCTACTCAGAACAAGTTTGAATGAGCAAAGGGACTGGGGAGCACTTTTCAGTTTCATCATGCTTCCTATGAACTCCTGTTATTTCCACAAATAATTGCCTCATAATCCAAAAGTATTCTCTGAAGTCCAAAATGGAAATGTCAGTAATTTGGTAATGTCAGGATGCTTGAAATGTTTCCTCTGCAAAATGGTGCTTCATTCACATGACCCAAGGGTTGCTTCTAAATTCTCCATCTAGCAGTTAAGGAGACAACTGATGATAAGGTCTCCATATTCAACCACAAAAATCTTTTTCTTGACTTTAGAAAGTATTTTTGCAACAATATAAATAAATAACCCCTAAAAATTTGCACCCAAATATTTTAATATTGACTCTTGTTAAACGGGTCTCATGTACATTTTTTAATTATTTGATAGGCTGCATTCAATTTACCAGTGAGCACAGGAACATTATATTCTAAATATCTTCTATAAGCAGATCTCTAATTGAGCAGGATGAAGTAGATTCTCAACATGTTAGAGATGAACAAATAGGAAGCATTTTTAGATGATAGTGATGGTTGGTCTAGAAATCATCTAACACATCCTAAATACAGAAAAAAAACCCTTAAGAGGTCATTCAAAAATGGAATGTAAGAAGGCTACGTTGCTCATACTATGACTAAACTTAGTCTCACCATCCACCTGATTGGTCATACCCTCTTAAAGTGAAAAGCAGATACCCAGATGTAAAATATGACAAATTTTCCAAAATCATCCTAAAATGAATAAGGTGCTAAATACAAAGGGTCCTTTCATTTACAACAGTAATTCCAAATAACATCCCTGGGCTACATGACAGAAATCGGGTAGATGAAAAATGAGAATCTCTCAATTCGGTCAGTCAGTCTTTTAAATCATACCACACTGATCATTTACTCTTCCTGATTTTCCTAGACTCTGGCACCTCTGTGTATTGGTCTTGATGGAGACTTTGTTTTGTTGATTTACGCACCTGCCAAAGTTCTTCCATTTCTTTAAGGCTGAGAAGATTTAAATTCCTACAGATAAGGTTTCTTCACCTTATATGCCTAGTTAAGAAACCAATCATCAGAAATGAGTGGAAAACAGACTAGGTTGGAATATGCCTATTCAGCTGTCACTGAGCCCATAGGGAGAGAGCTGGGATGGTTCCCATACCTGTTTGCATTCTCCTTTGGTTATTCTTGGGCTACTGTCACAGGTCAGCCTCCTGGCCAGCTTTGCTCAAGGACCTCACCTTGATATGAACATCTGCCTGCTACGCTCCTTCTAGGTTTATGCCAACACAGTGCCATCCAGAAACTTTGGCCTTCTACTAAAATCTCCTTTGCTCCCAATGAAGCATCTAAAGGCATCTTAAGTTTGACATGATCTGGATTCTTCCTGTAGGCTCTGTAACATGCTCTTCTACAGTAACAATCTGCCCTCCACTTTTCATTTACTTATAAACTGAGTCAGATATACCCATGGATAGCCATAAATTTGTCACTTACGCAAACACACATACTCTTTCACAGGTGTACTAATAATAAAACCTATTTAAGCACCATCCCAAATGCTGCCTTCTCTCTCTAGCCACCATCCTCCAACCCTGGCCTCTACTACTTCTCTTGCTTTCTGCGGGGAGCTTCCTTAACAAAGAAAAGATCTTCCAGTGGTAGAAAAAGCCAATGGATGCTCCATACATATCACCAGTGGACGAGGAGAAACCCCAGCCTTCGCAGCAGTGCTCGAAGTTCACAGGAGTTAATTCCTTTGGTTTAGACCAGTAAGATCAGGGGAGATGGGAAAGAGCTGTCAGAGGAATGACCATATATCTGCAATCAACTCTTGCCTCCAGTCTCTCTGGAGACATTCCACATGACCTAACCACCCTACACCTCCTTCATTGCAGTTCCACAATGCACCACACTGGACGTGCTTTTCTTTCTTGCTTTCACGCCTGCTTCCCTGAGATTGAACCTCCTCATAAACCATTAGCACTTATCTTTTGTTTTCTAAGGAATCTACGTGAAGAGAGTATAAAATAAACTATTTGCCCTGGTCAGGCTTTTTTTATTATCTGACAGGTTCTTTTTGTTTTCTAATGTTTAAGGTTTCTGTTTTATCTGCTAATTTGAGGGCAATTTTAGCTTTTCATGTGGTTCGCTGTGCTTATAAATGTGGGTCTTGAAGATCTCAAGATACCATATTTTATCAATGTAGCATATATTTTTTAATCATTAATAATTATTTTTTCCAAGCTGACTTAAACTTAATATTCTCGAGTTCAAGAAAATGAGGAAGTTGTTTGGAACGTCAAGAAGAGGTTCTTCTGAGATAATCAGAATCAGATCAAGACTGAATTTGCTGGAGCGGATGTCACTTCATACTTCTCGATTTGTGTGCGTGCGGATTGAACTGGACATTTCTCCTTTTTATGTCGCATCGAGTTGTTCTTTAAATTACAGAATTAAATGCTCAAAGATGAAATCTTCAGAGTTACAATGTCGCTGAATCAAATGCTGTAAAGATGAAGTAGCTTTGCTGTTATGTCTGTCAAAGCCTTCTAGCTATACTTCACATTTGGTGCCTTTATATTTGTTCTTCTATTTCTATTTTGTTAAATAAAATGTTGGAACATATACCAAGAAACACAGATTGTCCATAGCAGCATGAGACTTAGGCTGTGGTTGGAAATAATTTAAATTAAACATTACATGAACACTGAAGAAGTTTCCAACTTCCCAATTTAACTTGTGTATAAATTATACCCCCCCCTCAAAAAATATAATACAGGAATATTATATTAAGGCATCTATGTATCTAAATATATGTAGATAGATAGATAGATAGTCTGTATTTGTGTATAAATTATATTTTAAAGGGGATAAAAATTAAAATATCCTCATTTTTTAACAAAAAGATTACTAAATCCCGCCAGAATAAAATACTAAACATAGAAAAATCCCTAGAACATAAATCTTGCTTGAAGAAATTACCTTACTTAAAATATAAATTATGCTTTTAAAGAGAACTCTTACCCAAAACATACATCCTATGATCAGATAAAGGGCATTCAATGATAAGGATGTAAATAATCATGCAAATGCTTTTCCAGTTGGGCAACTAGAAGTATTCATTTTATTCCACAGTCCTCCAAAATGCTGTGTTGCTTATCAAGTTTTAAAATAACTGCTTCCGTGTCCACATTTTGGCAGCCACAAACTATGGCGTGACTAGAACTTTGCTCATGTTACTTTGGATTCACAGGCTGTGTCTAAATGCAGCCTCTGAATTGGACCGCCTCATACAGAATGTAGCCAAATTGGTTGCAGAGATCTTCATCAAATGTTAAGATATCAAAAAGATCCAATTATTAAAGACATTTTCAATCTATAGGCCCACACATAGTCTAGGCTAAGGCCCAACATATCCCACAGAATGACAGAAAACATTTGGAGGCGAATACAGCTCTTAGAGTTGGTAACAGATGACCCTGATCAGAGAGTGGCAGGAAGTAAAAACTCATTTTTATTCATTTTTCTAAAACTCAGCTGTGACCTAATCACATATCGAATTACCAGAGAAGTTTCCTAAAGAAAATTACCTCCAGCCCGATTACAATCCTCCTACAGGGACAAGACACCAGAAGAGAAAACAGTAGACACATCAATAGGAAAATGTAATGAATAATTTTATGCCCATAAATTCGATGACTTAGACTACATGAACAAATTTCCAGAAAACGGTAATTTAACTAAACATACTCAAAAAGGATTAACAAGCCAAGTAGTCCCATAACCATAAAGGATATTGACATAGATTTTAAATTTTTCCCACAAAGATAACAATGGGCTCAGACAAATTCTACACAATTTTCAGGGACTAATTCCAACCTTACACAAACAATTCGAGAGAAGAGAAAAAGCAGCCCAGAGGGGACAATCCATTTTATGTGATTTTATAAAACCCTGACACCATAAGCAAACAAAGACAGTAAGAGAAAGGAAATTTACAAGCCGATCTCACTCATACACATAGATTCAAAAATCCCAAATAAAATATCAGTAAACTTAATTAACCGCTCCAAACCAAATATACTCCCATCAACTCAATTTCTGTCAAGGACACAGAGTTGACATGTGGTTTCAGCTTCAAAAGGTAACGAGCTTTAGAAGTTTTCACTTCATTACAAGAAGAAAAAGGTGGACAAACTGAAAATCGAAAACTTTCCTTGGATCTCTCAGATAAGAGTTTGCAAGACAAAATACCACCCAAACCCTACAGGGAGGCCCATCAGAAAGAGATGGCAGCCCAGACTGGCTTCACTTGAGCAGAAGTTGCTAAAACCACAAGCCAATAGCAACAATAAAATGGTAATTTTGACAACTGCCGAAAGAGAAGCGTGGACTAACATGTGAGAAACTCCGAGGGGAGTTTCTTCTGGGGGCAGTCTTTGGTCCCCCTGGATTTTAATGGGCTTCCTCTGCAGGAATTCCAACAGGTCTTACTTGAGGATTTGAGAATTGGACAAAAATCTCCCTGTGGTTCTGGCAAGCGGAGGGGAAGAGTAATCCTTACAAAATATATTCAGAGACCTCTCCATTAAATAGGGCCACTCTCCAAGGCAAAGTTCTTTGCCTTAGCACAGTTTTGAAACCTTATCCCAGACACGGGAACGGAAGCCCTCTCCATTCCAGCCCCCCTCCAGCCTTCTTGTCTCACTCAAGGGGGGAAAAAAATCATAAAACTACGGTGAACAGGGACAGGGCTTCAAGGAAATAGACTTAAAATACAACAGCTGGGGAAGGGGTAGGGAGCAGGGAAAATAAAAAGCAAACCACTGGAGGACAGAGAGAAATAAGTATGAAGACCATAGCCCCTGAACACAGGCCCACTAAAAGACTCAGAGTGCATCAGAAGATTACATAAAGCTTACTGGGGCTGGTGTAGTCAGTATAGCATGTGACTCTTGATCTCAGGGTCATGAGTTCGAGCCCCATGTTGAGTGCAGAGATTACCTAAAAAAGCATTATAGTCTGTTTCCCTTCCCCGCCCCCCCCCACCCACCACATCAACCAGGCTTCAGTATAATAACAGTGGATTTTAGCCATAAGAGCAGCAAGACACAGCCTCTCTGTGAGGAGAGGTACTTAGGGAAGTTCCAAAGCCAAGAGCATAGACAGAAACAAGGATGCTGGAGTAATGTGAAACCTCCAGAACCATAATTACAACAAACATTAAACACACCCCAGCTCTTAGCGAGAGTAGTACAAATCCACACAGTAAAGGCCTATTAAATTAGTTACTATTAAATTAGATACAATATATTCTACTTACAATCACAAAACATTACAAGGATGCCAAAAGGCAGGGAGAGAAAAGCAGCTATCTGAAGAGAGAAAGCAGTCATCAGAACCAGACTTGGATATGGCAGAGCTAATGGAATTATCAAACAGGGAATTTAAAATAAGTGCGATTAATATGTCAAGCGCTCTAGCGGAAAGAGTAGACAATACGCAAATTCAGATGGGTAATGTTAAGTGAAGAGGTGGAAACCTTAAGGAAGAATAAAAAGGAAATGCTATAAATTACAAACACAGTAAAAGAAATGATGAATTATCTTGATAAGCTCATCAGTAGACATGACACAGTTGAGAAAAGCAGCAGCAAAGTCGGGGAAAATAGGCCAGTGGAAACTTCTCAAACTGAGATGCACAGAGAAAACAGAATGAAACAGAAAAGAACATGTGAACACAGTGTGACAACTTCAAAATGTATAACAAATGAAAGATTGTAATATCAGAAGAAGTAAGAGAAGGAAGAAGCAATAGTTGAACTGGTAATGGCCCAGCACTTTCCATATTCATGACAGGCAGATACTAAACCACAGACCCAAGAATCTTAAAAACACTGAGCAAGGTTTTCTTAAATATCAAGAACAGCAACAACAGCAAACCATCTAGGGATGCTATATTCAAATTACACGAAACCAAGGACAAAGAGAAAATCTTGAGAGAAACCAGGAGAAGAAGAGTAAGTAAGAGTAAGAGTAAGAGTAAGCATCCCACTGTGACAAGTTCTACTTAATGCTTGGGGAAAAAAATAAATAAAAGTACTTGAAAGGAAAAAAGAAAACTCTCATGATTCTTAGATAATACAATTGTACATATAGAGAGAGAGAGAAAAAACCCAGACTTAATGATAAATTAAGGTTTATAATATTCTTATGAAAAAAATTACAAAACTTGATCGGGAAACAGAAAAGAAGATCTAACAAAGTTGACAGATGTGCCGTGTCCATGCATATAATGACTGAATCCTATAAAGATGCCATTCTCCTGAAATTCATATGTGGACTAAAGGCAATTCTTACCAAATTCCCAAAGGTTTTTGGAGCTCAATAAGCCAATGCTAAACCCTGCATGGAAGATCAAGGGTTAAAAATAACTGAGTCTGTCTCCTGACAAAAAATTGGATGGGTCTGGGCTCCTGGGTGGCTCCGTTGGTTGAAGAGCTGATTCATGGTTTCAGCTCAGGTAGCGATCTCGGGGGCCGTGACATGACATGGCCACAGGCTTTGCACTCAACAGGGAGTCTGCTTGACATTCTCTCTCCCTCCCCAGTGCCCTTCCCCCCAATCACATGTTTGCCCTCTCTCTGAAATAAATAAAAACTTTTTTTTCCCTTTCCAGTAAAACTTTTTTTTAATTATGTTCAATAACAAAAACAGAATGAGTTAAGTGCCCTATCTGATACCAAAAAATATTATAAAGTTATATTAATGAAGGCAGTGTGGAACCAGACTGTAAGAAAGAAAAATACAGGAATGGCATATAGAATCGACAGGCAGATACACACTTACATATATAAACTTGAGTTGTGAAGTAGTAGCACTCTAGATCAGAGAGGAAACGTTTCAATAAGTGTCAGACAACTGCTTGCCCATATGTGGAAAAAAATGAAGCTGAACCTCTATATCACACAATACACAAAAATGAGTTCCAAGTGGATTAAAGACTTCAAGAATAAAGAGAAAAATGATTAAACTTTTGGAAGATAGTCAACTGTAGAGAATGTCAATGATTACGATAGTCAGAAGCACTACCTGGAAAATGTGCTGCGTGGGGGGAAAAGTCTGAAAAACAAACTACTGCCAAATTTCAGTCATCATTAAAAATAAAATTATGTTTACTGATGTGAAAATAATGAAGTCCAAATGAGCCTGAGGACCCAAATTTGCAAAGATATTCCTTAAAATTTAGGGGTGCCTGAGTTAAGCATCTGCCTTCCACTCAGGTTGTGATCCTGGAGTCACGGGATCGAACCCCACGTCAGGCTCCCTGCTCAGCAGGGCATCTGCTTAACCCTCTCTCTCTGCCCCTCTTCCTGCTCCTTCTCTAGCTCACTTGCTCCCTCGCTCACACTCTCTCTCATAAATAAATAAAATCTTTTTTGAAAAATAAATAAAATAAAATTTAAACTATTCTGTCTTCTGACTCTGGGGAAGGTTTCTCTTTATTCGCTCTTTATACAGAGAATGCAGAAGAAAAACACCGTTGGAGGAGGTAACTGAGGGTCTCCCACTGCACAAGTTCTTCCTCGAAAACTAGAATGTTCAATACAATAGCACCGGCAGCTCCAGATGTAATGGAAAAATGCAGTCGAATTTGCCAAGGAAAATTAAAACGACCCCATGATGGTGGCACTGGCACTTTAGATCCCTCCGTAAACTCCTGATTAGCTATAGTAACAAAGATCAAATGAGCATCGGAAGCAGATTTAACTTTTCAGGCTTCAGAGCATCATTGCCTCAGTGACCTGGAAATGCACACATTACCCGAGATGAACAAAGAGATTTAACTGAACAAATATTACAAAGAGCATGAGAAAACTGTGAAAGTTTTGAAGACGGGCTTTTAAATAAAACAATTACAGGGTTGATATGGGAGGATTTCTGGTTTTCTTGCTTTCACTCTCTGGTTCTCTAAAAAAGCAGTATGTTTTGAAAAGTCATAGGCAGTTTCCTCGGCACCTTTTGACATTAGCTATTGTCTTTCTTAATTCCCTAAGTTCCCGCTTTTCAAAATTTACACTTGTCATCTCTCACTCCATTGTGTCCCTGACATGTGTGTAGAGATGGAGAGACTCCAAACCCAGGCAGACCCAAAGATGTGTCTGTGTCACTAAACACAGTACATTGTACTCTATTTTTCTTTAGTTACAGAGTCTCTAAGAAAATGCTCAAAACAATTATGTTTCCCTTTATACAATAAAAATAGCTTTCTGTATTAAGCTGCTGCACATGTTGGGGAGACAGTGTTAGCTTTTTACTAGCATTTTCCTTGAACACACATCTCTGACTGAAACTCTGAACTTCACTTCCAAGATACTACGAATCAGCTCTTTTTACTTCTCTCATTTGCTTCCTTAAACAGTATTAGTTATTCTCTAGTTACTAGAAGGTCTGGAACTTAGGAAACCAAGTACTACTGTTCCATTTCTCCTGCTTCTCTCAAAGTCTAAGGTTTAAAAACAGAATAACAGCCTTGGCTAATGGAAGCTGTCCTTTGAGTCCAACGTCTATGTTAGCATTTAAGATTACCAGGCATTGCATTTAAGTAATTACAATGTGCACTCCTAAATTAGGAATGGCCCCTACCCCATAATGCAGACATTTAAGTTGAATATTCAAAATGGCAGCTTTATAGTTTTGCATACTTTACCATGTATAATTTTAAAGGACATTAATATGCTTAAATGGTTGTGTTTGAAGGTTCAGCTACCATGAGGAAATCTCTTTGGTTTACATATTATTGTAATAATTGACCGATTTTAACTTTATTTGGTATTTTAACCTTTGCTGCAATAATCCTAAACCATGCTGATTTTTGTTTTCTGTCACATTTCAGTGATTCTTAACCCACCACGCTTTCATAAATGGGTATACATAAAGGTCACACCTCTCTAGGAAAGGCTTAAGATTCCCTTTCAAACAGAGAAATACTAGACAGAAAGCCTAAGTAAAAAAGGTGGTGGTCAGGAAAACAGCTTTCTTTGCCATAAAGTGAACAGAGCTTCAAGGTTACTGCTTCAGGTCTCTACCTGTCCATTTGTGAGGTTTTGTTCTGAACTCTTGCCCAAATTGGCCGTTGGAAAATTATCTATCTCTGAGCCTGAGAATTAAGTCTCCAAATATTGATAATCAGCTCTGTTAATTATTAGGGCAGTGAATTTGTCTTCTGTGACAACTGCCACAAATTACCACCAATGTAGTGGCTTAAAACAACACAGATTTATTATCTCATAGCTCTGGGAGTCAGAAGTCCAAAATGAGACTCACTGGGCTAAAATTAAGGTGTCAGCAGAGCTGTGTTCCTTCTGGAAGCTGTAGGGAGAATCTATTTCCTTGCCTCTTCCAGCTCTATCTTAGTCTGCTCAGGCTGCTCTAACAAAATACCACAGACAGGAGAGATGATAAACCACAGAAATGTATTTCTCACAGTTCTGGAGGCTGGAAGTCCAACATGAGAGGATCAGCATAGCCGGGTGAGGGTTCTCTTTGGGTCACAGACTCCCCGTCAAATCCTCACCTTGGCAGAAGGGTTGAGGGAACTCTGTGGGTCGCTATTCTAAGAACGCTAATCTCATTTAGGAGGGCTCCACCCTCGTGACCAGATCACCTCCCCAAAGGCCCACCTCCTAACTACACCCACGGTAGCCATTACGATTTCACATATGCATTTTGAGAGGACACATTCAGCCAAGAGCAAGCTCCTAGAGGTTCCTTACCTTCCTTGGCTCACGGCTCCCTTCCTCCATCTTCAAAGCCCACAAGAAGCAGTTCTTTGTGTGCTTCGACCTCTCTGAGTCCTCCAGTCCCAGATCTTCTTCCCCCTGAGGGATGCAAGTGATTACACGGGGTTCACCTGGAGAGCACAGGCTTCTCTCTCCACCCCAAGGTCAGGTGGTTACCAACATTAATTTCATCTGCAGCTCTGACTCCCTATGCCTTATAGCCTTAACATATTCACAGGTTCTTTGAATTAAGATCCAAACATTTGGGGGGAGCCACTATCCTGCCTATAGTCAACAATCATACTGCATGATTTGGGCGGCAAGAGCTGCCATGCTCCCTTGAAAGCTGTCTAAGTCTCAAGGGACACCCAACTCTGGCTCCCCCGTTAAGCATTAATCCCACAGAGACATGCACCCCTGAAAAGGGCCACTCTTGCACCCCCAATAATGAGGCCGGGTTCTCCCACTCACACCTTTTCCATGGAGCTGCCCCCATGAGTGCCCCAGCACTGTGAGCTGGCCCTGACTCACCCGACAAGGAGTGAGAGGGTTTGGGGGTGGGGAGGAGCTAGGCATCATGAACACTTGGGCCAGGCAGGGGATCTTCAGGAAGACGCAATACTTGGGTCTCCCCAGAGCTTGTGTCTCACAGGTACAGTTCAGGACAGCCTCATAGCCTGTTTGCAGAATCTGCCGAGAACCCGGTGACTATCCCACCAAAATCCGTATCAGTTAAGGTAAAAGTCAGGCACTACGACAGCTCCTTTCCAATAGCGAGGTGGAACTTTTGATCTCTCCGGCATTATGGTCCACTCAGTCTCAGCTGCCAGGACGGCTCTGCCCAGGCATCAGCCCGGATTCCTCCCACCCTGACTCTGCTGCACGACCACTGTCCTCCTCTGCCGGCTCAAAGCGGGGATTACCTTCAAATCTGTTCCCATCCCAGAGGAATAACAACCAGGGCAAGGTCAGCGTGGATCAATTTGTCAGCAAGCCGGGCGGTAACAGCACAAATCATTTCCCCTCCCCTGCCAGACGCAACCGCGCAGACATACCTAGCTGCAAGGGAGGCCGGAAATGCAGTCTAGCTAGGCAGGTCCTAACATCTATTTAGGGCCTGCTTTGTGCTCAATTCTTTCTGTATGTTATTCTTATTGCTCATTTTTAACCAAATGAACACCCAAGGCAGAAAGTAGCGAAGCCACCAGCTCATGATCACCCAGGGCTCCTGGAGCTGAACCCTGGCTCACAAAGCACGGCTCTTTCCACATCAATGGGGCAGCCCAGGGATCCACATCCTGCCTGGCCATGCACACCTTGTTTTTCAGGATTTGGGAAAATATTCACGTTGGCTCTGCCTCTTTTCTAAGTTCTTCGTTTCCCTAATATAAACATTCCCTCAACCTTGTCTTTCCTCTCCCTGGCCAAAACACAGTGTTGACCTTTATCATTTGTCATAGGTATTCAGTAAAGTGCCGGCTACATGTATAAATAACGCAGAGCCCTGAATTTTAAAAGCAAACGATAGATAGTCGTGTTCTCTTATTTTTAAGGAGCTTAATTCAAATCTGGTCATTTTACTTTTTGCTTAGCTGTCCTTAAAGACATTTGGTTTCCTTTGCCGCCGGGCACACCCCCCCCCCAGTGGGAGGAGTTAGTCTGTGAAGGCCAGAAGCAGGCCAGCCTCCAGTTAACGATTAGACCCACATCCTTGCGCAAGAGGAAACCAACCCAGAACAAAATCAACCAAAGGAGGCTGAAGAAAATTAATACGTGGCAGAAAACCTTTTAAAGAGAAAACAAGGGAAGCTTGCTGCAGAGCCCCCATCCCTTTGAAAATCCCAGCAGGAAGAGCTAGAAAATATCCTCTCCATTCCCCTTTTCCTGGAGTCTCTTCGCTCTTTCTCTGCTATTTCACCAGCCTTTACATCAGCGTTCATGAACTTTCAGTTCCAGTTTAGAAGGTAGCTCCTAAATTAAGACAGAGTGACGATCTTCAAGTTTGTTCTTCATCCTTCTACAGCACTCTGCGTACAAACGGTGTTCGGTAAATGATCTGGGAACTCAAATGTGGAAGGTGGGAGTCCAAAACCTTGGATGAGATTTGCTTTCTTCCCCCCTAGAGCCCAGAGAAAATGACGGTCTGGTGGTCACACATGCGACACACAGCCTCGCCCGGAACACCGGAGGCAGCCCACTGCCCTCCCAGGCCCCACCGCGGGGGTGGGCCTCCAGGCCTGCGGGTGCCGGCCAGGTGCCGAGCACCAGAGCTCCTACCACCACCGCAAAGAGACCAACGGTGCATGTCCTTGTAAGCTGAAAGAGCTTTTCCTCAAAGCTGCACATCTTGTCAAAATTGTTTGCCCACATCACTGCAATCTGTGTGCAGGGAAGCCTGAAACAAGTCCGTGTTTGGAAAGCAATGGAGAAAGTACAAGAGGTTCTGAAATTCATAAGCCTGGGAAAGCAATGATTCAGAGAGAAGCTGCTCTTCTCGGTTCTTCCAAATTGAAAAGCGCCGAAAGCCACAGAGCCGCTGCTGCTTGCCTAGGCTGGTTCCCGTTGACCTGACTTGACCTTGTACCTCCCGTGTGAACTGGGCCTCCAGCTAGCCCAGCAAACCACAGCCCCCTCCCCTGACCAAGTGTGACCTCTCCGTCTCTCCTTCTCCCTGCAGAAGTACCAGGAGAGCCCCCAGAGAGACAGTCAAGGCTGAGGTCCAAGGAGTGCCTTAATTAAAGGGTTAACGCCAGGGCGCCTGGGTGGCTCTGTGGGTTAAAGCCTCTGCCTTTGGCTCAGGTCATGATCTCAGGGTCCTGGGATCGAGGCCCGCATCATCGGGCTCTCTGCTCAGCGGGGAGCCTGCTTCTCCGCCTCTCTGCCTACTTGTGATTTCTCTCTCTATATTTCAAATAAATAAATAAAATCTTAAAAAAAAAAAAATTAAAGGGTTAACACCAAAGCAGTTCTCACAGCTCTCCTTCCTTCCCTTTCTGCCGCCCTGCTGGCTGCTCATCCTTTTCGTTCTATAGTCTTCGGTTCCAATTACGGGGGATTAATAATTAAGTGATTGTTAATTGTCTTCTGTCTCCTGGACGTCGTGATCCTCAGAGCCACGATGATAACCGCCGTCGCCTGGGAAGGAAACGCAGATAGGCAAACCTAAGGGAGACCACAGCGTTTTCTTTCCTGTGTCAAAATCACAGCATCCTCAAATGAAATGGGTTGTGGTCCACAGTCCTCAGTCTACAAACCAACAATGTATTCTGTCTTGAAATGCGTTTCTTCTTTCTTCTTTCCCAAGTACTTTTGTGTTCTCCAGACTTGGGAGGTAGAGATAAAGGCAACATTACCATTCAGGGATTATGAGCCTCCTTGGCAACAACTATCCAACTTTAAATATTTACTTGGCAGCTGATTAAAATTCAGATAGACCTGCAGTTATTGGGTAAAATAAAGTGTGCCCCATAACTTGAACCATTCATGATGTGTGTAAATTTCCAAGTGACCTAATTTATGTTTGATCCACAGTAAGTTGGGTCACTCCCTACTGAGGGCAAAAGTCACTCCTTACTAGAGGGTATACCGTCAGGGCCAACCCAAAAGATCTCAGTCAAGGAATGTTCTTCTTTGATGTCGCTTTTGACTTCTGGGAGTTTATAAAATTAAATCTGTTCTGAAAAACAATCTCTATAATGTTGAGGGGGTGGGTCAGGGGTGCTTGGTGATGAACACCAAGCATATTCCTAACTGTTCTAATATTTTAAAGTAATCCGGGCGCCTGGGTGGCTCAGTGGGTTAAGCCGCTGCCTTCGGCTCGGGTCATGATATCAGGGTCCTGGGATCGAGTCCCGCATCGGGCTCTCTGCTCGGCAGGGAGCCTGCTTCCTCCTCTCTCTCTCTCTGCCTGCCTCTCTGCCTACTTGTGATCTCTGTCAAATAAATAAATAAAATCTTTAAAAAAAAAAAATAAAAAATAAAAAAAAATAAAGTAATCCAAGGACCTGGCAACTAAAAAAACCTTCACTAACCCCCTCCACATCGTACGCATATTGTCCTTGTACTCCCTCCAAGTGACGTGAGCTACATCATTCTACTCTTGCCTTTCCCATTTTCCTTGATAGAGATTTTTATATCTACAGCAGCCAGACGTTAACTTCTTCAGTGAGAGTAGCCCTTTATTTACAGTACACGCTCAACAGATATTTGGAAACGAACCAGTGGATAAGTGAGTGAAAACCTAATTCAGACCAGGTCCCACTCATTAATGAGGCTTTTTTCCTACCTAACTACATTCTTCCCTCCCACGCTCGATGTTCGTCGGGGCTCCACGGTTCTGCAAGCATGGGAGAGCGTTTGGGTTTGAGCAGCTCTCCCAGGATACTAGCCACAACAGAGATCGGGCAAACCCACGTGGCACCCTCCCTTCAGACAAACTGACGAGTGGGCTCAGCAACAAATGAATGCCCATCACTTATCCATCTCATGGATACCCTTAGCCTTTGTATAAACTTTGCGGCCCTTCCAATCTGACAAGCCGACGATGAGGCCCAGGAGCAAATAGACTTTGTACGGTAAATGATTCATTCCACTTTGAAACATTTTCTGCTGGTCCTCACAAGCTTCTGAATCGCTTCCATTGAGGAATGTCCTGGGGTTGCGAGGCAAACGACTTTTGTGTGAACCGACGGTTTCTGGCTACAGTATCGGGCAAGCAAAATAGAAGACAGAGAGAAATTGGATTTCGGCAGCCATCGCCCAGAGTCCTGACTTTGGGACTGTCGGCTGGTCCCACAACACCTTCAGAGTCATCAACGAGCTATGAAATAAGGGAAGGGTATATCCTGGGACTTGTTCATCAAAGACATTTTTTATTTATATTCTCAAGTTTTATAGAAGATCATATTGTTTGGAGGTTGAAACATCACTAAAATAAGGCCTCGCTAGGGAAGGCGAGGAGCTCTGCCAGGAGCCTGCAGGGTTTTTCAGTAACCTCCACGTTTCATTCATTCACAGTCACTCGACAAGTATTTCCCAGCCCCTGAACAATGTCTGGTGCTGTTCTAAGTGCTGGGAAAATAGCCGTGAATGAGAGAATCGAATTCCTGCCCCCATTCTAGAGAACTGGTAGAGTACAGTATTTATAGTATTCTCTTTTTAACTTCCTAAAATAACTGTGATCAGGGCACTGTGTCCTAAATTTCACGTATGCCATGGAAAACCAGGAGAAGGAATTTTCTGAACCAAAATATCCACAAATTAACTTCCTCATTCATAAAAGACTGCGTGAATTACAACATTACCAATGCAGGTGAAAGCTTCTCTTGCTGGGGAAAACATGCCCTGTACCTTCCCCTGTGTGGGTGCTTCCCAGTCTCCTCGGAGGCCTGGTTCCCATCTCCCTGCAGCTCTCTAACCTGCACATGCCCATGAAAGGCATCCAGCGGGGCCGGGGAAGGCTCCACCACTGGGTCAAGCACTGGTTGCAGAAGCCACAGGCAACAATGCCCCAATCACATAAATCCAGAACGGAGACTTGTTCTCCTTACCCAGCCCATCGCTATTGTCCAGGTTAGCTGCATGCTCACCAGATTCTGGAACTCTCCAAATGGGCACGGGAGTATGGCACAGCCCACATTAGTGCTACATACTCTGGGAGAAAGCTGGCCTCAAGTTCTTCTCTGGAGTGCAAAATGCAGACCATTCGCTTCAACCCAATCATCCAGCGAGTCGAAAATTAGCACCCGTTAGACATAAAACCAAACCTGGATCCTCTTCTCAAGAAACTTACACTTAAATAGGGTCATTTCAGAGCCTGCTGAGATAGCAGTCCTAACGTGGTGTAATAAAAACCAGAGGGGAAGGCCCAGGCCAGCCTGGGTGCCCCCAGGCAGCAAGACAGCACCGCGGTACCCAGCGAGGACGGTGGGCCAGAATGCCTGCGTTCATAACACCTTGGCACTTCCCTTGACCTTTCAGAGCATCCTTCTAAAATGCAGAAGACAAACCAGTACTTTCTTGCAGTGCTGTTGTGAGAATTAAATGAGTGCATACCTGCAAACCAGTTAGCTCTGAGCCTGGCATTAAGACACTGCTGGCATTAGGACACATCACACGGGTGCATGGGCGCTCCCGGCTCAGAACACTGGCCCCACAGTTTCCTGATTTCTGTCCACATGACTCTCCCCGAAGAAACATTAAGAAACACATTAAACTGCAGGAGACACAGTAAAAATATTTACAAATGATACCAAACACTAGGTTCAGACTAAAATCTTGACGTTTAATTTCTTTTCCTCAGTCACTAGTACGAGTCCATCAATCATGAGGGGAAACTCATTCAGATTATTGGACTGTCTCGGGGCACATGCGGACTTTTGTCTGTTTTACAAATTCCTCAAAATTCTTTACTAAAAATGGATGAGACTATAATTCATTTTTAATGTGCAGAAGGATTGTAAGAAATGCAAAAGTCTCTTAGGTGATATAAAAATTGAAAATGCTCCATAAAAAGGACCCACTTAAATGTCTGACTTGTAAAAGTAAATGTCGTTTTAAAATTTTTCATTTGTCACACTCCATGAGGTCTCTCTTGCCTGCCGTGCTCATGCAAGTCCGTCCCGGTGCTCTCCAGGGTGTGGGGACAGCATTGCTAATGGGGTTTCTGCCAGCGAGCTGCTGGATGTGGGCAAATTGGCCTCGCCCGGGGGCCCTGTTACCACTTCTCCAGACTGGCTACTCTAAGAAACTTTCAGCTATCTGCTGCCGTTTACAGCCCAGAGAATGACACAGCCAAGGCTATGCACCGAGGCAGAGGCCAAGCGAGCACCAGACTCCTGGTTCCTGAGGACTCCCACCCAATCCAGTGCCCATTCCACAAAACCAGGCTTGCCTTGAGATGCCCCCGTAGCACCTTCTCGCCATAAGGTCTTAGATCAGAATCTGGAGAAGTTTCTGACTGTTGGATATAACCTTGGCCTCAGCAGCACCTCTGGGACCTCTGTGGAAATATCCCCCTGGAATTCTAGCAAGCCTCGCACCCCCACCCCACCACCCCTCTGACCCCCACCAGTACTCCCGAAATAATGCCACACACATTGCCAGGGGATCTCTGAGAGCCTGTGGGATGGCTTCTAGCTCAGCCAAGCCAAGCAGTTCTCTAGGGATTTCAGTGACCACCAAGCCAGGGAGGGAGCAAACCGCCTGTGGGCACCCTGGGCTAGCCTGCTGCACCTGAGTTCACGTCTCACTCTGAGCTGCCTTCACGTAAGGGTTGCCACAGTTCTTCAAAGTCTGAGAATGAAAATCTTTATAAAACAAACACAGAAATCTATTACCCGCAGTCCGCAAATACGGGGCGCCTCGAGTGACGGCCAGCCTGCCGGCCTCCAGGAAATGTGCTGTGCGGACAAGTGACTCTTTCAAAGGAGTCCTTTCCTTAAACGAAGTGTGTAGCCACCACCGCAGAACACGTGGGGAAGTTCAAGGATCAAGGAGGCTGCTAATTAAAACAGAGCATCCAGCCCCTGTGTTTAGAATGCATTTAAAGATCCAGCGCGGGGCGCCCGGGTGGCTCAGTGGGTTAGAGCCTCTGCTTTCAGCTCAGGTCATGATCTCGGGGTCCTGGGATCGAGCCCCGCATCGGGCTCTCTGCTCACAGGAGCCTGCTTCCCCCTCTCTCTCTGCCTGCCTGCCTCTCTGCCCACTTCTGGTCTCTATCTGTCAAATAAATAAATAAAATCTTTAAAAAAAAAAAAAAAAAAAAGATCCAGCGCGGGTCAGCTCGCTCAAACTCTCTGAATCCACGATGATCACACGTCACACGTCGTCAGTTTGTGCTGCGGTCCTTGGGGGACTCAGCCCCCCTCCCCAGCCATGGGCCGGAAGCTGCTGGGGGTGCAGGGCTGGGGGGCGCTGGCTGGCAGAGAGGCGCCTAGTCCATCCAGACACTCACACAGTCACTGCCGTGGAAGGCGCGGGAGGAGAGTTCACCCCGGATCCAAATGCTGGAGAAAACCTAAAGCCGCCCGCCCGAAATGCAGAGGTGGAACGTGAAGCTATTGCCTAAGCAGAATAGGATAATAAGTCTCTTAATAATAAAAATGTTGGGCAACTTGCGCTAAAATTCTGCAGAAAACCTCCAGGGGATTTTAAGGGGGGAAAAAAAGATTTTTAATCATTTTCAATGAAAACCACATCCCACCCCAGTCCACGTCTGCACAAGACACCAAACTAATGTCCTCAGCAAGGTTTAATCCTTTTTGTATTTATCCTTTTACTTACATTTTTGGTCTTAAGTTTTTTTGTGTTTTTTGTTTTTTTGGTCTTAAGTTTTTATTGAAAGGAAGATTCATTGCAGAACTTATTGTTTAGGTTAATTTAAAAACAAACCTTTGCCCCACTGGCTTATATATGTATGTATAGAATACACTGTAGGTACTTATTATTTAGAAGATGTATACAAATTTATAGAAATATGTAATTATATGTACAATATAAGTTACACATTGTATGCTACTTTTTTAAGATTTTATCTATTTATTTGACACAAGAGAGAGAGAGACACAGAGAGAGAGAGAGAGAGAGAGACCAACACAAGCAGGAGGGGCAGGCAAAGGGAGAAGCAGGCTTCTTGCTGAGCAAGGAGCCCGACACAGAGCTGGATCCCAGAACCCTGGGATCATGACCTCAGCCAAAGGCAGAGGCTTAAAGGACTGAGCCACCCGGTGTCCCTATAGTATACATTTATGTATAATATAATTTATTATATAAATATACCTTTTATTGTAAATTTCTATATAATATAAAATATGTATGTATAAAATTTATATAATATTTACATACAATTTTATTTTATATATATATATATTCTCATGTCTTTATAGTACAAAGAGACTTCTGTTTTCTATCACTGTTGAAGAAATATCAGGAAGCTCAGAGGAATGAGATGTATTCCCTAATCTTTAATCTTCATAATAGTAGATGGGTCTGGGTAATTAAAGAGTTTGCAAAGCATAAACCTACAATCCCCACCTGGTCCTGCAGGCAAAAGTGCACTTAGCTCCCAGGCACAGGCCTCCCTCTGTGGGAGAAATGGTGTTTTATACCATGTTGATGACTAATATTTCAAGTACATTTTGCAGACTCATTTTCCCAGCACTCTGTTGTTTCAGCTGAACCGTTCGTGCCACAATATTTTTATAGGCTCTGAGGCTGAAAAACATTCCCATCCAGGCAGGATATATGAACCTCTTAGTTTTCTGATGCAAAAGTAGCATTTCAGATTATCCTTGCGCAAAAGAAAAGCACTCTCCTTATGCCGGCAGGTGAATAGGAGAGTGGAGCCTTGAACAAGGATATGAAATATAGGTAATGCTTTTCTAGTGCCTTCTGTTGCAGCATATGTGCCACAGCTGCCTTTAGGCTCCGCTGAGATTAAATCAGTGTTTTCCACCTGGGTGGGGCGCACGGAGAAGCTTCTACGAGAGGGAGAGGTCACAGACAGGAGCTCCACCCCCCATTCAGTGGCCATCTTATTGTAAGGACCATGTTTCACAGGAAGCATGGTGGACCAGAAGAGCAGGAGGGCTGCAGTCCAAGCCGTGGGCTTGAATCCCAGTTCTTCTGCGGGTACAGCCAGAGGCAAGTGACGGCAGCTCAGATAGACATAGCCAACTGTGCAGTCTTGGACCAGTTTCTTCACATCTCTGTGCCTCAATGCCCTGTCCTAGAGAATGGGAGCATTCACAGGTCTTCTCTTACAGGTGAGGACGGAATGGGAAGCAAGGTAAAGAAAGCACTTAGAACAGAGCCAGCACAGAAGACCACTGTTTCAGATGGTTCAGAAAATGCAAGCTGAAGAAAGCCCTCCAGGAGAAGATGAAGAGGGGGAAGAAAGAAGCAAAGATTAGGACAAAGAGAGGAAAAAATGAGCAAACGCTGTTGCCCTTGCCTTTGAAAATGCTTGGCCATACTAAGTCTGCTCTTGATGCTGCCGAATGGGAGCTGCCAGGCAGGGTGCCGGGGCCCCCAGGAACGGACACCTGCTGGGGCTACACAGCTGTTTCTTCAATCACTTCACCGCACAATGACTTGAGAGCCTCCCAACAGGGAACTTTTTTGTAGGCATCGATATGGAGAAAAGGCGGAAAGAGAATTGAGACTGAATGCTGACAGAAAAGAATTTTTAAACATTTAAGATTAACCCGTGACAACAGAAAGAGTGTCCTAATTTCTATTCGCTTCCCGGAAGTTCTCCTGCAAGAACTAGTCCTTGCATAGGCATGCCCTACTCGTGTGTGATTAGAGGGGCTCTCTATGCTCAGACCTGGAAGCTTCTCTTCAGTGGCTAAGATCTGTCTTGCTAAGTTTTGAAGATAAGGGAGAACTGGGGGGAAACCCAGAGAAAAGCAAACTCCCTAAGGCTCTCTGACCTTATCTTTGAGCTGGGTACACACCACCCCACAGCGAGTCTGCCAGAGCAGTGGGCTATCAGGGCAGTGACCAAAGGTTGCCCTCTATAAAAAATACTGGACCTCCCTGACGTTTGCAACACTGAAAATATGGCCAGAGGGGGAAACATGGATACAGAACTCCTTCCACGAAGACTACCACATAGAGTCAAAGTGCATTATTTGACAAACCTACAAACATAATCACAAGTGTTCTTAGAAGAAGAAGGCAGTAGAGATCTGGTTGATATCTAATACCCATTGTCCCTTCCTTTCTTGTGGCCAAGCTGGGAAGGCTGCAGCCTCTTAAAGTATGACTAGGTTTTGGCCAATGAGGTCTAAGCAGAGCTTCCAAATCATGCCCATACTTTCCTCCTTCCCATTGGATGGAACGTGGCTATGGTAGGAAGCCATCCCGGACCATGAATATGAATATGCTGCTGTAGCGATGGCACAACCACAAGCTCCAGGGAGTCTGAACCCCTAACACTGTGGGGGTCCCTTACCGGCCCGGGACTACTTACCTGCTTGACTTGTATGTGGCAAACTTGCTATTTGCCATCTCTGTGGCCCTAGTTTCATCTGTGTTCTAACTCAGACAGTTTCATTTGGGGTGGGAAGGAGGGGTGAGATCACAAGAGGGTCTGCAAGTTATAATAACGGGGCATAAAGCGCCTTCAAAGGAGGAAAGGGGCCAGTGACGGTGGGGTTTGCTCTGCTTTTTTGAAGGAGAGCTGAATTGCCACGAACAATAGGGAGGATGCTGAGCTTGTACAACATCTTCCTTCTCAGCTCTTCCCACAGGCAGTGCCCAACCTGGTCTTCATATAAATGTGACTAAATATTTACAAAATATTGACTAGAAGGCAGAGGCCCTCGGTGCACATCTCTGTCTTGTCTTGCCTTCCAGGCAAAGTTTTTGCAAGATGTGAGATGTTTGTAAAAGCACTTAGCAGAGGGCTTGCCAAGTATTAGGGGCTCAGTAAATGTGAGTTTCCTTTCTTCTTGACAGCTGCCTCCTTTTTCTCATAACATACATGGGGTTTCTAATAGGGGACCAGAGTCGGTACTCAGAAATGCTTTGGAAGTTTCCTTCCTATAATTGCATAACCTATGAAAGATATAAATGCAGCCCAAGCCTGTGAATTACTAAAAGACCAAGGAAAAATGTTTGCTCCTATTTACAAACTATGAATGAAGCTTTCTGAAAGTTTTATCTGGGAACCAGTGGGTGAAAGGTTAACCCAATGCCAGGAGATGAAATTATTAATTAGGGACTCCTCACTTAATTATTTTACATTATTCTCCCAAAGTTTCCCTCCTTACTGTACTGAAAGGAACAGTCTGGGTCAATGAGCCCAAAAGTGCAAACTGTGGAAAAGAAAGAAAATAGGACACAAGAAAGTGTCTCTCACCCATTCTGAAAATCATCTTGCTGTAGCTTCCTTGGTTCATCCCTCCATCTTCTGGTCATGGCTTCCATGATTTGTCCAACAGACCTTCATGAGCGCTTCCCGGGAACCAGGTCCTGTGCCAGGCTCTGGGGACACAAGACAAGGCCCTTGAAGAGCTACACTCCACTGGGGGTTCAGACCCGGAGCAGAAACTGAGCACAACATGGCCATAATGAAGGGCAGTCCCTTCCTCCTCCACAGAGAAAGATCCAACATTCTAGCTGGGCCTAGAAGACTTAGAAGGACTTCGTGAAGGACAAAAGACATTCTCAACAGTGACTGATTACAGACCACTTTGGAGCAGCACAGACTTCAAAGACGACTGGCGAGAGAGAGACAAATTAAGACTATTATAACCGAGTAGTCAAGAATAAAGGCCTCCGTCAAGGAGGTGGTAAAAAGGATGCCAAAGACACAGAATTGAATGACCATTAGATGTAAAAATAAAGAGAGAGGAGGTGACTCCACAGTTCTTGGTTTGCTATATTAGGTAGATGGTGTCCAAATAACAGAAGCTATGGAACAAATTTAGAAAAGAAGACACCCAGTTCAGCTTTGAGATGGTAAGTCTGCAGTTTTGCAGGTCACATCCAGAGGGAGATCTCAGGGAAGCTGTTAGAAGGAAGAGTCCAGGCTGCAAGTTTGGACAGGGAGGTCTTCCCCACGGTCCTGCTGGCTGAGTCAGCAGGAGTGGATGAGAGATGAAGAAGGTATGCAGAAATAAGAGGTGAGGACCAGAGATATAATCATCAGTGTTCTAACACAGAAACACTGGGGAAGGACTGAAGAAAAGACTCAGAGAGAGAACACAAAAATGAGGATTCCGAAAAGTAGAGAGCCATCAGTGGTCTCGCACACTGCAGAGAGGTCACTGAGAAGAACTGAAAAACGGGCCAGTAGACTTGGCCACCAGAAAGACCATGGCGACCCGTGAGTGTAGTTCTGGAGGAGCTGGGGGAGGGGAACCCTAACTGTAGGGGGAGGAGAAAGGAGCAGGCATGAAGTCGATTTGGCAAGACTGAATTACTCCTCCAAGAAATGTAGTGGTAACCCGAAGGAAGAAAACTGAGTAACAGCATGATGGAAGGTTGGGTCAAAAGAAAATAAAATGAAAGAGGCAGACTTAAATAAGGCTGGCAGGCTGACCAGACAGGACCAGAGCAGAAGGACGGATGATGATGCTAGAAGAAAGGAACCGAGGAAAGAAGATCTGGAGCAGATGAAAATGGATGGGGTGTCAGGCCCTCACCTGACTTCTCCTTTAGCAGACACGAGCCTTGTGTTCCACAGCTCTTCTTTAGGCAGACCACTATTTGTAATAATAATAACAAAAAAACAGCGTAGGTTGGATCCTAGGTGCCCAGCATACCGGATTGCAAGGTATCACCTCAGGAAATCTAGAAGGTCTGGTTGCCTTCTAACTCTCGGAAATTGTGACTCTGACTTGAGAAGCCAACACCATTTCCACCTTTACTTATATCCATCTCTCCTTAGCATCATTTGTCACTTTGGCCCTCAGCTCACCCTCTACTCTTCACTCTGGTCTAGCAGGTCAAACACAGGCTCTGAGTTTAAACCCAAATTTCAGGGGCACCTGGGTGGCTCAGTGGGTTAAAGCCTCTGCCTTCGGCTCAGGTCATGATCCCAGGGTCCTGGGATTGAGCCCTGCATGGGGCTCTCTGCTCAGTGGGGAGCCTGCTTTTCCCTCTCTCTCTGCCTGCCTCTCTGCCTACTTGTGATCTCGGTCAAATAAATAAATAAAATATTTTTTAAATAAATCAATAAATCCAAATTTCACCACTTACTTTTCGTGTGATTATAGGCAAGTTATATAATGTCACTGTTTCATACATGAAACAGAGATGTTGGCATGCCTCAAAGGTCGATCTTGGTTTTCCCGGCAATTCACTTATAACTATAAAACCACCTTTATTTCCTAAACTCCTATAAGAGAAACAACCGTGTCTTTGTGATTCAGGAATTCCCTACTTCTCCTCTTGAAATAATTGTCTCTATATCATAAATTTTTGCAGAAGCAAAAACATAGTTGGATCCCCCTCTCCATACATGACTCAGGTATTTCTATTTTTAGAAAAAGCTCAACAATTGTTGCGGAAGACTTAATAGGGGTATGCCACATATTCACATCCTAATACCTGGAACTTGGGAATGTTATTTTATATGGCAAAAAGAGACTTTGGAGATGCCATTGAATTAAGGATCTCAAGATAGGAATAGTAGCCTGGATTATTCAGGTGGGTCCAAAACATAATCACAAGTGTTCTTAGAAGAAGAAGGCAGTAGAGATCTGATCACAGAAGAGAGGAAGACCATGTAACAGAAGCAGGGGAAAGCTGAGTCAAGAAAAAAGATGCTAGTCAGTGCCCTTGAAGATGGAAGGAGGGCCCATGAGCTAAGGAATGCAACCCCAAGAGTTGGAAAAGGCAAGGAAGTAGATTCTCCCAGAGAGTATGGCCCTGCTGACATCTTGACTTTAACACAATAAAACTAATTTTGGCCTTCTGAGCTCCAGAACGGTAAGAAAATAAATTTGGATTGTTTTAAGTCACCAAGTTTGTGGTATTTGCTACAGCAACAACAGGATACTCCTACAACTGTTTTCTTCTTGCCGATACTTAGAAGGCAAGTTATCAGGCCTTCTGCTTTCAAGAGAAGAAGGCATCAGTCAAGTTACGGATCGTCTTTTATTTCTAGACCATGAAGTTGGGTCCTCTGAGAGGACCTACCAATAGTTCAGCCTCAGACCCACCACAGCAGCCTCTCAGTCTCTGTGGGACAACCATCCATTCTCCTCTACACAAGAACCGAAGAGGAGATTCATATGTGCTAGGGAGAACGGTGTTATGTTGTAACCCAAAGAAATTAAAATAAATAAATCAATTAAAATATTATAATTGTTATATTATATTAATATGTAAAAATAAAAATATATATTAAATATAAAATTATATTAAGTTAAGTTAAAATAAGCAGTTCAAATTTTACCCCACTATAAAGGTAATCAGACTAAAGTAAGATTTCACTTTTTATTTACCCAAGAAACAGGGAAATTCAAGTTTATTTTTTTTAAGATTTTATTTATTTATTGGACACAGAGAGAGAGAGATCACATGTAGACAGAGCAGCAGGCAGAGAGAGGAAGGGGAAGCAGGCTCCCTGCTGAGCAGGGAGCCAGATGTGGGACTTGATCCCAGCATCCTGGGATCATGACCTGAGCCGAAGGCAGAGGCATAACCCACTGAGTCACCCAGGCACCCCTCAAGTTTATTTTTAAGTACTAATAAAACCTACAGTGTAAGGAAGTAGTTTCCAAACTCAACCCATAACATAAGGATGTATTTAAAATGCTGTTAGTTGATAATTGCCATCCCCACAAACCTCCCCTCATGCATCCTGGCAGCCAATCATATTCTGAAGCAAAAGGAAGAGATGGCTTTATGAGTAGTTGTTTTCTTGTGACATTTTGATGAACAGTAAAAACCGATAAAAACCTGCTCCCTAAAGGAAAAAAAAAAAAAAAGCATTTACTTCTTGTCAGGTGGTCCTAAGAGAACTTACAATAAATGTACTTCTTCCAGGAGGGTCTCTGGGTGCCTTTAAGATAGGACCAGAACACAAAAGTCTGGAGATCTCTGTTTTCTCCAGTTCACCTTCCACTAGAGTGGTAAGGAAATGACATTTTCTGAGTTGTCCTAAGGTGTGGTTCATGTGCCTGGGTGAATGCCTGATCTCTGTTTGTTCCTGATCCCACTTGGCTCTTTAATGTATCTTCATTCAGCAACCCAGAGATTTCTAATGAAATTCCATTTTACTTTTTTTTTAAGATTTTATTTATTTATTTGACAGACAGAGATCACAAGTAGGCAGAGAAGCAGGCAAAGAGAGAGGAGGAAGCAGGCTCCTTACTGAGCAGAGAAGCCCAATGTGGGGCTTGATCCCAGGATCCTTGGATCATGACCTGAGCCAAAGGCAGAGGCTTTAGCCCACTGAGCCACCCAGGCGCCCCAGAATTTCATTGTAATACTACTCACACAATTCTTTCTAGCTGGAAATTTACCACAAAAATTTATTAAGGAGATTTGATTCATAAGGAATGTCTAGGTCTTATCCTCAATTTGATATATCAAACAAATTGAGCCTCTACTGTGTATGAAAATAAATAAATAAATAAGCTAGATGTTGACATTGGGAATGAAGCACAACGGTAAATGAGTCACCTGCCCCGAGTGAGCTTTAAAGCAACACTTTTTTTTTTTTTTTTAGATTGTATCCATTTACTTGAGAATGAGCTTGCACAGGAACAGGGGGAGGGGCAGAGGCAGAGGGAGGAAACAGACTGTCTTGGGAGTCCGACTTGGGGCTCAACCCCAGGACCCCCAGATCATGACCTGAACTGAAGGCAAACACAACCAACTGAGCCACCCAGGTGTCCCACAGCCTTTCCTAAAATGAAGATACAAGGAAGGGAGTAGTCAAGAAATTCGATTCAAACTTCAGTTTTCCATCGGTGCTTTATGGGTTGTACTATTTGTCTGTTGTGTCACCTTGTGTTAGCCTCTACTCCCCATTCTCCTAGTAAGAGTTGTGATACCAATTTAGGAGTTCCATTTCCAGGCTCTTCATACATCTGAACTTCCCAGGTATTCCATATTTCGCTTGTTCCAGCCCCACCCCATTCCAGCACCGTAAAGAATTGAGGACTAGCTTGTATTTCTGAAGTGTATTGAAAGGGGGTTTTTAATTCTTTGAAATCACAGTTCAAGTTATATATATCAAAAATAGAAATCAAATATATACATGCTGCTCTCAAATGTAGTAAGAATAACCCTTAAACAAATGTTCTTCTAAAAAAACCAAACAAACAAATAAAAATTAGAGCGTAAACAGCCTTTTCCTGGGCGTACCAGTTGTTAAATGCATCAAGTTCTAGGATGATTGGTCTTGCCTGGTGGTTGAGAGCCACATATTCTATTCCAAAATCCAGTAACAATCCCACTGAGAGTCTTTATGAAAAGCTAGGCTATCCTCTCTGGACTCCGACACACAGAACGACAACTGGCTTTTCTTGCATTTGCTTTAACTGGATTCCAACTCAACTCTGCTTCAGATCTTAGGGTCCTTGTGTAACCTGTTCTCCTGTTTTCCTTCTGTGCATCTCCCCAGCCTCGCTAGAAGGCAGCCCTTCTTTTTCTCTTTTTTCATTTCACTTGTCCCTTTTGTCTCACCGGTAGTCTGGGACAAAGCCTGGCCTGGATAATAGCTCCAGGGCACCTGCTTTTCTGATAACCAAACAGATCTCCTGCCATTTAAAGAGATTGCCAGTTCAGATGTCATCTTTCTTGGTTCTTTAAATTTAAATTTCATATCTTAATTAATATACAGATAATATTGCCAAATTATCAGGTTTTTATGGTGGTAAAAGAGCCAAAGTTGAGGTTTCTATTTTATTTTATTTCTCATCAACTGCTCCTGGCAAAAGAAGAGAAATATGTCAAGATTTTAAGATGCTCTGAATTGCTGTGAAACGATGTTATGTATTATTAAAAAAAGAAAACTTTGTAAAAACATTTTAAAAACACCAAATGAAATTAAACTTAACAAAAACTTACCCCAAAGAGAGGAAATAAAGCAAGGGTTGGTATGTTTAGTCACATAGTATTCCTAAGGTCTTACATTCTGATACACATTTTTGGAGCAGCCTGACCAGGTATTATAAATCTAGATACATATAAAACAGCCTTTGGTTAAGTTTACTCCTAGGGTATCTTAATTTTTGGTGCAACTTTAAATGGAATTGTTTCCTTAACTTGTCCTCCTACTACTTCATTATTAGTGCATAGGCACACTGCAATTTCTGGGTATTAATTTTGTATTCTGCAACTGTAGTGAACTCATTTATTGCTGCTAGTTTATTTATTTATTTATTTATTGCTAGTTTTTTGATGGAGTCTTCAGGATTTTCTATGTATGTTAGCATGTCACCCACAAATAGTGACAGTTTATAGTAGCTACACTTGGGGTGAGCATAGCATAATGTATATAAACTTGTCGAGTTTCTATGTTGTGCACCTGAAACTAATATAACATTGTGTGCCCACTCTACATACGTACATACATACATACATACATACATAAAGCAACTCCTGGGAAAATTTAGTTAAAGGGAAGCATTAAGGTGAAATTAGATTTGTGACAAAGAAAAATATTTATTTGCTGGTCATTTTTTTTAATATTCTTTTTAATAAATGAAGTTATACATAAATATTATTTTGGGTAATAATTGCGTCTTTTCAATAAATAAAGCTACAGGGGCACCTGGGTGGCTCAGTCAGTTAAGTGTCTGCCTTGGGCTCAGGTCATGATCCCAGTCTCAGGATCCAGCTCTGCAACAGGCTCCCTGCTCCATGAGGGGCGTCTGCTTCTCCCTCTCTCTCTGCCCCTCCCACTTGCGCTCTATCTCTCTGTCTCAATTAAATAAGTAAAATCTTAAAAAAAATAAAGTAAAATAAATGAAGTTATGTATAAATATATTTGGTAATAATTGAGGCAGAAGTCCCCCAACATCGCTTTCATTTGACCAAATTAGGACCTTTGATCTAATTTGGATCTTTAAGAGGTAGGTATTATTTTTATTTGTCTATGATCTCTGTAACTCCCTCTTTGTATATCCAGTCCTCTGAACAATTTAATTCATTTCTATAAAGAAAGTTGCAGAATGCTCAAGAGCTAAAAGAGAACACAAATTCGAGTGGGACCTGAACCATGTACAGCACAGAAGTGGGTCGAATACCAAGCCATGGGATGTTGTGTGTGGGTTAGTACACCACTTAATAAGCTTGATCATCCTTTAAAATCATTCTTAGGGTACCCCGCTAGCTAGTGTGAAAAGAGCTCATGAAAATCTTGAAAATCTGTGTGTACAGGAGGTGTAGGACTCGGTTGCAGCGCCTCCTAAATCACAGATAGTAACACTGCAAAATAATAGATTTTCGGAAGCTAATGAAGCTCCTGGGATCGTGGCTTCTGACAAATACCCCAAACACACTGGATCCAGAGAGATAAACAAGGGAGGTTGTAATTCTCACCCCACCCAGTGTATCCCACTCTACCTGAGTCAACAAAACAGGGAGAGATAACACGGACAGCAGAGGGCAGGACATCTGTGCGCCTGCCGGAGAGTGCGTTTCTTTCCTTTTCCTGTTTATGCTGTTGGTTACGAAATGCTGAGTTGGAATGTTCTTATACTGAAGACCTGTTCAGCGTTTTCTCTTTTTCCTCACATTTATGTTAGCCTTTTCCTTTAATTATCTCGCCGTTGTTATTCTTGGCAAGGCTGCCCTTTCCATGATGGTGTGTTTACCTTCCAAACAGTCCCTACTTCCTCCTTATCTTTGTGAGCTTATTAAAATTTCCAGCTCCAACGGCTCACTTCCCCTCTTCGGCATATCCTCACCTTCACAGCTCACTTCTCTTTCTTTCTTTTCAACCCTTCTTTCAACTCTCACCCCAGCCCTCTCACCCCTTTGGAATAACAAGTTATTTCCTCTTTCATTTCCTCTTGCAGAAGATGTTTTTGGACCCATTCCCGAAAATCTTTGGCATGAAACCCATGCCGCTCTGTGTTTCCACCGGGCAGACTTCCAGAGGTGTTTCGTCGGCCTGGAGCCCTTGGCCTTCACACCAAGTTGGGCCTGGCCCTGTCAATCATGTCCATCCGTCACTGTCCCCCAGTCCCCGGCCAGCCGCGATGGTGGGAACCGGACTGGCGGGTCTTGCTCCCTCCGGTAACAGGCTCTGGTTTTTATGTCATTTTCAAAAAGTTTGTTTGAGGCAAAAGAATCTAGACTTCTTTTTTTGCAGTGAGTGAGAAAGCGAAGAGGTGAAGGAAGGGAGTGCTGAGTCAGCGATACCTTCTGAGCTGAGACGTACTTTGGAATCTACACAGTAAGTTTATTCTCCACTTGCTTCTCTTTCTCTATAGGTCAGTCCAGAGGTAAGGTTAACAGCTGCGTCCAAGCTGGAGGAAAAACCCATGAAACAAGAGCTCTACCTAAAATGTTTTCCATTTTAAGGTGAAAAAAGTTGAGTGGAGGAGAGTCATACTGATCGATCCCTTCATGGGGAATGGAGTGTTAATATGTGTAATGATGACATTAAACAGACTAAAAACTTTACTATTCATTACTTGATAGTGTATGGAAGTGAAATTCATAGCACATTTTGATGTTTGTTCTGCATATGTAGGTATCACTAGTATGATAATTTAAGATTTAGAGGACACCGTCTCGGGAAAATTTTTCTCAGGTCCTGAAACACAAAGACGAGATGCCGCAACAGTGTCCTGGGTCCTTGTAACCCTAAGCAGTGTCCCCCACGTTTGATATCCAGTGCTCTGGCAACCAAGTAAGGAAACACGAGTGAGAACACACTTCCAAAATAATGGCATTGGAATCCAATACCCGAAAACAGACACACTGAAAGTGAACAAATCAGTAATTTCCCTTGGTTCCAAGCATTCTAGATTCAAAATCCAACCCTGGCCTTTTGGATGGGCTGGATTGGTCTGGTTTGGTACAAAGGGCAAAGGGCAGAGACAGAATAGAAGATGCGGTGAATTTTAATCTTTTTTTTTTTTTTTTTGACAGAAAGACATCACAAGTAGGCAGAGAGGCAGGCAGAGACAGAGAGGAGGAAGCAGGCTCCCTGCTGAGCAGAGAGCCCAATGCGGGACTCGATCCCAGGACCCTGAGATCATGACCCGAGCCAAAGGCAGCGGCTTAACCCACTGAGCCACCCAGGCACCCCAATCTAATTTTTTAAATGCAGTTTAGTAAATAAGGCCATTACTGGATCAAGTGATAAACACTTTCTAAGTCCCTCCACTACAATGCTTCAATACAATTAAAAATGCAAAGTCAAAGAGACTTCCAATTTGAAATGGTATTTGCCAAGTGACTAGAGCTCAGCATCTTTCTTCAATCTTAGCAACATACCGATGAGGATTCAGAAATGATCACATGGCTTTGTAAGGCCTGTGCTCAGGACACAAATAAATCTGAAGGAAAGGAAGGAAGAAGAGGGAATGTTTGTAGATCAGGGGGCACTAGTGAGTGCTTGTTTCAAAGATGACTCAGTGCCCATTAAAATCCACCTCACGGCCCTGGAGCTAAAGGAGGAGACCGGACTCCACACAAGGGACCAGAGAGCAGGGCCCAGAACAATTCTCTCTCTCTCTCTCCACTAACAATGTCCAGTCTGCAGAGCTCACTCCTTATGTGAGGATAAACAAAAAAGGGTGGGGAAATACTGCAAAACAAGGGGAAAAGAGCACCTTCCACAAGACCCAGAGAAAGAGCTAGCTGGGTTTGAGTTTATCACTCGCTGGAAACTCTCTAATCTTCTGTTCTTATGAGAATTAAATAATGTATAAAAAGCAAAAAATGTTGTATCTAAGATATGGTAAGTACTCAATAAATGCTGATTAGTATAATAATTATGATTACCAGATATTAACATGCACTATCAAATTATCATTCACTCATTCAGCAGACATTACTGAAGGCTTATTCTGTTCTGGGACTAAAGCCATACTGTGTTTCCTTTCCAGTTATCATGCTGCTTGCACTCTAGCAATAATAATTAATGATTAAAATAGTCCTGCTCTTAGAATGAGAAGCTAAACGGAAAGCAATATGGTAATATTATTGACCGAGTTCTGGGAGAAACCGTCATAGGAATCGCAAGATCAGAGTCAAAATCAGAGTTTTAACTACACAAACAGTGTAACAAACTGGATTTAATATAAGCTTATGTAATTCAACTTTTACATCCCATTTTTAAGAACAAAAATACTATTGTCTCTGCCAATATAAGTGCAACAGTCTCTGAACATAGACCCCACATCAATTGTTTTGTGTGGAATTGGGAACATTGAAGGAAATTAATTTCTTAAAATTTGCTATTAAAAAAGCAGATCACCAATACAAGAATATCAGTTCTGACTTACTAGCAGTCCTGACGTTCTGCAAGTCACTATATCAGACATTATCTAATTTTACCCTCAGAGCGTCTTTGCCATTTCCTTTAATGTTATCACATTAGTCCTTTTACAATAATTCATCTAAAATTGATCTATATGGATTTTCTTAGAGAAAATCACAATATGAACATAATTTTAAGCTGACTTTTATAAGATGCCTTAAATCCATTGATCTCTTTTGTCCCTGTTGGGGCTGAAGAAGTAAGTTATCATACATTTGCCTCAAACTAAACCCGTTCTTCAAGTTGTTTAACATGTTATGCTACCATTTTTGTTCCTTATTACTTTAACAGTCCTGGTTGATTTTTGTTCCAAAAAAAAATCCTTGAAGCTGTGTATTTTGTTCTCTGTATATATACTCCTCCAGCAGACTGCCAAACTAATAAAAGTACACTCAAATCTTGCAATCTAAGTGTTCTGAAGGTATGTCTGCTAAAACGGTCTCGGGTTGCCATTCAGACCACTTCATTTGACAGGAAAAATTGGGGATTCTACCGAATTGTGACCATGGAAATTACATGTTTTGGGTCCCTTGAAAAGTTATGACTAGGTAGTCAACAAAATATAGCAGAGTATCTAATAATTTCTAAGCTGTACATTGCATTGGATACTGAAATAGAATCGCCTTTGTTTCTAAGAATATCTGTCTATCCTTATTTAGAGAAGCCAAAGAAGAAAAATAACTTTTTGCCCCACACTAAGTACCTTTAAAGTCATGAAATGCAAAGCCCCCTTGGACCATCTCCTATCTTTCTAGCTCTCTCTGCCAGTAAAGGCTTTTAAAAAATGGAAAGGAATATCTTTATGTTCTTCCTAACTGTTCCCCACTGCCTCCTTCTTTTTTGATGGGTAGGTTGGTGCTACCGTCAGCAGTCCAATTCTCTATCAGCACATTTTAAACTACACTGGAAAAAGAAAAAGAAAAAGGAGAAGGGAGGTATATCAGAATCCAGAAGGCTGACCACACTGGCTTCAACCTCGCTAATTGAAACAGGACTCCCTGGAGCCCCATTGGTCCACAACTTTGATCTCCATAATTTCATCTGTAGAGTTTGAAGAAAGAAAAGTAGCGGGAGAAGGAAAACCAAACACTCAGATACAAGTAGCTGACCTCAAAAAAGTTTCTACAATGTTACCAGCCAGCATCTTACTCATGTATGGGCAAAAATGGTCTTTGGAAGGCGCCTGGTAGCTCATTTGGTTAAGGGTCCAACTCTTGATTTCAGCTCAGGTCATGATCTCCTGGGTTGCAGGATCAAGTGCCATATTGGGCTCCACGCTCAGTGAGGAGTCTGCTCGAAATTCTCTGCCTCTCCCTCTGCCCCTACACAACCCCCACCTCTCTAAAATAAACAAAGGAAATCTTTTTAAAATGTAGTCTTTGAAAACAAACAGTCCTGAGTTACAAACATGACTCCATACCTGGACAAGTTGCTTAGCTTCTCTGAGCCTGTTTCCTTATCCATAGAAAATAGATCATAATATCTTGCTATTTTTGTTGTTACATAAATGAAACTAAAATAAAATATGTGAAGTACTTATCATGACAACTGACCCCATTAATAAGTGCTCGGTAAGTATTAGCTATTAGTATCATCAGCCTTAGCATCATTATTTCTTTTAATAGTTTCTCTTATGCATTCCCAGGTTCCGTCATGTCAGTCATTTCAAAGAACATGTTTAAGTACATACCATGTGCCAGAGAAACATGGTAGAGGGCTTTGTGATACAAAGAATAACTGAAATGTGGAGATTCTGTACACAGGAGCTCACAATTCAGAAGATGGGACAGAGATATAAACACATTAGCAGTCCACCTAATAGTGAACTCATGACACACATTTTTGCCCTTATTTCTGTGTATGTCTGCATTTGCTAAGAAAATACATACTCCTCATTGTCAAGGCTCAAGTCTTAGCCTTCTCAATACCCCTAGGACCTAATCTGACCCATGATTACATGCTTGTTCAATACATGTTTGCAGAACAAACAAATGAATAAATGCATGCTTTGCCTTCAGAGCAAAGAGATCTTACTTCACCTACAGAGGATGGGGTAGCTTCACCAAGGAGATCACATTTGAGCCGGCTTTTAAAGAATAAACTGAAATTCAATATGTGAAAAGGGCTGAAGTATGAAAGAGCTTTCTGGGGAAAAAGAACCATATAAAAATTCAATTATAAATTCTTTGAGGCTTAAAGTTCTAGTTTTAAATTCTCTTGTAGTATTACAGTATTAACTCATTTCATCTGCAAAACACTTTTTTGAAGTAGTTATTCATTTTACATAGGAACAGAGAGGTTCAGTGACTTGCTCAAGGTCACACAGCCAGGAGCTAGCAGAGCCATCTTTCAAACCTGGAAAGTCTGGGTTGAGAGCTGGAAACTTACAGGCTCTCTCACCTCTGTATTTATTCACTCTATCGTTTGATAAATACTGACCACTGAGTTTGCTCCAGGCACTGTTCTGGACACTAAAGCAGTGCTTACCATTGTGAAATTTGCATTCTGGTATGAGAAGAAAAACAATAAACTAAAAAAATAAGTAAATAATATAAAATATCAGATAATAATGCTATGGAATAATAGGAAGGAGAGAAGGTGGGTTAGGGATGTCAGATAAGGAGAAATGTTCAATTTCAGCTGTGGGGGTCTGGGAAGCCCTCTTTGAGAAGAAGACATTTAAGCAAAACTTGCAACAGGTGAGAGAGCGAGCTCTGTGGTTTATCTGGAGGAAAAGAAATTGAGATAAAGGTGCTGAGAGAAGAGCGTGCCTGGCCTTTCGTGGAATCACAGGCCAACTTGGCCGAAGCTGAATAAGCGAAGAGAGAAGAGGCCCGATCGTGCAGAGTCTTCCGGGCACCGACTGATACTTGGTAGGGAAAACATCATTCCATGGTTGACTTCGTTCACCCAGCCTTCTTCCCTAGCTTGAGCCAAGCAATGGTAGAGATTTTACAACTGGCCACACCACCCATTCTGTTCTTTGGACCCACAGAAAGTGAGTCTTCTTTGTGTTTCTTACAGAACTATCCCATTTTCTTTGGATCCCTTTCCGCATACAACAAAATAGAACCATGCACAGAATTATTACTGACAGAAAAAGTCTCTGGACCCGTAGATAAGATTGCTGAGTTTAATAGGCCAGAAGATTCGGGGCAGGGTAAGAAAGGAATGCTTGCTTTTAAAAAAGTGCGCTGAGCTTGTAACGATTTTTTGATGACCATTTTCATGACTTTATCTTACCTGCTACCCAGTGCCTGTGGGTAGTAAGGTTTATTTAGTTAAAACAGCTTTGCTGTTTTAACAAACAGCTTTTTTTCCCACATATTTTCACATATTTTACATATTTATTTTTTTCAAATAAATACCAATTTGGGGGTTCCTAAAATTAGATTATTTTATCTCTATTTCCAATTTATAATTTGATACCCGAGCCCTATTTTGGGTGAAAATATTCTCCAAGGAAAAACCCCATTCACTGTTCAAACAAAACCACAAAGAGTAAATGGGACAGGGAAACTGCATAACAAGATAAAAGCAGACATGAATAAGTAACCAAAAAATTAATAATCTTAAAATCTATTATCTCAATAATTGTTATTTATAGGAAATCTGAAATCATTGATTCAATGAAATTTTTAATTATTTTTATTTAAATAAAATTACATACAACAAAATCCACAGACCTTAAGTGTGTCGTTCCATAAGTAAATGTAAGCATTCACATCACCAATGACCTTTAAGTACAGATAAAGAAAATGTCCACCTTCCCATAAAGTTTCTCCCACATCTTACTAATCAACCCCGCCAAACTCTAAGACGATGACTGTTCTGATTTCAAAATCTCACCATAGATTAGTTGTACCTTTGCTTGACTTTCACACAGATGGAATCATACAGTATGAACTCATTTGAGTCTTGCTTTTTTTCCTCAACATACTGAGATTCATTCATAGTGTTTACTATTCTTAGTTCATCAGGTTTATTGCAAAGTCATATTCCCTTGTATGAATTTGCCAAAGTCTGTTTATTCATTCCTTTGTTGATGGACATTGGGTCATTTCCAATTTTTTTAAGTCTCTATTTATTTGTTTAAGAGAGACAGCACACACGTAGGGGGAAGGGCAGAGAGAGAGAGAGAGGGAGAGAATCTCAAGCAGAGTCTGGCTAAGCACAGAGCCCTACTTGGGGCTTGATCCAAGGACACTGAGATCATGACCTAAGCCCAAACCAAGAGTCAGAAGCTCAACCAACTGAGCCACCTAGGTGCCCCAAAGATAATTTCCAATATGAGGCTATGCTGAATAAAGCTGCTATGAACATTCTTGTAGAATTCTTTTGTGGGCAAATGTTTTCATTTCTCTTAATCAAAAACACTGGAATTTAGTTACACAGCTATAGGACTTATTTATGTACATTTCCCTTCATAAGAAAGTACCAGATAGCTTCTGCCACTCACAGCATTTTCTACTCCCAGGGGAGATCTAAGAGATCTAAATTCTACATATCTTCACCAATATTTGGTGTGGTTAGTTTTTGGTTGTTTTATTTGTTTGTTCGTTCGTTTGTTTGTTTGTTTGTTTGTTTAGGAAGGCCATTCTAGTCATTCTGAAAGGCTACCTTATTGTGGTTTTAATTTGCATTTCCTTGATAAGAAATGATTCTAATCCCAATTTCATGAGCTTACTGGCCAATTGCCTGTCTTCTTTTTGAAGGACCTGATCTAGTTAGTCTTTTGCCCCTATTTATAGAATTGCTTATCTTTTTTTATTGATATGAAAAAGTCCTTTACATCATCTTGGTTACATCATTTGGCTGTATGTTTTTTTTTAAATAATTTATTTCAGTCTGTTGCATTCCTTTTCTATTCTTAATGGTGTTTTCTGATCATCAGAAGTTTTTAATTTTGATGAAGTCTATTTTATTGATTTAAAATTTTTTGTTGTTCATGCTTTTTGCATTCTCTGTAAGAAGTCTTCGCTGGTCCCAAGGTCACAGTGATATTCTAAGTTTTCTTCTAGAAATTTTATACTTCTATCTTTAAGTTTATACACCATCTCCAATTATTTGTATGTAGTATGACAAAAGGTCAAGATTCTCCATATACTTATCCACTTTTTCCAGAACCATTTGTTGCAAGTATTTTTCATTTCCTCACTGAACTGCAGTGGCATCTAAGTCAAAAATAAATTGACCATATATATGCATATCTATTTCTAGACCTTAGTCTGTTGAAATATTTTTCTTATGCCAGTAATATATTATCTTGATCACTGTAGTTTTATAGTAGGTGTTGAAATTAGGTAGTTTAATTCCTTTAATTTTGTTCGTTTTCAAAAATTCTTCTGGCTCTTCGAGGCTCTTTTTACTTCCATACAAATGATTGAATTGACTGCTTTCTCAAAAAATCTATTGTAACTGTGATTGGAATTGTGTTGACCCTATATACACATCAATTTGGGCCAAAGTAACATTTCATGTCTCAATACTGAGTCTCCCTTCCATGAACAATGTATAATTCTCCTTTACTTAGGTTTCCTTTAATTACTGTCACCATTGTTTTGAAGTTTTTGGTGTAGACATCTAGAGCATCTTTCGCTAAATTTATGGCTTTTTATGAATTTTGATTTTAAATGTTTCCTACAATTTTAATTTTCAGAAGTTTTGTTCCTATAATATAGAAATAGAAACCATTCTATCTATTGGCCTTGTATCCTATGACTTTACAACTCCACTTATTAGTTCTAGTAGTTTTTCTGTTATTTTCTAAAGATCACCTATACAAATACAGATGCTACAATAATATCTGCAGACAAAAACAATTTGACTTTTTTCTTTTCAATATTTATGTCTTTCATTACCTTTTATTTCATTTTCATTTTATTTTCTTGCTCTTTTTTGTTTTACTGTAGGAGTTAAGACCTCCAATATAATGTTAAATGGAACTTGTGAAAGTGGACATCTGAAAGAGTGGATATTCTTTTTTTTTTTTGATAGAGATCACAAGTAGATAGAGAGGCAGGCAGAGAGAGAGGGAGAGGGGGAGAAGCAGGCTCCCCACTGAGCAGAGAGCCCGATGCGGGACTTGATCCCAGGACCCTTGGATCATGACCTGAGCTAAAGGCAGCAGCTTAACCCACTGAGCCACCCAGGGGCCCCAAGAGTGGACATTCATGCCTTGATCCTCATCGCAGGGTAGACCTGTTCAATTTCTCATCATTTAATGTTGAAGTTAGCTGCAGGGTTTCTTTCTTTCTTTTTTTTTTTTTCTTTTGAAGGTGCTGTTCATCACACTGAGGAAGTTTTCTTCCATTCTTTTTGCATTTTTTCTAGTGCGAATCTGTTGAAAATGAAGTCTCTCAAATTCCATTCATCTAAAAATGACTTATTATTTCAGTATAATTTTTAAAGGACATTTTCGCTACATATTGAATCCAGTGCTGACAGGTTACTTTGTTTTCTGAACTTTAAAGGTATTTCTTTATCTTCTGACCTCCACTCTTTCTGATGAGAAATCACTCATCATTTTCACCATTGTTCCCCATCATGTAATGCCCGGCTGTCCTTCCTTCCTTCCTTCTTCCTCTCCTTCTTCCCTTCCTTCCTTCCTCCCTCCCTCCCCCCTCTATCTCTCTCTCTCTCTCTTTCTTCAAGATTTTCTCTTTATCACTGGTTTCCAGCAAGTTTATTATACATCTAAGTGTAGTTTTTTTGGTGGGGTTTGTATTTACCATGCTTGAGTTTGGTCTATAAATAGATGGTTTTCACCTAGTTGAGAAATTGGGGACCATTAATTCTTCAAATGGCTTTTCTGCCCCATTCTCTTAGTTCAGTGTATCTTATTCTATTAGCTATTTTCCCACAGATCACATCCCTGCCCATCTTTTCTTCTCTACATTCTTAAGCTGAAGCAATTTCCATCGATGTTCCTTGAAATTTACTGACTCTTCTACATTGTCCAATATACTGTTCCACCCACTTAGTGAAGTTTTTATTTCATGTATTTTATTTTTCAGTGCTAAAATTTCATTTGGTTCTTTCTCATATTTTCGTTTCATGTGAGATTCCTTTTCTATCCATTCATTTGACCACTTTGTCCTTTAAATCCTTGAACACATTTCTGATAGCTTTTATAAAATCTTTGTTACTAATTCCAACATCTTGACTATTTTAGGGTTCGTTTCTGTTGATGTCTATTGTGGATTATAGTTTATTGCTTCTTCACACATTTAATAGTTTTACTTATTGGATAATTTGAATAATACATTTTAAGGAGTTTGTCTCCCTTTAAAGTATGTGGAGTATAATTGTGGCAGTTATATAATTTACTGGCAGATTCTCTCAATCCAGTCAGACTTGGTTTTAGGCTTTGTCAATGTATTCTCCAACTGAGGATGCAGCCCTTACTCTGGGCTGTGGTCCTAATCCCTAAAGCATGGCCTTTGGAGCTTTCAACTGAATTCAACTGAAACCTTTTGGAGGTTTCAACTGACATTCAGCTGAATGTCCTGAGACTTTGGCTGGGCAGGAACTTCAGTATCTTCCAGCACTGCATGAACTATGAGCTCCATTCAGTTTTCTGACCCACTAGCCTCACTTTGCCAGACCTTACAGATTCTTACCCTATACACGTATAATCAAACTCGGCAAAGAACCTAAGCAGAATATACCTACTGACTTCTGGGGCTTAACCCTTCTAGCATCCTCCTCTCTGGGACCCTGGCCTGCATATTCCAGCCACCTTAGCAGACATGAACTCTGATCTTTGCCCTCCTAGAGCAAGACTCATACTCGCTGCTTGGACTTCACCTCCCTGAACCAGAATCTGAAAGGTGCCACCAACCAGAAAGTTGGGTTAAACATTAAACTTACCTTTTATCTTTTTTTCCAAGGATCATAGCCTTGTACTGCCTATTTCCAATGCCTAAAGAAACTATATCTTCATAGATTTTGTTCAGTTTTACAATAATTTACAGTACGAGGTTAATTCAAATACAAGTTACTCTATCATATGCAGAAAAAGAAGACCGATATACTAATAACTCATCAATTTATAATCTTGTGCCAGAGTTAATTCCTTCAGCCTCAGTTTCATCATCTCATAAAATTATGGGTTGCCTCTAAAAAGTCTACCTGCTCCAGATCTTAAGATTCAGTAATGTCTTGCTTCAGAAGTTAGAGAGTATCTCAGGTCACAGCCCTCATTCCTTACACATGTGCAAATGGATTTAATTAGTGCCAGCATTTGGACTGCCACTTTGACTTTTGCCAGTCAACACTGGTGTGGTGTGATTTCTTCCAAAAGCCGAAAAAAGATAAATCATTTCCTTAAAGGCATTAGAGTCAGCAACTCCCTTACAAATCTCCTACATCATTGTGCTAGGGTAGAAATAAAAATAGTCCCAATTTTTCCCATTTAAAATGAAAAGTTGGCACCAATTTAATAGAGAATTGTATAGACTAGTGACTAGAATATTGGGAATGTGCCTGGAATTTCTTGAGTGAAAAGGCCCCAGAAATATAAAAGAGAATTTTCCATACTCAAGAACTATAATACTTAACACATGTGCCATGGGGTAGAATGAAGAGGAAAAGGTGGGAAATGGTTAATAATCTGGCATACTTTCAATTGTTCCAAGAAAACACACAAACACACACACATACACACACACACACACATACAATTGTATGTCTTTCATGAAATGATAGAATAAACTTGCTAGTCTTACAAAAGACCAGGATTTATAAGCTCCCTAACAAATATCCATTTCCCCAATTTTCCTTTTTTTTCTTCCTTTCCTTATAGACATGGATAGTTACACATAAACGTATATTTAGAGGGTTTTAAGGCAAAAATAATATTGTGCCTATAAAGCCCATTATTTAAAAGCTTTAAACTTTCTTTTGTCTAAGAGCACTTGAAGGTTGTCTTGATATACATTATGTGTGGAAAACACAATTTTTTCTTGCATTAAACATTTTTAATAAAATATTTTTAAACTTCATGTGGTCATTTCAGATGATCTAAAAGAACCCCAGAGACAATAAAAGAAGAGCACATCTGTTATCCTCTCTGTTAATATAAGTGTCTGATTGTTTCATGTCCCACCAGGCATATTCCCACATAAAACATGACAGGGAGAATGAGTAGTAATGACTGGAGCGCAATGACTGGATTTGTGAACATCCCACACAAATGACCATCAGTCCACTTACAAGATGATGTGTGAACAATACCAAAGATGAGCAATGGCAACCATTGTACCACACATGACTATTTAAAAACACAGAGGGATATGTGAACACTTAATGCTTGTTGGAGACGAAGCATTTACTAACTCAGCTCCTAGGACTCCCAAGGCCTCAGATCCTGTTTTACAGAACATTTTTCTCTTTCTCTGTCTATAGGATGAGAATACCAATTTCAAGGCAACTCTTGACCTTGAGAGAGAACTTACAGGTGTGAAGTTTTTTGAGATGATGATATTTTGAGGCTGATTTTACATATCCGGTAAAGCCACATTTGCCCCTTTCTGTATACAAGTAGTTGCTCACATTGCACAACAATGGGGATCCACAGAAGTGACCATATAAATGGAAACCATGCAAGTCATTTTAATAACCAATGGGGAAAGTCATGATTGCTCTATGACCTCTAAAAATTTTTCAAAACAACAAATCATCTCTTACTATACATTTTAGATAGAGAGAAATGAAAACAATAGAAAAAATACTGTTTTACATAGTCTAATTTAAACCATTTTATTGACATTTAAGTTTTTATTTTTATAGAAACTCTCTTCTTGTGGTGTAACAAGATAAGGAGCATTTATCTTTTCTGTCTTATTGAATTGCATACACTTTCCTAAGATAGGGTCAGCTTTTAATATTTTGTTCTTTGTGACTTAACCATCATGTAGTATCTTCAAGAGTACTTTAATGTGAGTTTTTGGTTTGGGGGTTTGGGGTTTTTTGTCAGTGTCACTTCCTCTGGGACACCTTCATTTTTTTCTTCATAACCACTTTCCAGTTTCACTTCCAGATTCTTTTTTGTTTGTTTGTTTCTTTGCTGCACTTTCATCTTTGTTGACCAGTTCCCTGTTTCAGTGATATATACATGTAAAATGTCACATGGGTTCATCACTTAGAAGACAAAGACACAACACCACTATGCACTTTGCTGTCTGTGCACAAACTGAATAATCAATGCACGCACTGAACAAATTGATGTGATTGATTACTGATCATGATGTCCATCTGCTTTTAACATCATGATTTGGGAACTGAATGAGTAACAGTGACATTTGTACATTAGACTAGCACCCGAGGTTAATACACTGTGGGTAACTGAAATATCAACTATTTTGTCAAGGGACAAGTGGTACTTTAAACTATACTGTGACAACTGAAATGCATGCCTATCTGAACCATGCACAGTGAGGACTGCCTGTACTGGGAGAATTGGTTTGCCCACTGATTTGAATTGGCTTAAATTTAGTCATTGGGTATTTTCCTTGTGTTTTAATGGATTTTATTAAACTTTTAAGCAAAGGGCTTATTGTTCTCTTCAGAATGTAGAGGAAATAAATCTCAGACAAAACACAGTTATAGGGGTGCCTGGGTGGCTCAGTGGGTTAAAGCCTCTGCCTTCGGCTCAGGTCCTGATCCTAGGGTCCTGGGATCGAACCCCACATCAGGCTCTCTGCTCGACGGGGAGCCTGCTTCCCTTACTCTCTCTCTGCCAGCCTCTCTGCCTACTTGTGATCTCTGTCAAATAAATAAATAAAATCTTTTTTAAAAATTAAAAAAACAGTTATATAAGAGATAGAAATATTGTACTTTTTATAAAACTTAATTCCTAAGAGATAGAAATATTGTACTTTTAAAAATTTTTTTATTTTTTATAAACATATAATCTATTTTTATCCCCAGGGGTACAGGTCTGTGAATCGCCAGGTTTACACACTTCACAGCACTCACCATAGCACATTCCCTCTCCCAACCCCCCTCCCCCCAGAAACTCTCAGTTTGTTTTATGAAATTAAGAGTCACTTATGGTTTGTCTCCCTCCCAATCCCATCTTATTTCATTTATTCTTCTCCTACCCCCTTAACCCCTTTTTATAAAACTTAATTTCTATTTAAACCCTGTTTCACCTAGTGGCAAAATTTAATATCGGGCAATACAGAATTCCCTTTAAAGTGTCTGTCTAGAGGGCACCTGGGTGGCTCAGTCAATTGGGCAACTGCCTTTGGCTCAGATCATGATCCCAAGATCCTGGAATCGAGTCCTGCATCAGGCTCCCTGCTCAGCGGAGAGCCTGCTTCTCTCTCTGCCACACCCTCTGCTTCTCTTCTTTCTCTCTCTCTCTCTCTCTCTCGCCCTCTCTGTCAAATAAATAAATTAAAAATCTAAAATAAAATTAGAATAAAATAAAGTACTTCTCTGGAGCTTGTGCCTGAATTCAAGAGGCTGCCATAATGCCAGAATGTGGTGGGATATTAGAGTAAATGAATTTCTGGTCTCCAGTCATCAGCTTTTCTCCATACCAACATACGATGAGCTACCATCTTCTTGCCAGAACCTTGCTCTCATAGAGCCACAATGACTTCCCCTCCCTCTCTTAACTACATAGATCTTTAGGTGCCCTGGTTCTTTCTGGACATCTAGCAGCTTTCTGTAATCTAGAAAAACATTCTGTGGATCTACAAGCTAGGCTAGGATGCTCAGGGTCTCTTCAGGGGTCTCAAATTCAGACATCCTACTCGTAAGATGCTCTGTTTTTCTCCCTATTAATGAAAATCAAAACAAAACAGAGTCTTGTTCCCTTTCTGAACCCTTCCTGAAAGAGGACACAGGCTTCTTCGTGGTTTTCCAAACCAATCTGGTTATTCTTCCAAAGCTCCCAACTCTGTACTGGGACTCAATCCAAGAATTCTCTTCTCAAGACTCACAAACAAACATCCCTTTAGCTTTGGCCTGATTACCTTCCCTTTTATACATACACAGACCCTCCCCTACTAACAAACGTTACAAGAGTGGGTAGACCACCATGTCTAGCCTGAGGGGTTCTACTACAGTGACACCCTCTCAAGGAGCAGATGCTTCAAGAATGCAGCCAGAGTGGGAGAAGGGCCATGGGATAAAAAGAAATGGGGGGAGGGGGGGAATGAGCTAATGTATTCTTAAATTTTATTCTATAACCAAAGAAAAAGAAACACAGCATGGTGTGATGGTCATGAACTTAAGCAAAGTTCTGACTGCTCCCTGAGACTAAATCCAGGCTTTCCCCCATATATACTACTTTATTTCTTTGAGCCTCGGTTTCATCATCTGTAACACTGAGATAATAATAGTACAGACCTCGAGATTTTTGTGGCAATTAAACTTTGTCATAAAAAAGCATTTAGCCTAGTGCCTGGCAGATAGCAGCTGTTCAGTAAATGTTAGCCCTTGTTACTAAGGGAGATGGCCACCTGTGGATGATGAAAACTCAAATTATTGAGGCTACATATCCCCCCCAGATTCCCTTAGAATTATGCCATTTATGTGCCACTGTTGTGATTACCACAGGTTTGCAAAAAACAGTTGTCCTACAATTCTGTTTTAAACTAAAGAACTAAACTTTACTTAAAATTTTCTTTACACAAAATTTAAAAAGGAGATTTGCTGTTTTTTAAGAGGCATTCTGCAATTATACATTGCATGCACCCTATGGTCTGGCATGGAGGAATAAATTGTATGAATTTCAGTAAAAAGCATTTTCTTTATCATCAACAGAGTCAAACACTTAGAAGCCTGCTAGCAGAGCCAATAATGCTAAATCCTATTAACTAATCCATGCCATTAATTCCTATGAACTAACAGATTGAGAGTAAAGAGTCAAGAATCACAAAATTCACATTTTTCCCTCTTTTACTTTGATGATTAATATGTCTGTGGCCCTGAGAAACACTCCTAACTGTCACTGCCTTCCATCTTTTCCACTTTGTATCTGGAACGGCTTCCCAGAACTGTGTGTGTGTGTGTGTGTGTGTGTGTGTGTGTGTGTGTGTACATGTGTACGTGTACACAAAGATTGAGGGAAGGAGAAATAAATAGTTTTGAAGTGATCGACTAGGATATAATTTATTGAAGCATTAAACATAGTAATGACAACTTTCTTTAGTTTTCCTTACAAGTGCCACGCATTGGGATACAAAACAAAATCAAGAAAATAAATAAATGATCAGCATCTCCTCAGCAATTACACCCATTGAGAAAAGTAACACCTGTTAAAGCTGAACACAGGGATAACACCAATAAAGAGGCACTAAAAGGGATAAGCCCAACAACTAAATCACACACTCGAATCTCTCCTGGTCTGGGAAGAACCATCCTCTCAGCTCCTGCCTATTATTTCCAACTTTGTTTCTCTACCAGCTTGACCTCTCTCCCCCTTCCGATGGTAGCACCTCAATTTTGCCTTCGGGAACAACTGCTCCCCAAAGGCATGAAGCCTTTTGTGAAGAAAACATCTCCCTCCTTCTTTAGCTAAAAACACTCAGACTCTCTGTTCCATAGGAATTTAGTCTTGAGCAGGATAGTGTCCCAGAGAGCTTTTCGCGCCTTCTGCCATGCGAGCACACAGCAAGAAAACGGCTGTCTATCGACCAAGAAACCAGCTCTCATCAGACACCAAATCTGCCAATCTTGGACTTCCCAGCCTCCAGAACTGTGAGAAATAAATGTTTGTTATTGAAAGCAGGCAGTCTATGATATTTTTGCTATCGCAGGCCGAGACAGCAATACAAAAAGTTCTTAACCTAATATTGTGCTTTCTTCCCCAAAACACTTGGCTTTTTCCTCCACATTAAAACAAACAAAAATAATAACAACAACAGAAGACACCACTTGTCTAGAGATTCGTGGCTAGTGACAACTTGGTCAACCATCTTGGTCTGAGGACTTGGCACAGCAGTTTTAGCCCATATTCTCACATGAAGAGAAGGCGGGATTGAGAGTCCTTGAGTCTTGTCTTAGCTTCCTAGACAGATATCCCTCTGTGCCTCCTTGGCACCGACACGCTTCTTTATTTCTTTCACATAACTTGACTCCCAGCAGTTCCCTTTCAGTTGGCCAAAGAACACTGTGAGGCAATCTTCCACCAATCCCCTGTAAGCAGCCCGCTACACTGTGAAAAAACAGGAGCAGCTTCTCTTTCACACAGCAAGAGGAGCTCTGGACGATATTTTTTTTTAATCCTTCATTCCAGAGCCTTTGAAGCTATAAAATTTACTCCTGTTCCCGTAAGACTTTTAAAGGGGTATATCTTTTTTCCAAACTCGAGACAAATTTGAACCAAGCAGTTTTGTTTTGTTTTGTTTTGTTTTGTTTTTAAAGAGAGTTATGCAGCAGGTTTTTCACATTTTCCAAAGTTACTGCCTTTGGTAACTAACTCTGATATTTAATAATTCCCACCTTGGTTACTTTTTTTAATATGAAGGACAGTGTAGGCCAGTTTTAACTAACTTTTAAAACTACAACAGCTCCCCAACCCTGCTGGTGAGAAGTGAGATACCATACCAACATGCTTTTTTCCTGACAGGATTAATACTACTCCTTTTAATGCAGACCTCAGCCCCTCATTCAGCCCCTCATTGTTCCCTAGTGCAAATGACCATTCTTACACCAATCTGGAATTCAGCAATCAAATTCTATATTAGAAACCCCATATACTTCCCATTATTTTAGGCACTCTTTTGCCTATAATAATAATAATAGAAGGGGGCACCTGGGTGGCTCAGTGGGTTAAAGCCTCTGCCATCAGCTCAGGTCATGATCCCAGGGTCCTGGGATCGAGCCCCGCATTGGGCTCTCTGCTCAGCAGGGAGCCTGCTTCCTCCCCTCTCTCTCTCCCTGCCTCTCTGCCTACTTGTGATCTCTGTCTGTCAAATAAATAAATAAAATCTTTTTAAAAAGATAATAATAATAATAGAAGGTAATGTTTGCTTGTAACATTGTCATGATCCCACCAAATTTCAGACTGGTATATACTATTTCCCTAGGCAGACCACAACTTTCTCTTTCTCTGAGCTCAGAACCCCCTTGGATCACCAGCTTTTTCAGTGTCTTTCATTTTTTGTCAAAGAAACAAAAAGACACAGAAATGGCGAAGGCAAAAAAAAAAAAGTAATAATAATAGTGAATAATGAACCACAAAAGAAAGGAACCACAATGCAGAAGAGCTGACTTGAACCCACTTGCTGTCCAAAGATATCATGAATTATAGTGACCCAAGTGTTTATTCTGAGACTCACATTTAGCTATGTGATCACTTATTTCCTCATCCCTTTTGACTGATTTCAGTTACTCCCCACTTTTTGGATACAGAAAACCGTGTATCTGAGATGGGTAGGAGTCACAAAGAGGATAGGAAGTCCACAGTCTTGTTACTCAAAGTGGGTCCAGGACCAAAAGCATCAGTATCACCTGAGACTTACTAAAAAGGCAGAAACTCGGGCTCCCTCTCAGACCTACTGCATCAGAATCTACATTCCAACAAGATCTGCTGGCTAATTCCTCCACACATTAAAGCTTGAAAAGTTCTGGTCGATAGTATTTGATCATTTGAAAGAGTTTTCAAAGCTACCTGGAGTTCTTGGTTGTAATTTCTAGAATATGAGAGAATTTATAATGCATGTGCATGTCTTCCTTGCGGTGGAGCACGAAGCCCTTCTGATTTGTGACTGAAATAAGAAGACATCTTATAAGATCTGTCTCTACTGATATGAATTGCCCCACAGTGAAATTTTTCAACCATATATGCATCCACTGAAAGAAAAGAATTTATGTGCATATCAAATTTAAAATAGTTACATTTATTTTAATAACACTTAACATGAACATGAATTATGCAACCACATTAAGGAAAGAATAAGAAAAATAAAACCAGTTCCTATAAAATAACTTTGTCCCCCAAATGTGCCCAAAACAAAATCTTGGCCCAACATGACTTTTCTTTGTCTCTTTTCCAAAATACTCCATTAAATAGATTTAACTTTGTCTTTCAGGCAAACTGCCCTTGCCAAAGAATGATTCTGTGATATACTTAAATCCATATGGCTCATTCCATTATAAAATGACCATGAAAAATGAAGGGAAAGAGCACAGATTTCTTCTAAAGAATTTATTTGAAGTGACAAAATAGACTACAATGAGGCTATTGCAAGGGTTAAACTTACATTCTGTGTCCTCCAAAACTCTAATGAAATCTGGGCCTTCTGGGAAGGATGGAGAAAATTTTATAGAAAATGAAGACTCTAAGGAAAACAATCTCCACAGGTAGTTCAAAACGAATGAGAACCTATCTATAGCATTGAGGATTTAGGTTAAAAATATGGAAAAGTTTCCTGACAAGATTATTAAATGCATAAATTATCATTATATGGGAAGTTAAGAGGACACAATCTTAATAGAACTTGCTTCCTTGAAATCATGGAGTTGATTTATTCTCATTGAGGCTCTTGTTCTAATAATAATAATTTGATGTTGCTTTGATTACTATTATTATTATCATTACTATTACATCAATGCCAGTTGAGCACTAACAACACAACAGATATGGGGCTTTGTATTTTACATGCATTGGTAGGTGCTACCTTTTTTTTTTTTTTTTTGCTTTTATAAAATATTTTTTTATTGAAGTATAACTGCCACATAAAACATGTATTAGTTTCAGTCATACAACTGTAGATGCTATTATTGTACTCATTTTACAGCTGAAAAGAACTAAGGTTACAAAGGCAATGTGTTGTAGGACCAGGATTCCTACTCAGGCAGCTTCCCTCCCGAGTCAGCACCCTGAACCTCTACAATACTACTCTCCCTTTTGATACCCATACGTCATGACAAGTCAGACTGGGACCCCAGAGTTGGGTTAACTTTGTTGGTTTGCTCTGACAAATGGACTTAAAGTGAAACTGTAATCACTATTGGGAAAGGCACCAAGGAATATTAAGACAACATCCAGTTAACCAGGTGGTAACAGTATCAACTTTGTTCCCTATCTGTTCAATTGTCATCAGTCACCAGGCAGTGCCTACCAAGCTGAATCTGATCGAGGCTTCCTTTGGATTTCGTGTGTTATCTACATGGCCCTCACTGTATCAACACCCAGAAACAAAGCACTTCTGAAGACACTCTGACCCTCACTGTCCATTGCACTAACCAACCATGATCTGCCAACATGTACATGCACAACTAGAACAAACACATTCTCTCTCTCTTAATTACACACAAACTAAGTCACACAAATTTTCTTCAGAAGGTGGCTTCAAAGAGCCTGGAACTGAATCAATACCATTATCATATAAATACAGTGGATGTAATGTTTCTAGTATCTAACTAGATCATATAAGATTATATATGGAAGGTCCAGCCATCGAGCAGTACATCAGAGCTACTCAGCAAATCTCGGTTCTTTCCTTTGCCCCCTCCTTAATCACATGGCTCTCGCATATTTTATTTTACTTCTCAAAGGGAGAATGGGAAGGCATGATCCATTTAGAAAAAGCCATGTGGTAACCCATGGTGAAGAAAACAGATTGGTGTTAGGAATGGTAGGACAAGAATGGAGATATTTGTAAGGTGTCTCCACTTTATAAAAGGCGCTCACTTCCGCAAGAGAAAAGGAAGGTGAGTATACATCCAGACTTAATACAAGACAGCAGAAAAGACCAGATTGCTGCGCAAAATTTTGACATCTATTATAAAACCACCTTGTGCAGGAAGAAGTGAAGGATTGTTTGAAAACAATGAATGCCTGAACTTTACTGAACTATTACTAAACTGACCAAAAGCCATGAAAATACCAATGGACCAAAAGCCACGAAAATGACCTGAGTGTTCACAGGTAGGTCCAAATAGGCTGATTAAAGACAATTCACATAATATTTTACTTTTGTCAGAAGGTACATGATTCGTCCTTAGAGGTTTCAAAATGGATCCTTTGGTTACAGGTTACCAATTTATGTACAAATTTTTAAATTATATTTTATCTTATAAAAGTCTTACTGTGATAAGTGAAACACCCCGTTTTTCTCAGTGACCCATACTAGAACCACGTCTAATATCTGTGCCTCTAAGCTCTAGTAAATCAGAAGGCAAACAATCTAAAAAGAATGAGAAGTTCTCTCTAGCAAGGTTGTCTTTCACATTTTTAAAATTCATGTCCTCTTTTATCTGTATCAAAATCTCATGCCTTCTTTTAAGGTTCTTTAAGATTCAGAACAAAATGAATATTGTTATTCTCATTGAGTCAAAGCAGTGGAACAAAGTGATGCTTTGTTTTCAAACCACGTGGTCCCCTGCCTCCATTACAATATTGGAGGTGACAGTGAAGGGGATCGACGTGTCTACGCTCACTTCTGCTTGAAGATTCATTGCTCTCATCCTCATCTTCAAATACTGCTGGTTTTTACATAAGATAAATATTCTCACTGACTAAATCTCAAAGTTACAATCTGGCTCACTTTCACTGAATACCTGTGGTCTTAAAAGAAGCCTAATTAAAGTATTAAGAGAAATATGTAAACTCGGAAATAATTAAATCTTAGCGACAGCACATGCAACCTTTGCAAGGTATCTGTTAAACATTCTAACTCTTGAGAAGGTTTTCTAACATCACCCATATTTTACATGTTGCTGGAACATTTTATAGGACATCATCTCCTGTCACTATCTGGACTTAGGCATCCCCCCCCCACACCCTGGGATCACACTCAACACATTCATGCCTCTTGTGAGCTACCATCATTTATTTACATGAAACGAGAAGGCAGTATGGAATCCTGGAAGGTTCCAAAGGCCTTTGACAGATACGCACGTTCAAGACTTGAATCTGGGCTGACTATCCAGGTGATCTTGAGCACGTTCCTTATGTCTCTAAGCCTCAATTTTCACATCTGCAAAATGAGTTTAATAATTTCCATCTCTCAGGGCTATTATGAGAATTAAGATAGATAGATAGATAGATAGATATTTAAACTCCCCTTGCATAGTACCCGGCACAGAGCAGGTACTTACTATAATTTTTTAAGTTATCTATCAAGCTTATGGAAAAAAATTTGTTATTAGCATTCTGATTTTTAGTACTCAATGATATTGAATATTCCTTTAAGAAAAAGAACTGAGTTTGGGTTTTTAAAATGAAAAGTACTATGTGTCTAGATTTAATGAAATTTGATCTTTACTATCATAATAGTGATCATTTTGAATGAAATTGAAATATTGTTACCTAGGCAATACCCAAAAGCTAATTCCCCAAGACAGAGTGAAAAGAGATGCAAAAATTACTTCAATAATTACCAATTTGTTTCCAAATGCTAGTTTTCTTGTCACATTATATAAATTAACCATAGTGTGCCTGCCACCGGTATATCAAATTTTTGCATTTTCTAATACACCAACTAAAAGTAATTTAAAACAGTTCTCTGCAATTATCAAGACACCACCAGCTTCAGAAACTCAGATCTTTTTCATTTTAGCTCCTCCGCTCACATGGTGTGGTCTCTCATTGGTGGTGGTAGAGAACCTAATTCTCCTAGCATGGATTCTTTCCTTCTTACCCTCACCCACAGGCAATATGCTCTGCTCAAGGGTAAGGCAGGAAATGCCCACCGAAGGGATCAGGGTCCTACAATTCCTGTTTACCACACCATAAAGTAGTAGAAACACACAAAGCATTACAAAACAGAATCTAACTGTTTTAACCAGGGAGAAAAATTTAAGTGACAATTTCTTATCAAACCTGATTAAGCCTATGCTTACATATTGCCAAATGTCCATGAGAAAAATGACAAATTCGATCATCGTAATAGTTTACAAATAGGAAATTAACCATTGTATAGACAAAAAGAAATCACTCTATTCCATGCTAAGAGATAATATCATATGGGTAAAGTATTCTAACATTTGATTAAATACAATGGAGAAGTAAATAGCAGCAGTTTCCTTTAGGAGTTAGAGTTTGACATATGTGAAAGTTCCTGGCGTAGTACCTACCCAACATAACTATCTGGTGGAGAATATTTGAATACCAGCCCAAAGTATCTTCAACCTGCTATTCGATGTCTGATATTAATTTGATTAATCTTACAGCTTCCTAAATAGTTTCTTTAATATTCTGGTAAGAACCTATCCATATTCTTACGCTCTGAAAAGAAAAGAACTCTCAGAATAGGAACATAATGAAGTTTTCACATTTTAGTATAAACCAGTAACAGATATGCAATTTCTTATGAATGTTCATGGAACAAGAAATGTGCTGGATGCTTTGAACTCGCTCTCAGCTCAGTGATGCATCCAAAATAAAAATCTAAGTATAAAAAGCACTAAAAAATAATGGTAGCTTTTACTGTAGGTCTGGAGTTAGTAGCATAGGAGAATTGCATTGCATAATATGCAACAGACCTACTTCCTTAAAAATCTTCTTAACATTCCCTAAAGTTACTCACAAAGGCAGCCTTTCTCTCTACCAATTCCCCCAAACTACTCCCCAGTCTTGCCCTTATGCTAATTCTCTTCACCTCTACTTTTCTCCCCCCTCTTTTATACCTCTGAGAAGAGAACAAAAAGGAAAAATTGCAAAACTGTTCTGAGCTTCCTTGTCTGAAATCCTTGGAGCTTAAATACATTCTAAACTCAGAACTCTTCAGATGTTAAGGTTGGTGTGACGCATATAATGCATTTTATATTAAGGGAATGGAGAAGTACCCTAAAATCAAACACATTGATACTTTGACACTGACACTGAAATACATGAATATTTACATTAAGTGAGATAAATAAGTATCATACATAAAACTGTTCAAACTCAGGGCAAGTTTTGGACCAAATGGATTTTCCAGAAAAAAAGAGAGCTTTTTGTTTTCAGAGCTTTGGTGATGCCAAAATTCTAATTCTTTATACTATGTCATCTGAGAATTTAACTGACAGGAAAAAAAAAATCCTAAAATTTGCATGAAACCACAAAAGACCTTGAGTAGCCAAAGTAATACTGAGAAAGAACAAAGCTAGAGGCATCACGTGTCCCGATTTCAAACTATAATACAAAGCTATAGTAATCAGAATAGTATGGTACTGGCATTAAAAAAAAAAATTTTTTTAAAGGTATGCCCGGCCTCCTTGTAGAGGCCTTGTAATGCTTTCTCTTGAAAGCCAAGGGGAGCTAACTTTTTTAAAAGATTTTTATTTATTTGACAGAGAGAGAAAAAATGAGAGAGCAAGAGAGGAAACACAAGCAGGGGGAGTTGGAGAGGGAGAAGCAGTCTTCCCACTGAGCAGGAAGCCCAATGCAGGCCTTGATTTCAGGACCCTGGGAACAGATACAGATAGATGGGACAGAATCAAGAACCCAGAAATAAATCCATACATGTATGGTCAAGTAATATTGGACAAGAGAGCCAAGAATATCCAATGGAGAAACGAGTGTCTTCAGTGATGGTGCTGGGAAAATTCCCATGAAAAACAATGAAACTAGACTCCTATCTTATACCATTCACAAAGAACTCAAAAACTTAAAAACTTAAAAACTTAAATACAAGACCCAAACCATAAAACTCCTAAAAGAAAACAGGAAAAAAATCTTCCCGATGTTGGTCTTGACAATAATTTTTTTGGATAGGACACCCACAACACAAGCAACAGAATCAAAAATAAGTAAGTCAGACTATATCAAACTAAATAGCTTCTGCAATGCAAAAAAAAAAAAAAGAAATTAACAAAATGAACTGGCAACCACACATCTGATAAGGGGCTTGTATCTAAAATAATTAAGGAACTCATACAACTGAATAGCAAAAACAAAACAAATGACCCAATTTAAAAATGAGCAGAGAATTACAACATTTTTCCAAAGAAGATATGCAGATGCCAGCACGTACATGAAAAGATGCTCGTCACTCACTAAGCATTAGGAAAATGCAAATTAAAACCACAATGAGATATCACCTCACACCTCTGAGAATGACTTTCATCAAAAAGATAAGAGATAATGAGTATTAGCAAGGAGGTGGAGAAAAGGGAACCCTTGTATACTGTTGGGGGGAACATAAATTGATGCAGCCACTATGAAAAACAGTATGGAGATTCCTCAAAAAATTAAAAGTAGAACTATCATAAGATTCAGCAATTCCACTTCTGGGTATGTATTCAAAGGAAATGAAATCACTATCCCAAAGAAATATCTGTACCCTAACATTCATTGCAGCTTTACTTACAGTAACTAAGACATGGAAACAACCTAAGTGTGTATCAAGAGATAAAGAAAATGTGTAATATATATAGATATATGTCAGAAAGAAAATGTGTAATATATATGGTGATATTTCATGTGATATATGAAATACCATATGAAATATCATATGATATATATATTTCATATATATATGATGAAATATCATTCAGCCATTTAAAAAAAAAAAAAGAAGAAAATCTTGCCATTTTTAACCATTGGATGGACCTTGAGGGCATTATTCCAAGTGAATTAAGTCAAAGACAAATACTGTATGATCTTACTTATTTATAGAATCAAAAAAGAAGACCAAACTCTTGGAAACCAAGAACAGACTGGAGGTTGCCAGGGGTAGGGAATGAAGGGTGAGGGATTTGAGTGTAGATTATCAAAAGGTACAAACTTCAAGTTATAATGTAAATAAATTCTGCGTATATAATGTATAGCATGGTGACACAGTTAACAATAATGTATTATATGTCTGAAAGTTGCTAGAAGTTCTCATCACAAGAAAAAATTTCTATTACTATATGAACTGAAGGATATTAACTGAACTTGTTGGTAATGGAAACCATTTCACAATATACACATAAATTAAATCGTTATGTTGTACACCTTAAACTTATACAATTTAGATGTCAATTATATCTCAACATCTTAAACTATATGTTCGGAAGTTGCTAAAGGTTCTTATCACAGGAAAGAATTTCTGCTACTATATGAAGTGATGTATGTTAACTAGTTGGAAATGGTAACCATTTCACAATATACATTAAATTAAATCATTAAATTAAATCAAATCATTAAATTAAATACATTAAATTAAATCATTGTTGTACACCTTAAACTTATACAATGTTATATGTTGATTATATCTCAATAAAATTGGGGGAAACACAAAAATTTAAAAGAAGACTAACTTATATTTTTAATTCTTACAAAGGTAATAAAGATCATTATACAGAATACATACAAATTAAGAAAAAGAAAATTAAGAACACCCATAATCACCCATACCCTTTGTAAATATTTTGGTATAGTGCTTTCCTGCCTTTATATGAGATGTCCTATCTGAAATCAGGCTTGAACCAGGTTATTTATTACTGGAAATCTTCTGAGGGAATTGGAAGTCAAGAACTGTCAGGGAGATAGGGCTCAGGACTCAGAGAATAAAGCTAATAAGTAGTTCCTGCACACTCCTGAGACATACCAATCTTCAGCATCTGTCTACTAGAAGTTAGCTCTCACTTCAGCAAAGCCAGAATCCGATTCCTTCCTGTGTTTGCTCCACCTGTGTACCTGACTGAGGTCCCCCCTTCCTCTGGTACCTGAAGTCAGAAAGCTGCCTCATCTATCATAGTCCTTTTTGTTTCCAAGCTCTCATACCTGTGCTCTTGCTCCTTGGCCATTCCTCCTTAACTCCCCAGGTGACTGGTTGCTGGCAATTGCCTAGTTTTGGACTACTTCCTCATTTGGACATCTGGAATTGGAGGCTCCCCTTGTCTCCTGGCTTCCAGCTCACTGCTTGCTCTTACCCTCTTCCTTTTGGCACTTCCACAGATAGTCCTAATACCTGGCTTTCAGAACTAGGACATTCCCATTCCAGCCTGCTGATCTCTCAGAACCAGAGTTTACCCAAAGTTTAACCACCTACCATGAATCCAGACTTTTATCCAGATCTGGATTTCATGGTCCCGGTGTTCATTCAACATCCACAATCAACAGCTATCAATGTCCACAGACAGACACCAGTCTTTTCCATTTCTACCAATAGCCTGATTTGAAACAAAGGACTGAAGGGATTTCCAAACCCATATACCTTGTAATTTGTTCTTATTGAGAAGTGGCATCTGTTGCCTCTCACCAAAGGTGAGGCCAGCCCACTGCAGCCCACTGTGTCTTAGTATTTGAGTTGCCAAGGAAAACACAATGCAGTCAGGCACGAGATGGAGCAACACTTTAGTCACATGAAGAAGAGACAGAGCAAGTTCACCTTCATCGCTCCCTCATGGCCATGGTTACTCCTGACAGCCACAGGGCCATTAGCCTGCACACACCCGTCTTGTGCCATAGAATGAAGGACCCTGTCCCCTCAGGGAAAAAGTACAGCCATAAGACACACGTGCCAAGCAGAACAAAGGAATACATACTGAGTCTGAAACAGGGAAAGATTTGCCTACCCAAGGTGACCAGTTCAGTACAGGCTGTGAGGACTCTATCTCTTGGTAAGTAAGGGTCCCAGCCCACAGCCCATGTCCCTGAAGATGAGTGGGAGTCAGAAGACTACACACAAAGAACTGCATTTCCTCCCAGTTCCACTTTCAGATCTACTCCATTTAGAAATTGCTGTTGATGTAATGAACACTGTGTGTTATATGCAATTGATAAATCACTAAATTCTACCTCTGAAACTAACCCCAAAAAAGTATGATTTGCATTGTCTACAAATATGTTGCCATTCCTCTTTAAATAGTAATATATAACTGTATCTCATTAAGTGTAATTTTTTATAAGATACGGATTTAAAGAATGCTTTTTTTCTGAATTCGCTTTCAGCACCAACTATTTGTGACATAGATTCTCTTAAAGTTACCTAAGGCCATACCTTTCCCCTTTCCTGAAAATAAATCACAAACTTGGCTTGAGACCATAACTCAAGTGTTTTAGGCTATCGTTTACAAGACAATAAACACCAAATGCAATAAATCTTAATGAACAAATTAGAGTGATTAGAAATAAAATGATTATATTAGAATCAAATCAATCAATTAAATTAGAATTACTGATTTGGAAAATTAGCTATAAAAAAAATGTTCAAACCAGGGCCTTCCTTTAGAACCTGACTAAAATGTCTACAACTTTTCCAGAGAGATCTTAAAGAACCAGTCCCTAAGCCCACACCACGACTATGTTCAGTATGATTGCTATAGCAATGAAGAACTCTTCTATCGGGCATTTCTAGCTAGAAGCAGCTAGGTGGCCAATGTGCATATAAATTGCCCTCCTCCATCTGAGACATGTTTCCATCCTGACAGCAAGAAAGATAAGATATGGGTTTCAATCCAAGTGGAGGAGGAGATGAGTCTTGAATTCCCTCACTGTCCAAATGTTCAGATTCATGTGTCTTCGGGATGTGTACCAAAGTTTTTAAGAAACTTGGAAAAGATCATCAAACTAGAATGTACTTTATTTAAATTCACCTTTTGAAATCACTTCTTGTAACCTCACTAAGTAGGAACATCTTCAAACCTGCTGAATACAAGCACATTTAATTAGGTAAGTACCAGATTTGTTCAGACTATAACAGAATAAATGAATAGTATGATTTTACCAAGTTAGCACATTGCTTGTTAAAGCCTTCGTCCCTGAAACATCACCAGCAGTGTAACCATCTCCAGCCTCAAAGTGTTAGCAAGAAGCTAAAAACACAACTTTCTGAAATCAGTGAAGAATCAAGGGTTTTTGAAAACTAGCAGATTAATTTGTCCCCAGGCACTACTGAAACAGACTGAAGAAGGACCTCAAGGAATATGTTTATCGCTACAGCAGTGTTCTTTTTAAGACACACCTCTGACCCAAGAGGCAGGCAAAGTGGGGCTCTAGAAAATCATATGGTCTTCCAGGGCAGGAAAGTGGCCCTTGTCCCATTAACTAACACCAAAAGCACCATATTCACCCACATAGTAGGGACTGATATACAAAAGAGGCTCTTTATGGGGTAAAGAGAGAGAGAGAGCTTTGCTTTTTTTTTTTTTTTTTTTCCACTTCAAATGTGTGGGATTTTATAGCACGGTGCTAGACCAGCTCAATACCTGATTGAAATAACCCAAGAGAAGGATACAGAGGGAAGGCTGAATTCAGAATGCTCTGTGAGAGTACATCTGTTTTATATGAGACACACAATCTGTCTCATTCCAACCTGCATTTCTGGGTCACTTGAGACATTTAAACTGCACTTATAATTAACAGCTATTTTTAAACAGTGAAAAAATAGAGCACTGGTAAGGTACAAAAGCATTAAAATTGCCCCAGTTTCGCTTTTCAATAGGACACACCACTGCAATATGCTTCAAGATCAAAGAGAGCTCAGAAAAAGAGAGAGCAAGAGAGAGAAAGAGAGAGACAGCCCGATCAGTGGGGATAAATTGTTCCCATTATGATGGTGTAAGAATAGGGTTCTTTCAATTGAAACAATTTAATAACCACATTCATTACATTGGTGTCCACTTGGTTTTATCTGAGCAGTTTTTGCATAACTGGGGAGCAAGTTCAATTGAGCTTATTCTCTAGAAATTAAGATGTGCAGGGTTTGACATTCAGAAATTAAGCACTAATAGTCGACCAAGCAGTTGTCTTGAGATTCCCTCTGGATGTGGTGAGATCTGCCTACTACTAATTATGTCAAATGCAAATGCATTCTCTAAAAGACCTGCCCCAAATTTTCATTAGCTCATTTTAAAGCATTTAAGGTTATATTAGGGTGATGATGGGAGAGCAGAGCCTCTTCTTTGGAATATGTTTACAGAATCACTTTGCAAAGCATCACTTGCATAGTGTAAGTATAGCACTGCCATCTGTAAACTTGTTTTTCCCTCAGCTATCAACAGAGGAGATCTTTCAGAGCACTTTGCTAATATTCTGTGAGATCAAGGCAACCCAACAGAATCATGACAAATACTGGAAGTGCTGGTTTGATGAACAAGGGGATCACTGATTTAGGAGGAGGAAAAATGACTAATTTTCCAGGCTCTGCTTCAACTGTGGACAGCGATCTACTAGGGAAAGTGTTGGACTTTTTGCCAACTAGCTTTCCCAAGAATGGTTACGTTTGCCAGTTCTCAACCCCACTGTGGGGCATAATGTGTCATTTGAAGTGTCATTTATCCTAAAGAGCTGTTTAGAAAGATAGAAGGGCTGGAACTGCAGAGAGGCGTACAGAGGAAAACCCAAGGTTTACAGATTATGTATGAGATATACATAATCCATTCCTGTCTGCTACCCTCACCAATCGTGCTAAATCGTGCACAGGAACACTTAAAAGACATCTCCCAGTGTACACTAAGTCCTTCTTTGTTTTCCTCCTGCTGCCAGACAAGGGAGAGAAGAGAACTGTTGAAACATACATTGGGTGGCAACTTCATAATAGCCACACTTCGTCTTTCCTTCTCTTTTCCAGAAGACAGAGCATAAAAACTAAGACGTCACCCTTACCTCTACGAAAGCTTTTAAATAATGGCTTTTCCAGGAGCAACGGCACTTCTCTCACTAGACCATTTCCCCAGATGGGATGTGCAATATAAAACCACCATACATTGGCTTATTGAGGAAAGGAGATAGACTTGTACAAATCACTGGAAAGATAAATAAGCTATAGAGATCAATAAATAAAAGCCAGGCAGAAAAAAAATCAAACTCCGGCATTCCAGACCAATTAAGATGTTATTTACTGCCCATGTGATTGTAACTTCAATGCTCTCCTTCCTTGTTTTCACACCATAGGCATTTGTTTTGCTGAGAGAAAGATATATAACTGATGTGTAAATAGAAAATGATATAGATAGATTTTATGTCCCATAAAACTGTTAATCTGTGCTCCACATTAAATATAAAGTACATTTTTTATTTAGACGCTGCACTGGTATAATTAAAATAAAGTATGCTAGCTTTATTTTTTCAGTAAGTCATTTCCAACCATAGAGATCAAATAACAGTGCAACAGCAGCATGAAATGCGGTTATAATAGCCTGAGACCACATTTCCTGAAACTAAAACATGGGAGATAATAGTGTGAAGGTACAAATTAAATGCAAATAAAACAGATTCCCTATTGTTGCTAATCCCTGTATTGGGTTTCAATGGGGAAATTTCACTCTAATGTTTAACTTCTTTGTACAGTAATCATTGACATGTTATCAGTTACATTTTGAGATGTCACTGATGGGAACTATCAGTGAAGGATTTAAGAAGACTACCTGCCCACCTTTCAGAAAGAAAATAGAAGTGAGTGCCTGGAAAAAAATTAAACAAAAATCTACTGCCCAGACTGCTTCTGGGACACTTATGGCAGTTGGCAAACACTCACTGACTTGTTTCCTAATTGATGTACGTTTTTGCAGCAACCTACTTTCATTTGCCAGCAGAAGCTCTTTTTGATTTCAGAGGTGTGTCAGCATATCTTAGCAAGATCCCATTTTTTTGAGGGTGACTGCTCTAAAAACATCTCATATTTTAACATAAGGGGATTTAACAGAGTCAGCCTGTGTCACAATTTCTGGTTTTCCTATGTTGTTATAGGCCCATATGGCACGGAGATCAAGAGTGGCTGATAGGATGTAGATGTTTTCAAAGTCGAAAACTAGGATTTCAAATGAACTTAGCAGAATCACCCTTCCTCTCAGCTCAGTTTCACATGGACCTTGCCACTAGTTTTTAAAATGTTCGTTGAGCAATTGGCTTCTTGGGATTTCAATCACACTGACATGAGTAGCTATTTCACAAGATATGGTCTTATTCTAGAGCTTCTGGTGAACAATCTCTTTCTAGTCTTTTACAAAATGGCCCATGTCTAATAATTCTATAATTCACAGGTCTCAACTTTCAGGAAACCTTTGGGTACATTACATTGTACACTGTTATTATACTCTGCAACTCCTCACTGTCAAAAATTAATAGAGACTACCAAAAAGTCTCTGCAGTCCCTTCCTTACTTTGAAGACTTACATTTCTGAAAGAATAAAGAGCCACATTGACACAAATTAACCCAAACTTTATCCTTTCTCCTCCTCCTCCAAAATTAGGGGCACACAGCCCTGTGGGGGGGCAGACAAGATGGTGCACTGAGGTGCAAAGAAATCATTAGAAGGTCTGCTTTTATTTATTTATATACTAAAAAGAAATGAAGCTTTACTACTAATATATATACTATTAATATAGATAATGTGGGATGGTTTAGAAGGAAATGTACATACACTGGGGTACCTAATCAAAATTTTGAAACTATTTTCATGCATGATTTTAAAAGTTTGGAGACTCCTAGGAACTGCAATTAACTCTCCAAATATTGGCATGGGAAAGAACTCTCAGAGACTCCATGGGATAGGTAGATTAATGCCATCAACCCCCACCCCCTACCAAAGATGTCCAAGTCCCATTCTCCAGACCCTGTCAATATTATATCTTGCATGCCAAAAGGATTTTGAAGATGTGTTTTAGAATAGGGACGGTGAGGTGGAGAGATTATCCTGGATTATCTGGGTGGGCCCAATCTAATCACATGATTCCTCAAAGGTACAGAATATTTTCCAGCTACAGTCCATGAAAGAGAAAGGTGACCATGGAAAAGAGACAGGCTGATGCCATGTGAGAAGGATTGGACTTGCCACTCCCAGTTTTGAAGATGGAGAAAGAGGCCATGAGTCAAGGAAAGCAGGCAGTCTCTGGAAGCTAGAAAAGGTAAGGGAAAGGATACTCCCCTAGAACCTCCAGAAGGAATGCAGCTCTGTCAACAAGTGATTTTAGCCCAGTGAGATCTCTGAACTACAGAACTGTATGCCAATAAACTTGCATTATTTCAAGCCACTAAAGTTGTGGTAATTTGTTATGGCTGCAAAAGGAAACTTCTGTACTCCATCTGCCCTAACTAATTTTGAATGCTAGAGTATCAGGACAGCTCTAAGTACTACACAGAACAGATTCAAGCTGCCATCATTTAAACATTTGGGGTCAACTTCTCCTGAATTTGCGTCACTAGAGGAATAAATAACAGTGAACTAAGTATGACAAAAGAAGTTGATGAAATATTACTTGCAAAAATAGGAATAGGAGAAGAATGAGCTCTTTGGTCAAGAAGAGGTAAGAGTTTTCAGATATGATCTTTCCCATTATCTGAACATTATCTACAGGGCCATGAAATATCAAAAAAGAGTAAAAAAGCTGACCTTGGAATAAGTCGCATTTTCCCCAAATCTAAGGCAGTTAGAGAATTTTAAAACTCATTCTTCAATATTTGAACTTCAAAAGGTAAAATTTCCAGGAATGACAGTATCGTGCTGGAAACATTAATGTGCCAGCATGAAATAATATCATTCTGTAGGAGGTAATAAAGGTATGAATTATGTCAAATTGTATTTGGCTCATGGATGTTACTGTGCTTCTTATGGGCAGATACGGCTAACAGGCACAAGAACACCTGCCTGTCTCCCTCAGAAAATTGAAGTCACGTGCACAAACATCAGTCTATGAAATTAGGGGATCATTTGTTGCAAAATGGAAATGTGTCCTGTTACAGATACACCTCTTAGGGATATGGAGTATCTCTTGTTACAGCAGAACATAATTTTTCTCCTGGCCTTGCTCACCGTAGAAAGAACCATTAAGCCATTAACATTACAAGTGGTAGCTTCTACTCCCGTTCGGTAATATAATATGCTAAATGTACTTTTTGCTATGCTATATAGTGCTCTATTATGGACTCTTTCCCTTAATCGGTTTGGGGGTCATTGGCCATCTCAGTTAATGTGAGGAATCTACTATTCTTTAAGTAAAATGTCCAATGGCATCTCCTATAGAAATGGGCCGGGTTCAAATGATACACGTCAGAATGCATGTGCCACTGTGCAAGCATATGGCTCTCCCTGCGTTTGTAATTTAGGGTAAGAAAACAGAGTCCATTTTTTTAAGGTTTATAGGAAGTATTGACAGAGGCCATTTTGTACCCATGTTGTTTAGAGGTCTGAGGAAACATGGCACGAGGAAACTACAAAATCCGTAGGCCTCACGGCGATTTAACCCTTTTGGAGCTAAGGCATTAAGGGGGGAAAGCTGCCTTTCTCTTCTTTGCCCCTGGCTGCAGATGCATATGGATAATACTACAAACAGAACCATCGCTTCTGCTACAACCTGGGTGATAATGTGCTCAGTTAATCTACACAACATAGAGTCATCCTCTCAAAAAGTAATTCACTTCTTTAAAAACTGGAAGGAAAATAAATATGGTGCAGTAAAATTGTTGAGTAGAGGAATCTATCTGGACATTTCACAAAACATTTCATTATGCTGACAATTCCCAGAAGTACTCTCAAGAGTGCTTTAAGCTGAGGATTACTGCACTGGAGCTGATGGACTTTTTTTGTAGCCCCTTTAAAAGGCAGTGAACCGTTTTTCTATTTTATTTAAATAATGCCCCTTAAAATGGATTTTTAGAGGTATAATAACTCCTTAAGAGTCAGTTATGCTAAACAGTTTCTCTTGATAGAAATGTTGTAAAACTCGTTAACTGCACAATTTCAGACGCCGGCTTGGTGAACACTAACTGACATGTGAATGACCAGAGTTTGTAAAATAAATTGCAATAGTTGTTGTATCACACAGCCAGCATTGCCCAAGCTGGAGGCCGCAAGGGGCTCCAACCTGACAGAAAATTACTTCAAGATGAATGAAAAGTGCTTGTTTCTCTTTATTAGTTTTTAGAGAACAATGAAAATGTTGAATTGTTTACAGAGGGCTGATTAAATGTGGTCAGTGGGGCCACATCCCTACTGCTAACTGTTGGTCTCCTTCTCCCGCTGGCCCCCGAACTACACTCTCACACACCACCCACTCCAAGCACCCAACCCCCACCCTTAGCTCCCTGCCACATGCATCTTCTTAGAGGCTATTATGGCTGCACATCTGTGTGTGAAATTTGCTCATTCTGACATTCCACTGCTGCTCAGAGCTGCAGAGGCCTTTGTTAGGTAAAACAATCTTGTCAAGTCTAACAAGCAGGTCATGCAATTTGCTGGACACTGCAGCCGAGAATAGCCCAGGATGAATTGCTCTGGCCTCAAACAAGGCTCAGTTCCATACTGGAATACATATGTATTCCTTTCATTGGGCAGTACTACAAAAATTCATGACATTATGTTTTTTTAAAGCTTGGATTTAAAAAAAGAAAAATATATATATATATATATGTTGCTAGGTTAGACTACCACAAAATAGCCTATTTGTTATATTTACTCAAGTTAACTACTGTCTTATGGCTAAAGGAAAAAGGCATGAAGTGCTTTAATTGGTCATTTGTGGTTTAAATCCCATTTATGTTTTACCAGAAAGCACAGTGAGAGGAAAGGCACTAGCTACCATTTTAGCTGACTATTTGGTGTACTTAAAGGGGTGGTCAAAACCAGGGCATTTAGGAGGATGTTGCGGAGAAAGATTCTCACTTTATATTTCCACAAGGTAAATAGTGCTTGATGGAAAGAAATATGAGAACTCATTAATAAGCATATGCCAAGCAGGAAGGAAAAAAGTCCTTTTACCAGCCCAAGCTAAATGAATCAGATCCAGAAGATGTTTTGGTAAGCTAAAAAATTAAGGAAAAGCAAATCACTGTCGCTCAGCTCAACAAACAGCTGTCCATAGCTCACCTCCTTCCTCACTCCCAACCTCACCCTTACACACGCACACATATGCACACACACACGTTAGGGAAATAAGCAGTAAGAGGGAACAGTTCAAATGCTATTTGTGGCATTCTGACACAATACATAACACACACCCCTAATGTAGAAGCAGGATTCTCTTTCCCTCTGTGCAGAATATGCATTCTGAGCCTATTATGTGTATAAACAATGGCATATGTAATTACCTTTCTAGGGTGGCAATTATTCCTCAGAATCAACAACTAGAGTTAAAGCATGTTCCCCCAAAAGACATTTGGGGATCAATTCTGGGTCAATTACGTCAGGCTTTGATTTATCACATGGTGTCAGGCCATGTTAAAAAAATAAAGTTTTAAAAAAAAAAAGGCATTATGAGATAAAGGCTAAAGGTTTGACTCAAATTGGTTTGTCTCCAACTTTGCTTTCTCCCAATTGCTCTGCCCTCCCCCATTCTCAAAACAACTGTGATTTGCTGGGTTTTATCTGTTAGACAGTTTGTTGTTTGGGAATACTAAATGAAATGAATCTGGACTACATCCAGATTTGATCTGCCCCCACACCACCAGGCACTGGGAATTTCTCCTGGGATGCAGTGGAGGGGAGAGGTTAATAGTTTAGGCTTTAGAATCTAAGAGATCTGGATTTAGATCCCCATGACTTAAGCAAGATACATACATATCTCTGCAGTAGATAATACCTACTTCAAATGGTTGCTGTAAGGTTTAAATGAGATAATTAAGTGAGAGGATATGTGTAAAACACTTAGCTCAGCGCCTGGCATATCGTGAATACCCAGTGAATGGAGTAATTACTCTTCTAGCGGTAGACAAGCCAGAGGAGAAGCAGAACAGCCCCTCCAAAGTTTGCCTACCCTGATCAAGTTGGCCAAGGGCCAGGGAAAGCAGAGTGGATGTTAGTACAAATCACAGGGCCAAACTTATGAATCGAAGACACCCATTAAGAAGCCCAGTGGACTAAACAAATATGAAGACACTGGTTAACTTGGACTTATTCTAACTAGATTGACTGGAAACCAATGAAAGTGCTACTCTATTAGCAAGACCCCTCTGTCTTTTACAGAGCCTTAAGAAGCCCAGAAAAAAGCTACCTTACACATTTTTTGGATCACCAAATGTTTACTCAACACATACCTACTATGCGCCAGCCACTGTGCTAGTTTCCAGGAACACAGAGATGTTCCCTACAAAAAATTTCACAGAATAGGAAATAAAGGTCTACAGTTTAGTACAATATAGTTTCATAACTCAGATTAACAAACATCCAGTATCACCATCAGGATTTTGGGGGCAGGGAGATTCATCCTATTAAGGATGGATCATATCATTAAAGTCACTGGTCAAATTAGAACAATTCCTTACTGGGGAGCAAAATATTTAATTTTTGAAAATTAAGTAAAAAGGGAAGGTATAAGAATTCTCCTCAAATTCTTTAGGAAGCAATATAATCTCCTATTCAAAAACAGTTTAAATCCATTTTATATGGAGTAACATTGTTTATTCAATAAGAGGGAAACAGTACTTCACAATTCATTTCTCAAATGATGCACAGTGCTATTAGGAGTGTTATTGGCAGCTAAATTAAGAAGTCTGTTGATGATGTTTAAAAAAAAAAAAAGCTGGCTGGCACATTTCCCATTCAAATGGACACTACTCCAGACAAAGAAGTTTCTATTGTTGCTTCTTACATAATAAAATGTGTTACAAACACCATATAAAATGTCTAGTATCTACAGTCCTATTAGTGTTTTAACACTAAAAATCATGACTTATTCCCAGATCAGAAATAAGTTTTTGAAAAAAACGTACAGTAATTTTGGAACATAGAGGACAACACATGAATACTGAAATAGCCAAATTTTCTGACAGAGTCATTGCCTGGGTCTGTTTTGCTCCTATCCCTGCCCTGTCTTGGGTCCGTGAACAATATTCCCAAGTTTGATCCAAATGTTCCCCTTCCACATGCTAATAACTCACACAGGATGTCAGGCTCCTAGGGCACAGAAGGTAGAGGCCTACAGAGGCAACAGATATAATTCACCTATCCACTCTTCAAGAAATGTACAAACACAATGTATCCTTTCGACAGACAATCTACACCTAGGAAGAAAAAAATTAATCCAATTAATTCCAACTCTAATATGTTAATATCTCTAAAGTCTACCAAATATTTATAGAATCAATAAAATAAACCCTACCTATCGAAAGTCCACAAAAATGGAATTAAGATGTCCTTTACTTGCCCACATTAGATTGTTTTGTTTCATTTTTTATTAAAGGGATTTAAAATACTTGCAGAATACACTTTTCCATTCATTTGTTTTCTATCTTAGAAACACATTTAATTAAGAGCAGAAGAAAAAAAAAAGTGCCCTGAAAGTAATTGTAAATCCATTGAAAGCAGGAAACACATCTTACTTGTCTCCCTCATTTTCCCTCCCCTGTTTTGTGCAGTGATTCACCCACAGTAAGTACTCAATTAAGTTAAAAAGGCAATGCGTGTTTCAATTCACATTAATTTGGAGGGGATGCATTGATTTAAGGAACAGCTGAGACAAAAAGGATAGATTCAATCTTCCCTGATTTCTGGCTAGTGAGGCACACTGTCTTGAAAACTTTGCTGAAGCTTGTGTAACACTGGCATCATTAAATGCTGGCCACTGTGGCATTCTTAATGTCTTGATTTGTTTGCATTTTTGCTGACGGTAACAAGATGATTCTCCAACGGTTGTCTTTCCAACAAGAAAATGTGAAAGGAGCTGTGAAGCAGGTATTCAGTGAAGCAGGTATTCAGGCTACCCCTGTCCTACAGACAGTACATCTGCGAACAAAATGGAAACAAATTATTAATCCAAGCCTTTCTAAGAACAACTTTTCAGAAGTTCAACAGTTGGTCTTCTGCTGATCACTGAAATTTTATTTAGCTCAACCTTTCAAAAATACAACCAGGATCTTTTATGGTAATAGTTCTGCTTCGAGTTTTCTTTCCTTACCTTCAATAATGACTTTGGAATCCATTGCTACCCCAGGTGCAGATCCAAGCCCAAAAAAATGAGAAACACCATGTAGCTATACATTTTGAAAATGAAGTTTCCCTATCCAGGGAAGGAATCTGTATTTTCTTTCCTCGCCTCCATAAAACAGGTATAAAAGCCCTCCTGAAGATCTTGCCTCTATCCCATCAAGTCCATGCCTCTATCTCATCATGGAGCAGCCAAGTGGCTGGCTGGGAACCAACAGCGGCAGACAGCACCCTTGAGTGAAGCAATCTGGCCAGGCAGGAGCACTCCTCAGTCAGCAAAGGCTCTGAACTAACCAGGTCAATAAAAGAGGTACGCACAAACACTTCAAACTTCACCTTCAGCAACCAAGGCCCCCCGTGAGAGAGAGCAACACAGACAGATATGTACAGGTAGGCCCACCTGAGGCTTTCAGTGATACTCATGCACATGTACACTAATAACACTATCTTTGAACAGGAAAGAAAAGCATCTTTGCAAGAAACATTATTCATTCACATGCTCAAGGGCTCTATCCCTCTGAAATGTCTCACTGCAGACCCATGGCATTTGAGACTGAAAGCCAATAAACACACAAGTAAGCTTGGCCTTAACACACTTATTTACCAATTTATTTATTTGGGTTTTTAAAAAACAGGCCAAAAGTGATACGTGTTTGAAATGTCCTTCAGCTCTATCCAATTTCTCAGTCACTTGGCCTATCTATTGCTGTAGGAATGAGGACTGGTTATTTAAGGAGAGGGAACTTCGCTCTCAGTGAGTGGGCAAGTTTCCTAGGCTTTCCCTTTTGCCACCCCACTGGCCCCTTGTGTCCGAGGGGATCAGGGATCCTCACCCTCCTGAGGCCCACTCAGCAAGAAAGAACAAAGCAGCTTCAACTCATCTTGAATCTTGAATCTCTTCCACTCCACCCATGTCTGTGAGTCCAGGTCTGGTATGGAGTGTTGAAAGATACTCATAGCAAGGGACCCTGGAAGTATACTGAACTGGGGTGGGATTTTCCTTCCCATGGTGCAGTGAGCAGCTGAGGTGGTGAGGGAGCCATGCAGCTGGATTCTGGTTGGCATTCCCTCCTTGTGCTGGATGGGGAGGCTGAGGATGGGGCAGCCTCTGCTTGGTTTGGTTGTGAGATAAGAAGAAGCAAGCACAGTCATCCCCGAGTTATTTGAGCAAAACACTGCTGTAAATAAACTTTTGTTTTTATCTTATGTCAAATACAATTGGTTTTGGTTTAAAAAAAAAAAAAAAACCCCTTCAGCTCATGAACATTTTTCTTGTACTATGCAAGCATTTAAAATCAACCTAGAATCATTTTAGGTTCTTCCTTCTCTATCCATGATATCAAACTTGTCATTGAAACCTCTTCCTGATTTGAAATGTTTTGTGCAGCCCCTTTTTATTCTGAATTTCTACTAAACCCTCCCCATCTCTTTGACAAGCACTTCTCTCCTCAACCTGGAATATGACAGGCTCCTAGCTATGCCTACATCTCCTGTGCTGTAGTCCCCACTCCTTCCGAGTGACGCAACCCCACAAGGCCTCCACTTCAGCCGTTCTTTTCGAGATCCATCTGAGGGCCCCTGAAGGATCTAAAGAGGCTCAGCACACCTGTGACCTTCAGTGCCTCTTCATCATGCAGGCAAAAGAGAAGCAACCTCAGCACACCAGATAGCAGGAATGGTCTTCCTTTCTCCTCTACAAACTGAGTTTACTCTGGACAGCTTCATCATCATTCCTCCATTTCCCTAATAACTCCACACAGGTTGGCCCAAACTCCAGCAACTGGATTTTGTCCTGACACGCTTTCTTTTTTTCCTTCAAGACCTTGCGCCTTGCCCTGAACTTCGATCTACTTGACTAGGGCCCTGACACTACCCTTTCCCAGATTCTCTTCCAGAACTCCAGCTGTCAGCTGGAATCCAGCTATGATTAGATTGCCCAGCTTCCATGACACCACCATTCTCGATTCAATCTCACCTGCTATCTACATTTTGGTAACCAAATCTCCAGATAAATTGGATCTTCCTCTTGTTCACTGAGGACTAGACTGTCGCCTAACACTAGTGCAGCCAGGCTCCCAGTCCATGATACACCTAGTCTTGACTTCTCTTGTTCTCTGGCAAACTGTGTTGCTGAGATCCTGCATAGGAAACCCATATTCCCAACCTAGACAAATTCTACTTAAGAGTCTAGCTTTTTATAATATCTACAATGTCTTTATAATACAATGTATTTATTCATTCATTCAATTAATCAGTAACTTATTAATTTATTCTCTCTTCATTCCATAAAAACTTAAAGAGGTTAACATTAACTTGGTTAAAAACAAAAAACAAAAAACTTACCTAACTGCCTACAATTTAACCCCTGCCTGATTTTTGAAGTACCCCACTTTCCTCTTCCAGTTCATTCCCTAGTCTCTAAAATGAAATCTCTGCTTCAGGCACATAGGTTCACTGACCTCTAAGCTCATTATGAATCTTTATTCGCCTCCTTTTTTCTGTCTTCTTAATTAGTTCCTTTAATCCTTTGGCACCTCACTTGTAACATGATCTAGAAAGACTTTCCCAAGAAACAAATCCGCATTCACTTATCCCTTACCTGGATTTTTCTGGAGTAATCAATAACACAGAGTTCAAGTATTTCATTTGCTTTCACTAAATGTTTCCTATACATTAGCTCCCCAGACAATAAGTTATTTGAGAACTGGGATAAAGGCCATGTCCTATATTTGTTATAGTGCCTTCTAAAACAAAGTTCCACTTCTGCTTCTCCCCACCTTTACTCTACTCCCCAAACCTATGCCAATGAAGAAAGAGCAAAGAAGACTGAATCAAGTTACTGGAATCAATGAAACCTCTTAATAGGGGCTGGAGCTTTGGGTGTATGGAGAAAAAATGTTAGTTTTGACTTCTGTAGGCTGTGACCTCTTTGGAGTTCATCTCTTGGGATTCTCACACTCTCTAGATTGCTCCTCTCTACCTCCATGTGGCCAGTGAGGCAAAACGGGTCTATAACTGCCTTGCACTTAGGAGATGCTTCCCAATAACCTTTCCCCAAGATAAGGCTTAGGGGGAACTAATTAGACCAGCTCTAACTTCACCTTTTATCTTTCTTTTTTTCTTTTTCTCCTGCCTCAATCAGCCACTGGTAAAGTAGGATCTAGAAAGCTGGACCCAGGAAAAAGGATGAAGTACATCCATCTGAGTTCAAGACACAATATTTCCAAAGCAGCTCCATGTGGACAGCTGAGTTCATCAGAGACTGCATTAGGTTTGGGATTGGAGCTTGGGGTTGGGCAGCACCTAGGTAACGAAAGTATATATACATGTACTTGACCTCTTCTACCTCAGTTGCAGTAACTTCTTCCTAGAAACATCACCAAAGGCAAGGGAAGCTAAGGCAAAAATGAACTATTGGGACTTCATTAAGATCAAAAGCTTTTGCACAGTAAAGGAAACAGTCAACAAAACCAAAAGATAACCAACAGAATAGGAGAAGATATTTGCAAATGACATATCAGATAAAGGACTAGTATCCAAAATCTATATAGAACTTATCAAACTCAACACCCAAAGAACAAATAATCCAATCAATAAATGGGCAAAAGACATAAACAGACATTTCTGTGAAGAAGATATTCAAATGGCCAACAGACACATGAAAAAGTGTTCAACATCACTCGGAATCATGGAAATACAAATCAAAACCACAATGAGATACCATCTCACACCAGTCAGAATGGCTAAAATTAACAAGTCAGGAAATGACAGATGTTGGCAAGGATGCAGAGAAAGGGGAACCCTCCTACACTCTTGGTGGGAATGCAAGCTGGTGCAGCCACTCTAGAAAACAGTAAGGAGGTTCCTCAAAATGTTGAAAATAGAGCTACCCTACAACCCAGCAATCGTGCTACTGGGCATTTACCCTAAGGATACAAATGTAGTGATCCCAAGGGGTATGTGCACCTGAATGTTTATAGCAATAATGTTCCCAATAGCCAAACTATGTAAAGAACCTAAATGTCCATCAATAGATGGATGGATGAAGAAGATGTGGTATACACACACACACACACACACACACACACTCACATATACATACCATGGAATACTATGCAGCCATCAAAAAGGAGATCTTGCCATTTGCAGTGACATGGATGGAACTAGAGGGTATTACGCTAAGCAAAATTAGTCAATCAGAGGAAGACAATTATCATATGATCTCTCTGATATGAGGAATTTGAGAGACAGGGTGGGGGGTCATGGGGATCAGGGAGGGAATAAATGAAACAAGATGGGGCCGGGAAGGGAGACAAACCATAAGAGACTCTTAATCTCAGGAAACAAACTGAGGATTGCTGGGGGCTGGGGGAGGGAAATGGTGGCAGGGTGATGGACATTGGGGAGGGTCTGTGCTATGGTGAGCACTGTGAATTGTGTAAGACTAATGATTCACAGACCTGTACCCCTGACACAAATAATACATTATATGTTAATAAAATTTTAAAAAGAGTATATGTATATGTACTTTAGGTCTTTCCTATGCTTATCTCCTCCTGCAGCCCCAGAAGATACCAAAGGATCTTCTGAGAGTGGGTCCATCTCAACATAACCACTAAGTAGATTCTCAATAAATATTCTCCATACGTGTTAATTACTTTTTCTATAGTAAATATCTAAACTTAATCAGTATAGATTAAGAAGGAGCACCTGACTGGCTCACTCAGTAGAGCATGCATGATCTCAGGGTCATGAGCATGAGTCCACCTAGAGCCTACCTGAAAAGAATAAGTTTTTAAAAATTAAAAATTTTTTTAAAAAAAGAATTAACCAAGAATTCTAGGAAACTCTGAAGTTCAGGGTCAAGATTGTTTATGATTTATGTATTGAATACATGCTCCACTAACTTTAGAGTAATTTTATTTCTATAAATCCATCTTTTTATGAAAACATCTCTTACAAAATAGATCTCTTGAGTTTGAGATCTTTTTGAGTGAGGATGTACGCTAGACAAATCCCAAGGATTTTGCAAGGCTTTCTGCCAAACATTAAAACCAGCAGACCTCTTGCATTATGAAATTTTGAATTAGCATTTGTAGATGACCAGAGTCCACTGAAGAATCATGTAATATTCATGATATCTCACACATTATATTTAAATAATGTAATCATGCACATACTATATTCATGTGTGTGTATACATATATAACCATGATATCCTACTTGGGAAAAAATGTATAATGGATGTAGGCATATCCCAAAGTCATGACATCATTCATCACTTGTCTAAATCTGTGGTCAAACCCATTTTGAAACCATGTTCTTAATTAGCATGTGATGCAGAGATTGCTAGCCGTCCCTTAATGCCCCATTCTCCCCTTTTTCCTTTATTAATAGAACCCCTGAATTTTGAGAAGTACATGGCCACAAAAATATACTTTGAGAACTTCCTGGCAGATAGGTATAGCTGGTAGGATGTGTGTAGAAGTTTGAAGTGCAAACATCTAGGAAATGCCTTTACAAAGAATGATTATGAGGGCAACTGGGTGGCTCAGCCTTTGGCTTAGGTCATGATCCCAGGGTATTGGGGTCAAGCCCTTGTCAGGCTCCCCACTCAGTGGGAAGTCTGCCTTTTCCTCTGCCCCTCCCACCCACTCCAGCTTGTGCATGCATGCTCTCTCTCGATCTCAAATAAGTAAATGAAATCTTTAAAAAAAAGACAAGAATGATTGTATATCTTTGGATATATGAATGATAGCAGAATAAAAGACCAAATTTTATTCTTCCCTTACTTAACAGTATAAGCATCAGTAGTCCAGGGTTGATAATGGCATCTCCAGGATGTTAAGGAGCTCCTTCTAGCTTGTTTGAGCCACAGTATTTTGTAATATCTTAATGAAAACATAAGCTAGGCTGCTCTAGCAAATACAGCACTGTAATTCTAGCTCTGCCCCTTATTTCCTATCAAAACTTGGACAAATTATTTAAGCTCTATGAATTTCTTTCTGTCTATACCTACTTCATAAGTTATTAGCAACATGAGATGGTCTTTTTTTTTTTTTTTTTTTTTTTCCCATTATATCCCCAGCTTCTAGCTCAGTGTTTGCACATGGTAAGAATTCAATAAATATTATTATTGCTGTTCCTGTTGATATGCCAAATGTAGACACAAAATGCTATGACTTAACAACTAAACCATTAGGTACTTTCAATAAAGATCTGAATAATGCAACTAATCTACATGGTGCGTATTAGAGTGATCACATTTTCTGACCCAAATCTTGGAAATCATGGTCTGGCAAAAGGTTTTTCTTACGTGAAGATTTATTTATATGAAAATGCTTACACGTTAAACCACTGGTTGTCAACTTAATAAACTGATTTTACTTTTTTTTTCTAAAATTTTTTAAAAATTATTTGACAGAGGGAGAGAGAGAGAGATCACAAGTAGGCAGAAAGGCAGACAGAGAGAGGGGGGGGAAGCAGGCTCCCTGCCGAGAAGAGAGCCCCATGCAGGGCTGGATCCCAAGACCCTGAAATCATGACCTGAGCCAAAAGCAGAGGCTTAACCCACTGAGCCACCCAAGTGTCCCTGATTTTACTTTTAAAAATTATCTGCTTAGGAAGGAATGTCCAATGGAAGAAAAACAGCCTCTTCAACAAATGGTGCTGGGAAAATTGGACAGCCACATGCAGAAAAATGAAATTGGACTATTTCCTTACACCACACATGAAAATAGACTCAAAATGGATGAAGGACCTCAATGTGAGAAAGGAATCCATCAAATCCTTGAGGAGAACAGAGGCAGCAACCTCTTTGACCTCAACCGCAACAACTTCTTCCTAGGAAAATCACCAAAGGCAACAGAAGCAAGGGCAAAAATGAACTATTGGGATTTCATCAAGATCAAAAAGCTTTTGCACAGCAAAGGAAACAGTTAACAAAACCAAAAGACAACTGACAAAATGGGAGCAGATATTTGCAAACGACATATCAGATAAAGGACTAGTATCGAAAATCTATAAAGAGATTAGCAAACTCAACATCCAAAGAACAAATAATCCAATCAAGAAATGGGCAGAGGACATGAACAGACATTTCTGAAAAGAAGACATCCAGATGGCCAACAGACACATGAAAAATGCTCCACATCACTTGGCATCAGGGAAATACAAATCAAAACTACAATGAGATACCACCTCACACCAGTCAGAATGGCTAAAATTAACAAGTCAAGAAATGACAGATGCTGGCGAGGATGTGGAGAGAGGAGAATCCTCCTACACTGTTGGTGGGAATGCAATGTGGAGAGAGGGGAACCCTCCTACACTGTTGGTGGGAATGCAAGCTGGTGCAACCACTCTGGAAAACAGTATGGAGATTCCTCAAAAGACTGAAACTAGAGATACCCTATGACCCAGCGATTGCACTACTGGGTATATATACTAAAGATACAAACCTGGTGTTCCGAAGGGGCACATGCACCCTAATGTTTATAGCAGTAATGTCCACAATAGCCAAACTACAGAAAGAACCTAGATTTCCATCAACAGATGAATGAATAAAGAAGATGTGGTATATATATACAATGAAATACTATGCAGCCATCAAAAGAAATGAAATCTTGCCATTTGCGATGATGTGGGTGGAACTAGAGGGTATTATGCATAGAGAAACAAGTCAATTGGAGAAAGACAACTATCATATGATCTCCCTGATATGAGGAAGTGGAGATGCAATGTGGGGGGTTTGGAGGGTAGGAAAAGAAAAAATGAAAGAAGATGGGATCGGGAGGGAGACAAACCATAAAAGACTCAATCTCATAAAACAGACTGAGGGTTGCTGGGGGGAGGGGGGACAGGAGAGGGTGGTGGGATATGGACATTGGGGAATGTATGTGCTATGATGAGTGCTGTGAAATGTGTAAACCTGGCAATTCACAGACCTGTACCCCCAGGATAAAAATACATTATATGTTTTTTTAAACATTTAAAAATTAAAATCAGATAATGCAATATATATATATATGCTTAAATTGGGCATCCCTGGAAAGTCAAAGGCACATAGCCCCAACATTAATGGTTCTGCCCTCTCTAGTTTTTGTTACAAGGTTCCACTGCACAGGCATATGATGGGGGGCGGGGAAAAAACTCTGATTTTTTATAACAGGTTTAGTGTTGTGAATTTGAATGGCAGTATTTCAGAATCTCAAGAAAAATCATTTTTATGTTTTCCCAAAGGAAGACGGGTACTCTTTGCTTCTGCAAAAATAGCATGGATGAGAGAGTTTTCAGTAAAATACATTTTTTCTATTGAAGAGCACTTAATAAACACACACACCTGGCTGCTTTCACTTCACCACAAGTGCCACCCATTTGCCAGTCATCAAAGTAATTTGGTCTGATCTGTTAAGGTGATGGATTCTGACAAACTGTGTAAGCTTGTCATTAAAGGGATGGGAGATTACAGTCTCTATGCAGGACATTATAGTGCTTACATTTCTCATCCATACAGCCTATGAAACATACAGCAGAAAGCAAGATGAAAATAAAACTTAACATGGACTTAACTTCTACTCTCTCCAATGAGTGCTGAGAGCTAGTGATCAATCCACATTTTCTACCATATATTTTTTTTAATTTTAAATATATAGATGTGTGTGTGTGTATGTGTGTGTATACACATATATATGTGTATATATATATATATATATATGAAGAGAGAGAGGGGGAGAGTTCTATTTCTTTCTGACTGATACAAAGACATCTCATAAAGGACACAAAGATTATGCACAAAATTGACTATTCAGTGATTTAAGTCTAACTTAAGACCTTGGGCTTCCACTTTTTTTTTTAATTTATTCTTTTTTTTAATTTTTTAAAATTTATTTTCAGCATAACAGTATTCATTGTTTTTATACCACCAACTCCACACATAAGAAGGGAAATAATCAAGATTAGAGCTTGGGCTTCCACTTATAAAATATTATTCTTTTCCTCTTTCACCCTATCTATATATCACCATTTCGCTTCTCTGTAATTTTTTTACTTCTGTATTTAAAATCCTCATCTACAATGGAGATTATATCAAGAGTGAAATTTGTTAGGTGAATTGAAGAAGACAAGTCTGAATTAATAAAAAGTGTAAAGTATGGGATTGTTGTCCAAAAGATCATGATAACAGCAACAGTTAATGTTTTGAGAGTTGACTATATGAAAATCGGGAGGCTGAACACTTTACATGCATTATCTCACTGAGTCCTCATAAAAGTCCTGGAGCAGGTATTATCATTCCATTTTTACAAATTAGAAAATAAAACCTGAGAGATATTAAGTAATTTGCCTAAGTACATGTAGCTAATGAGTTACAGAAATACATTCAAACCTGAGTTTGTCGCGACTCCAAAGCTCATGTTCCTTACCGCTACATCAGAACGCTGGGTGTTTCCTTCCATCATTAATAATAATAATAGAGCACTATTTCAGATTAGGTTAACAAAACTCTAAATTGTGGAAAAATGCTGCTTTAGTGAAAAAATGAGAAGTGTTTGAAATTAGCTCACCAATTATATTAGGTCAATAGTTACTAACTGCCATTTATGAAATACGTACTTCACACGAGACACTTTCTGTACATTCAATCTAACCCTCATAGCAGCCCCATAAATTAGGTAAGCCATCTCCATTTTACACGTGAGGGAAAAGATACTCAGAAAAGCCTAGTAATTTGCCCAAGGTCACATAGATAGAAAGTGGCACCGTCCTTGCACTCTGCCTTTTCTCACACGACCTCATCACCACACTTGCAAGGCCTTTCTCTAGCATGCTTGAAAATCTCGCCTTAAAAAACAATAGTGCCATCCCTCTTTAATTGTATTTAATACTATTTATTAGCTCAGAAAAGCTTTAATTCAGAGACAATGCAAAAATAAACTTTAACCCAGCTCTGCTCTCATTATCATAAACTCCAGATTTTATGAGGTCCACGTTAATGGATTTTACGGTATATAGAAAAGAGTTTAATAGTCACTTAGCTCTCCTCTATCTCCATTAACAGAGGTAAAAAGCCACACAAAGGTGAAGGAAGGAAGAACAGTGACCTCACAAGTAAAACAGATAAGAAGTGTCTGTAATTCGTACTTCAGCAAAAAGTCATAGTACATATGCCAGCACAACAATACAGTACATACATATGCTGATATGTAACAACAAATTCAACTCCTCAATTTTAAGTGCCCTATCCATCAATTAAGGAAAATTAATCCTAATCAGATGTTCATATTAAAGAATATAGCCATAGCAAATCGGCAATAATAATTAAAAGTCCATTTCAAATCTCTTTGGTGAGCAGGGAAATGATCTAACATAGCCAGGCTGCCCTAGTCCTTTCTGTAGTGTTGTATAAATGTGCACATTCAGTGAAAATTCCTGGAAGTTTAATACGGTCATCTTTGCTACTCACACTGCACTTGTTTCTAATGAAGACCTGCTGCCATGTGCACCATGGATAGGAAAAATGTACAAGTTGTGACAGTCAAGCACATGTCTGCTCTGAGAGCCAAGTCCTTAATACATGGAATTTTCCCACCTAGATCACCCCAGTGTTGCAAAGATTCCAGATAAGTCCTACCTGCTTTGGAGGAAGCTACTTGAAGCAGGCAGTAACCCATAGCACTCTCTGGTTGCATCATATTTTGTTTTGTTTTTTCTTTTCTTTTCTTTTCTTTAGGTCAGCTTGTAAATAAACTGTTACAAGCCTCTCCCAAGGCAAACGAAATAGCCTTGGGATGGAAGCAAAATAATCCCGGTGAAAGACAGACCACTTATTCTTCCGGGCCTGATGCACTGAGGTGGGTGGTGGAATCCGATTTAAGATCATTTGTAGTTTAGTTAGACTCAATAGGTCACATGCTTCCTGGTGACAGTCAGGGATAACGGGGGTCAGTGTGCTGAGAGCCATCTTGAAGGGTAGGTTTGCATTCTTGGACACCTAGAGTGAACTAGTCTCCCATTGCTACACTACATGAAGTATATGAAAGTATAAACTTCCTACCACATGAATGGAAATTAATCCAAATATCTGTGACTGCCGTAACTCTGATAATCCTCTATCTTATATTGCTTGGTTGGTTTGCAAAACAAGCTCACCAAAGTATTACCTTAGGATTCAGTCTTTCACTTTCACTTTCAATTCTCTTGGCCAGAGCATTATAACTATGACTATTTCTTTTAAAGTCTATTTCAATTTCAAGTCACTGGAAGGCATTAATGAAGAGAACATGGAGTCTCATTCTCTAAAACTTTTCAAAGTCAGAGCAAGACAACAACATCCTTCCTGGGAGTGTAGGATAAACTCTGAGCTCTCTCAGAATCCTTCCCATCCTGAGTCTCTGATCACTACTAATCAATTAAATCTTATGAGATAGCCAGGAATTCCAGTTCTAGGACTCTTTTCTACAGAAATACTAGCACAAGTTCACAAAAATAAAAAGAGTACCATGTTCACTGCAAGACTGTGTATAATCTCAAAAGTGTGAAAGGACCTAAATGGCCAGCAGCTGAGGAATGGTTTATTATAGACCACTTAAACTACAGAACACTGTGCAGACATTAAAAATAATAATACAGGTTTCCACTTACTGATATAAAAATGTGTTAGTGGAAAAAGGAAGGTGTAGAACAAAATGTATAGTATGTTACTATTTTTGGAAAAAATACAACGGTGTATGTATACAAATAAAGGTATATAGAGGGAGACTATATAAAATGAAACTATCTGTTTTAGAGAGATATAGGCATAAATATATAGCTATGCATATTTCTATATTACATGATACTCAAGTAAAAGTATTTCTATCATATACTTAATACATACATTTGCATATGCATAGAAAAAATGGGAAGAATTCATCAGCTTGAGCTGTTATAACAAAATGTTATAGACTGGGTGACTGAACAACAGACATGTATTTCTCATAGTTGTAGAAGCTGGGAAGTCCAAGATCAAGGTACTGACAGATTTAGTTCTTAGTAAAGGCTGCTTCCTAGCTTACAGACAGCAACTTTTTTCATGTCCTCAAAGATACAGAAACAGAAAGAGAGACCAAGCCTCTGTCAAATGAGATTGGGAAAGAAGATGAACTTTCTATTTGTACACACTATTTTTTATTTATTTAGGTTTCTAAGCAATTCCCCCAAATCAAAACTCTCTTCTTCTCCTGGGTTGTAAACAAATTAAGATTAATACAAAAATAAACAGATGAGAAACTAGAATATACCCACTATTACTGACTGAGACCAGAATAGAGGGAGCCTAGCTGTCAAACAAGCCTAGCTGTCTTCACTACAGAATTAGTCCATCTCCACAGGGCTGGGCTGGGGTGGGCTCCCAGCCTCAGGTGGAATGAAGGCTCCTGGTAGAGAGGCCCTTCTCTGAACAGAAGGAGGGTGGCAGTTGGCAAGCTGGACCACTTCCTCACTCCAAATTTACCAATTAGGTAAGCCTCTCTCTCTCTCTTGGGCAGAGTGAAGAGTACAGTCTTTGAGAAAGTAGTATCTATGGTGGCTAAATCTAGACTACAACAGGTTAAAGAGTGAATGGTAAGGAAGCAAAGGCAAGAAAGAAATCAGGAAAAAAGAAAATAGAGTAGGGAATACAGGGAAGGATTTTTCTTTCTTCTTTTTGAGGAAGAGGCCAACAAAATGTCAAATATATAAAGTAGAAGAAGCAAAATCATTTATAGCAAGAGTCTAAGCACAGTGACAGAATCATGGACACAAGTGAAGTGAATTCTTACTGAGACATGAATAAAAGGAAAGGAACAGGAAAAACCACAGTGATTTGAGGCAGAGATGAAGGAAGGGAAGTTGAGTGCACAGCATGGTACCGGTTTTGTAAAAGGATAAAAAGAATCTAGGGCTAACACCAAGCAACAAAAATTAAACTTGCAAGGTGCCACAGGGCCTCGTTGTGTTAAAGTCCTGACAAAACTTAGCAGAACCAAGAGCCACTTGTAAATGTTTTATCATACTGTGAAACTTCTGAGAAATTGATTTATTGGTTATAAGACATTGCTATCTAAGCAATATATAAATATAGATAGATAGATACTCTCTTTATCATTCAACAGTGTGCATCATAATATTAGTTGATTCACATGTTCCCTTGTCCCTGGGAACCCTAAGGAATAAAGTTTTTCATAAAGAACAGTGGGTTTAAGCTTGACTGACCCTGTGAAATTTTTCATCGCAATTCTGGCTACCATTACAACCTATTTCCCAAATCACAGTGCAGCGTAAAGTAAAATCAAACCGAAAGAAGACGAAATCAGTGGAAGGATTCATAGTCTAAAAGTCTGGCTCCATGCTTTTGACTGAAAGAAACTAAAATCCCTGCACTGGAAATATTTCTATATTCCCACTGATCCGTTTGCATGCCATGGTGTCAGTGACCATAGAAATTCTGGCAAACGGATTCTGCTGGTTAACAGGTTTCTGGTAAACTGATTTCTGTGAGCTAATAAAAGAATGAAAGGCTGTGTACATTTCAATAGGCCCCAAAGTTATTTTTTTTTTAAATCAGGGTTTAAAGCTATGTTCCAAGTCTCCATTCCTCTATGTGATTTGGCTTTACAACCAGCTGCCCCCTTGTCACAGATTTTGAGGTCACTCAGATTCTGCCAAGTGTGTGCTACAGCTCCCTCCTTGGGCTTCTCTACTGCTATTAAAGTCATACTGCACTGGGTTAAGTGAGGAAGCTGTCACCAGATGCAAATCAGCCTCCTCAAGTCCAGCTCCTCCACAGAGGGCTTCCAGTTCTGCTTCTGCAGTGTCGCTTCACTGTCCCCGGGATAACATGAACCATTTTCCTTACTGACACTAGATGCAACTGAGATTGGTTCTCCTGACAGAGATTAGTGGGCAGCAATGAATCTTTCACTTTGGGTAGAAATACGATTTTATTTAAGAAAATAACCATACATAATTGGGCTTCTGTCACCTTAAATTTTAATGGCGAAAGTAATATGGAAGCTTCTGGGACTTTAAATTATGGCTTGCAGAAGCTTCACACTGAATCTTTCAATTATTCTCTATAAGTACTTTCTCAAAGCATGTGCTACCATGACATTGATATCACAATTCAAATCTAAATTCAAAACTGACGGCAAGGCTATGAGCTATGTGCTGGCGTGCTGGCTGCCTCGTTTTATCTTTGAACATCTGACAAGGCGAATCAAGAGGCATTCTCCCAGAGCCCAGCCAGCTGTTGGCCAAATATTCAAATACCCTGACATGCAAAAGAAGATGTCCCCATATCAAAATTAGTGAAGACCCCTATTTTCCCATTAGTTTCTGGCTCACCTACATCCTTTCACACAGGGCCAACTGACTCACTCAGCAAAGTGTTCACTACTGCTCACTTGCTCACCTCTCGGGTTCCACTACTCCAGCAACTAGATCCAGTGAGTGCTGCAGAACGGCAGCCAGTCCAGACGAAACTACGGAGAAGAGTTTTCAAGTCTGTGCTTCCTGGAAGTGGATCTGAAAGGGGCTAAGCTGATGTTGGTGGTGGCAGGCAGATAATAAAAACAAAGTGGCGCATGTATTTTTACTTAAAATGCATTCCATTAGGCTGGAGCAAAAATGGAACTGGGAAGACAGTAAGGGAAAAGTGAAAAAAGGATTCCCTCTTTTATCCTGATGTTTTAACTTCCTTGTTATATGCATATTTTGATCATTTTAATATTTTTATCTTCATAGGAAAATAACTGGAAATGAATATTTAATTATTTGTAGGTTTAGCTTTAGACTGCTTCAATTAGTTTGAAATGAGTCCCCTATCCAGGCAAATGCAATGCCAAATTTACAACTGTAAATAACTAAATCCAGCTGCACTAATGAATCCACAATGAAAGATGACCCCTATTTCATATTTTAAAGGTCCTGAAGCAAACTTCCTCAGATGGAAGACTTAGAACAGAGGCTGTGGATAGCACATGGGGGTTTAGAAGCAGAAAGGGACAAAGGTACCACAAGACAACAGCCTCTACCCAAATGGCTAGTCAAATTTCTTGAAGCTGGACACCAAACCTCAGGATTCCAGCTGGGTAAGGGGATCCTGATTCCTTCCAGAAAAGTTGGGTCTTTATTTGTTCATTTCCTGGATGTGTTTACACTTGGACAGAAGGGGCACAGCAGGGATGCTTTCAGGGCACATTTGCAGGGAAGCCAATCTCACAGGAATCGTGACTGCCAGATGTCAAACCAGTGTGTGCCGCCGAGCATGCTCTAAGCAGGATGCACAGGCACTGAATCATGGTCTGAGGAAACTGCTGCCCCCATCTAGGGCCTTTCCTGAGAGGCAGGGAAAGCCTGTATGTCATTTAAAAAATACTAACAATCATTTTAAAAGATGATATGACTGTAAAAATTACTGAGATAGTAATAAAATAAAAACAAGATAGGCTAATGACATTCCAGTTCTGCTAATCACAGATATTCATTCCATCACCCCAAATCATCATAATGGAAACCATGGGTGGCAAAGGTGAGGAGGCCCAAGTGTCAAGTGGCCATAACAAGGATGTTGACTCTCATCTCTTGAAAACAAGCTCGAGTGCCTGGGTGGCTCAGTGGGTTAAGCATCTGCCTTCAGCTCGGGTCATCATCCCAGGGTCCTGGGATCAAGCCCCACAACAGGCTCCCTGCTCCCTGGGAAGCCTGCTTCTCCCTCTCTCTTTGCCCCTCCCCCTACTTGCACTCTCTTCTCTCTCTCTCAAATAAATAAAATGAAAGAAAGAAAGAAAGAAAGAAAGAAAGAAAGAAAGGAAAAAGAAAAGGAAAGAAGGAAACAAGCTCAAATATTGCTTTGCCCTACCATCACTTGGTGCCCAAGTGAGAACTCTTCTCAGAAAAAGACCATAGACAGAGAAACAAAGTATTCTTAAATCTACATTGATTTTAAATGCCAAAACATTGCAATTACAAATTCTCTCTGACTTGAATGTTCAAGGATCATGGAATGTTTTGAACATAAAAATCTTCTACATAAATCATTCACCCAAACATTTACTGTGCTCCTATTATATGCCAATACTACACTTTGATGAATCGGTTTTGATTAAAGAATAATCCTCATTATATTGGATTTCTCTGAAGAATTTAGTATCATGGCTCACCCCTTCATCTTAAAGTTCCTTCACTTCTGTAAGAGTTCTCTCCCTCTTAAAGAGGCAGATCTCTCAGACCATTATCCCTTTTTACTAATTCCTCTTCCTCAGCCTTGTCCTCATGTCACTTTAAATCAACAAGGAGTAAAAAAGGTAGTAAATGAAAATCACCTGGGAAATATACACCAGAACACATCAATGAAACTAGAAGCTGGTTCTTTGAAAGAATTAATAATATTGATAAACCACTGGTCAAACTTATCCAAAAGAACGAGAAAGGACCCAAATTAATAAAATTATGAATGGAAGGGGAGAGGTCATGACTAACACCAAAGAAATAGAAACAATCATCAGAAATTATTATTAACAATTATATGCCAATAAGTTAAGCAACCTAGAAGAAATGGATGCATTCCTGGAAACTAAAAATTACCGAGACTGAAACAGGAAGAAACTAACAACCTGAATAGACCAATAACCAGTAACGAGATTAAAGCAGTGACCAAAATCCTCCCAAAAAACAAGAGTCCAGGACCTGATGGATTCCTTGGGGGAATTCTACCAAACATTCAAAGAAGAAATAATACCTATTCTTCTGAAGCAGTTTCAAAAAAAAAAAAAAAAGAAAGAAAGAAAGAAAGAAAGAAAAGAAAAGAAACAGAAGGAAAACTTCCAGACTCTTTCTATGAGGCCAGCATTAACCTAATCCCAAATCTAGGCAAAGACCCCTTCAAAAAGGAGAATTTCAGACCAATATCCCTGATGAATATGGATGCCAAGATTCTCAACAAGATTCTAGCTAATAGGATTCAACAGTACATTAAAACATTAAAAAGATTATCCATCACAACCAGGTGGGATTTATCCCTGAGTCGTAAGGTGGTTCAACACTCCTAAATCAGTCAATGTGATAGAACACATTAATAAGAGGAGAAAGAAGAACCACATGGTCCTCTCAACTGATGCAGAAAAAAGCATTTGACAAAATACAGCATCCTGTCCTGATTAAAACTCTTCATAGTATAGGGATAATGGGACATTCCTCAATTTCATAAAATCCATCTATGAAAAACTCACAGTGAATATCATTCTCAATGGGAAAAAGCTGAGAGCCTTTCCCTTAAGATCAAAACATGACAAAAATGCCCACTCTCACCAATATTGTTCAACATAGTACTAGAAATCCTAGAAACAGCCATCAGACACACACACAAAAAATAAAAATAAAATGTGTTCAAATTGGCAAAGAAGAATTCAAACCCTCTCTCTTCGCAGATGACATACTTTATGTAGAAAACCCAAAAGACTCCACCCCCAAATTATTAGAACTCATACAGCAATTCAGCAATATGGCAGGATGCAAAATCAATGCAAAGAAATCAGTTGCTTTCTTCTACACAAACAATGTAACTGTAGAAAGAGAAATTAGAGAATCAATTTCATTTACAATAGCACCAAATACCATAAGATACCTTGGAATAAACCTAACCTTTCAAGGAGGTAAAAGATCTATACTCTAGGAACTACAGAACACTAATGAAAGAATTTGAAGAAGACACAAAAAGATGGAAAAAACATTCCACGCTCATGGATTAGAAGAATAAACATTGTTAAAATGTCTATGCTGCCCAGAGCAATCTACACTTTCATCGCCATCTTGATCAAAATACCAATGGCATTTTTCAAACTGCAGGAACAAACAATCCTAAAATTTGTATGGAACCAGAAAAGACCCTGAATTGCCATGAAAATGTTGAAGGAAAAAAAAAAAAAAAAAGCTGGGGGCATCATGTTGCCTGACTTCAAGCTACATTATAAAACTGTGATCACCAAGACAGCATGGTACTGGCACTGGCACAAAAACAGACACAACAATAGAGCCCATATATGGACCCTCAATTCAAATAATATTCAACAAGGCAGGACAGCCTTGTCCCAGCAGCATTTATTGAAGAGACTGTTCAATAAATGCTGCTGGGAAAATTGGACAGCTATATATAGAAGAATGAAACTCAACCATTCTCTTATACCATATACAAAGATAAATTCAAAATGGATGAAAGACTAGATAGGAATCCATCAAAATCCTAGAGGAGAACCTCTTCGACAACCGCCACAGCAACTTCTTTCAAGATATGTCTCCAAAGGCAAGAGAAATAAAAGCGAAAACAAACTTTTGGGACTTCATCAAGATGAAAATCTTCTACACAACAAAGGAAATAGTCAGCAAAACAAAGAGGCAACCCACAGAATGGGAGAAGATATTCACAAATGACACTACAGAGCATGGACTGATATCCAAGATCTATAAAGAACTTTTCAAACTCAACACCCAAAAAACAGATAATCAAGTCAAGAAATGGACAGAAGACATGAACACACCCTTCTCCAATGAAGATACACAAATGGCTAGCAGACACATGAAAAAATATTCATCATGATTAGCCATCAGGGAGATTCAAATTAAAACCACACTGAGATACCAGTTAGAATGGTAAAAATTGACAAGACCAGAAACAACAAATGTTGGAGAGGAACCTTCTTACACCATAGGTGGGAATGCAAATTGGTATAGCCACTTTGGAAAACAGTGTGGAGGATCCTCAAAAAATTAAAAATAGAAGTACCATATGACCTGGCAATTGCACTACTGGGTACTTACCCCAAAGATACAGATGTAGTGAAAAGAAGGGCCATATGCACCCCAATGTTCATAGCAGCAATATCCACAATAGCCAAAATGTGGAAAGAGCCAAGATACCCTTCAAGAGAAGAATGGATAAAGAAGATGTGGTCCATATGCAATTGAATATTATTGGGCCATCAGAAAGGATGAATACCCAACTTTTGCATCAACATGGATGGGACTGGAAGAGATTATCCCAAGTGAAATAAGTCAAGCAGAGAAATTATTATATGGTTTCACTTATTTGGGGAACATAGAGAATAGCATGGAGGACATTAGGAGAAGGAAGGGAAAAACGAAGGGGTGGGGGAATCAGAGGGGGAGACGAACCATGAGAGATTATGAACTCCGAGAAACAAACCAAGGGTTTGGAGGGGATGGGGGGTGGGGGGATGGGTCAGCCTGGTGATAGGATTATATGGAGAACTGGGTGTTATACACAAACAACGAATCATGGAATACTACATCAGAAAATAATGGCATACTGTATGGTGACTAACTAATACAATTGAAAAAAAAATCACCTGGAAGACATTTTTCATTTTTTCAAATTTTATGATGCTTTCTACCCCCATTTGAGAATCTTCACCTATATGAACATATTTGCTATTTCTAGCTGGAATAAATCACATGTCTTAAGAGTTTGGGAATGAAAAGAAAAGCTGAAGATCTCTGTACTAAACACTTCCTAAATACATCCTCTTGATCTTACCTACTTCTGGGACTTCAACTACTTATCAACTATATGCTGATGATTTCAAAAATAACATTTTAAGTTCACACCCACATATTCAAATACTTAATGGATTTGTTTTCAAATGATCTAACTCAAACTCAGCACAACATCCTATTATCTTTTTTTCTCTTCCCGTTCTTAATAGTACCCATTCAGTGGATACTTCACACTCCCTATTCCGACCCCACATACATCAAATCTGTCACCACATCCTTTCTCTTCCAGAACACATCTTAAGTCTGTCTACCACATGCCATACCCTACTCGGCCTTCTGCAGTAGCCTTCTCATTCCTCCCAACAGCAGCTTCTCTACTTCAAATTATTTTCCACATGCTCCTGATTCATACTTACTAAAGTAGATAATCTGAATGCAGCACTCACAATATACAAGATTATTTTTGATAGCACACGATGTTTTAAATATTTATAAATTTTAAGTTTTAGAAAAGGAGAAGTAACACATCAAACTGGGATCTAAATATTAGGTTTGCTTTTAAGATAAATTTTGGTATAAAAATCAGACAATTTAAATAAAAATCTAGTTCAGGGAGCATGCAAATATTTTTAAAGAGATAAAAGTGGTATATTCATCAATGAAGTTTGGGAGGTCTGGTCCTACAAAATAGATCTAAACTACTCAACATGATGTTGCAAATGCCACACGTCCTTCATCTTCAGCCACTGCCTCTTCCCACATGCCCTGCGCTATTCAGACTCTCTGTATATCAGCTTTGTTGCACAGCAAAACACTCCAAACCTAGTGGCTAAAATAACATTTTTAGTTCATAATTATGCATATAAGCTGGGTCATTCCATCTGGGCTGACAACAGATTCCCTGTGGATTCTCCCATGTGTCTATTGTCAAATGATGGATCAGCTACATGGTCCAAGATGATCTCACTCACATCTCTAGTGGTTAGGAGATGTCAGCCAGAAACTCCATTTCCTGCAGGTGGCCACTTTATCCTCCAGCAAGATAACCTGGGCTCAATCACAGTGTAGACTCAGGCTTCCAAGCACAGAATCCCTAGTGCATAAGCACTTTTCAGGTCTCTATTGGCTGCATATTTGCTAATGTCCCTCAGCCAAAGTAAGTCACATGGTCAAGCAAATGCAGTGATGGGGAAACAGACTCCAGTTCTTCATGGAAGAACCTTCAATACCACATTGCCAGGAGCTGGATGCAGAAAAGGTAAGAAGTCATTGACCATTGTTACTATCTACCCCTCTTTCGATATCCCAGACATGCCAGGCATATTCACACATATGCTCATGCTGTTCCCATTACCTGAAATGAACTATCAACCTCCTTTTGTCTTTCTGGCAAATTTTTATTTCTTGTCCTTCAAGGTTCTCCCCAAATACAGCATTTACTAACATCTTTCCTCAAATCAATTATTCCCTCCTATGCACCCATGAACCCTAGCATATGCCTCTATTATAGCATCCAGTGAATTATGTTATAATGTTAAAATGTCTCCCTATATAGACAATCTTTGTACCACTAGCACAGTGACTGGCAAAGAACACGCATTCAGTAAGTGCTCATTAAATTGAATTTAATTGAATAAATTCGAAACAAAAATTAAAATCTCCTTCAAATAAGCCTACATTTAAACAATTTAAGTTGCAACTATCTTATGAGTTAGTAGGATTAATTAGATCCATCTCATCTAATTTGAAGGGCAATTCTTCCAGCCAGAAGAATTTTTCTTGTGCAACTGGCACAAAAGCCTGAACTTTCAGCATAGAGTATTCTAGATCTTAAAATGTTTTGCTGTAGTGCAAACAACATAGGCTTTGTGGAGTTTGAAACACTAGGACTCAAAACCTGGCCACTTGTGTGATCCTGATAATTAATTTATTACATTTCTCTGCACCACTCTTTTACATCCAGTTATCTGTGTTGCAAAAAATTATGTAAAGCACCTAGTAGACTGCCTACCACATACCTAACACACATCAAACCCCAGGGTCTCCTCTAAGCAAAGCAAATCACCTGGGAGGGGGAACCTCAAACTTCCTTCATTAACATCTGAGGAGAGTAGGATTGAGGGAAGAGGGGTGTACAAGTAAGGGATAGTCAATAATTCCACAGTGTTACTGAGAGCAAGAACTGTGGCTAGTATTAGACAGATCACTTTACAAGGATCCAATCAAGGACTGTTTCCCACTCCCCAAGGTTTATAATGAATATCTCTTGTGAAACAGGAATATGCAATCAACATTTATATATCTATTTAAGTAAGATTACTGGGAGGAAAAGCTAAGGAAGAAAAGGGTCGTTCAAAATGACGTTATAGTAATCTTTTAATGAATATTCCCTCACTCTTCTAGTTATTACATTTAAAAGTAGTTTAAAAAGGAGAGTTTTGGAAGGGTGGGGGCTAGGGGGATGGGTCAGCCTGATGATGGGTATTAAGGATGGCAAGGATTGCATGAAGCACTGGGTGTTATATGCCAACAATGAATCACAGAACACTACATCAAAAACTAATGATGTACTGTACGGTGACTAACACAACACAATAATAAATAAATAAATAGGTTGTTATAGTTAACAAGTTTTTTTTTTCTCCCTAAGGATATATTTTTTTAAGGTTTTATTTACTTATTTTGACAGACAGAGATCACAAGTAGGCAGAGAGCAGGCAGAGAGAGAGAAGAGGAAGCAGGCTCCTTGCTGAGCAGAGAGCCCCAATGTGAGGCTCGATCCCAGGACCCTGAGATCATGACCTGAGCCGAAGGCAGAGGCTTTAACCCACTGAACCACCCAGGCGCCCCCGTCCCTAAGGATATAATTTTTTAAGTGAGAAAAATAAAGTGCATGACAAACACATAATTCGAAGCTTTAAGTTGTATCACTTTCAAAGGAAATGTTACCACTGAAACCAATATGAAGTGAGTTTTAGTTACACTGAAGTTATTTCAAAGTAAAGCCAAATTTCATACATTTTAATAATATCTTTCAACTTCCAAAATCCACACAAGAACTTTACTCCTTTAAGATGTCTCTACACCTACCCCTCCTGAGCATATTCTCATATCTCAGTGGCAGCTATGAAACACATACTTAGAACTAGTCACTAAAACAATCTACATTTGTTGACACCTAGCCCTGTAAATGAATCTCCCATCATTTCTCCTGCAATCTTTCAAACTAGCTACACGGTAAACCTCCTGATACCTGGGATTCTACTTTCTGTATTTTCCTAATCCACTTCTCCCCACTCCCAGCACCCTGATTATACACAACAAATGTTAATTTATGACTGACAAGAAAATGCATAAGCATTTGGTGATGGTAAATTCATTGTCACTCAAGTTCATATCAAGACCTCTAGAGACCTTAAAGACTGAAAAATTATGGTACCCCCATCCACCTGGAAATCAAAATGAAAATAATACTAAACCATAAAGCACACAACCTACATATAATGTTGAAAATTATATGTATGTTCAAATTTAAATAGCTTCTGCTGGCAATATTTTAGGTAAGCTCATCAAAGGTTGAACAGCTCTCTAATTCTTCTTTCCTTCCCCACTGCAAGGTGAATCTATGTGAGGGAGGGTTGAAGATACGAGGCGGGGGTGGTAGGGAACAAACTGGAGCAAGCATGCGTCTCTAATTTCCTTGTGCTTGGTCTCCTGTAGAATAACTCCAACTCTTGGTCCAATTCATAAAACTGTATCAGAATGTTAATTATGGTGAGTATGCTGCAGAATGTAGAAAGAGGAATCAAATGATAGCTAAAATTCATATGTATATTTACTGTCCTCTTGTAAGTGCCCAAATTCTATTGCAGGTATGTAGCAGGATAGCTGAACATAACATGAATAGAAACAACCTAACATATTGCCTTGCCTGCTGTTCCGACTGTATTGTGGTTGTGTATAGAAAAGAAGGTATGATAAATGATTGTCAGCACAGCTCTCAGAAGCACAAGTTTTTGCATTTTATTTCATTAGACTTCAACATTTGATAAAAACAACAAGCACCAAATTATATTTGGATAAACCTTCCATAAATAATGTTTTCGCAGCAGTCACAAAGTCTAGAATGCAGATGCTAATTACAGAGCCAAATCAAAACTACCATAGTTGCAATTAAAACTAAAATATTTTCACTTATGATTCTCATATTCATAGTAACAGATATTGGTTAATATTTCCATTAAATCTGAATACTCTATGCTTGGATATAATTATTTCAACTTTAACATTTTAATATCTTCGTGTATTCTATATGAGTTGAATATGGAATTTGATTATTTTAATGTACCCAGGTAGACCTTCTGCCTTTTGATTTAAAATGTTTGAACACCTAAGAAAATGGCACAGAGAAATAAGGAAATTCTTGTAATTATAAAGGTCCTTACATACAGGTACTTTAGAACACTAAGTTTTGGGGTGCTTGGGTGGCTCAGTTATTAAGTGTCTGCCTTGCGGCTCACCCCCGCATTGGGCTCCATGCTCTGCGGGAAGCCTGCTTCTCCCTCTCCCACTCCCTGTGCTTGTGTTCCCTCTCTCGCTCACTCTCTGTCAAATAAATAAATAAAATCTTAAAAAAAAAAAAAAACACTACTGAGTTTTAAGACCTATGCTGATAGTGAAGTATAAGAATGCACATTTAGAATGCAAATGAATAATTCAATTCATTGTTATGTGATCAGATCTCATTGGTTCTAAGATATGTCCAATTTTAAAAAAAAATGTCCCTTTGTAATTTTGATGTAGGAGTAGAAAGTGTATTACGTCCATTAAATAGGAAACCAAGGATTACTTGAATAATATCACAGGTCTGTAGAATGACTGATGGTCTTTGCAAAGGCTCAGACTGGTTTCATCTTTCTTGAGATTTTATCACTGATTTGATTTGTTCTTAGTCATGTGCAGTTACTAAGGCCAGAAAAGGTAACAAGAGTTTGACATATGATAGTTGGGCCACTTTCGTCAGACTGCATTCATGTTAATCTATACTCATACTTGGTACTCTTAGGTTCATATGTTCTTGGGTTCTGGTTTTTTGTTTCCAGCAATGGGTCAAACAAATATTACAATAACACTACCCTCTAAAGCTCTACAAAAATAATGTGTCTGCTTCCTTGCAAGGGATGCTTTTACATCTCAGATAAGTGACTGTAGAGCAAGCACCTAATGTAAAAACTTACTCTTTTTTTGCTGCCTTATTTGCACAGCTTACAACATATCCCTTACCTTTTAGCATACATTATCCAACTCAATTCAATCCATCCTTTACAATCTGCAGCAACCCACAGAAGTTCTCTGTTAGTTGAGAGGAAATTTCAAGGGAGGAGTGGTGTGGAAAAACACATTTAATTTATGCTACTGAAAAGGGACTGCTCTAAATGGTTTCTGCGCACTTTTGCATCTTCTTACACACTACAAATCAGCTCAGATATCTTAATCAGTGGCTAGAAACATATCCTTATCAGTAACATATTCATGAAAGATGGTATGTGTATGAGCTGCAAAATGTTTGGCAGAGAACAAGGAATAAAACGAAAAAGAATATGGTAAAGAGTTGATGGAATAGCTTTGTGTTTCAAACCTATTCATTTTGGAAATTTCTATCATCTGTTTGTTCTATTTAGAAGGATAATAGACAAACCAAAAGAAAGTCAGCTTTCTATGGCTTTGATCTCACCTATACATCGATACACTTACTGTATGGTGATCCAAATGGAAGCTTATCTATACACAGTGGTGAATAGAAGAACATATATACATTTTCGTGTCTCTTTCTAAATTTTCCTATTCATGATATTACCTAACGCAAAGTTCAGCACTGTTCTGTTTTGACAATCTAAGCACTGTCTAAACATTATTTCACAAAATCAAGAGTAGTTCTTGACAATTAATTTCTGTAGTCAATGGTCTTCACAAACTGGGCTACTCCCCTTGGAACTCAGGAGCCACAACAGCAGACTGTGCGCGTGAAAGAGCAAGACAATTCATTAGCTGATTCTGCAGCAGCTCAAAGTGGCGGGGGATGTCAGCCCCTGCTCTGGCGCTTCAATACTAATGAGAGTCATTGCATATTCATAACCCCAAATACAGTCAGCTTCTTGTAAAAACTTTTGTCACCCAGGCTTCATGGCAAGAGCAAAGCACTGCACAATTCGTGTCGTGGCACTTCCGCCAAGTGAGAGCAAGAGCAAGATGGATTGTTTTGCAACGTAGCCTGACGGGAAACTAAAAGATGCTGCCCCAAGGGTCCTAAGATTCTGCTTAGTTTGATTGCAAAGCCCCCAAATAATCAAAGAAACAAAAAGGAAGCAGTGGTGGTGAAATATATATATATATATTTTTTTTTGCATTCATTTATATATATATATATATATATATATATATATATATTTCACCACCACCACTGCTTCCTTTTTGTTTCTTTGATTATATATTTGTATATATACAAATACCTACATATAAACCATACGCAAAGAATATATAAAAAGAATACTTCAAACAAGGAATTTGGCTTATTGAGTGTTCAGAGTAATTATCTGTTAGGAATGTAAAACTGCTCCCATCAATGCTTACCATGTTGAAAGAAGAATGGTATGTCCCAATAAACTTGTTCTTGAGTTGCAGAAACACCATGGCATACCTTAATAGAAACAGATTTCTAAAACTGTCTGAAGTTTCCCGTCATTATCAATACCAAAGCTTAGTGAACTGAACCTGTCAGCTCTGCCAAATGTAGAGCAACCTGGAATCCAGTTCCTCGGGCAGCTTTTTAAGTTGTTGTCAGTGCCTCCCCTGCTTTATCACCATCATCATTATGATTAGTTTCCAGACGTGAGCCATTCAGTGTGCTTGCCAGGATTTCCTGAGGGGCCAGCACACCACCATTTGACCCCAGAACACAGGTCTGTTCGGGGGTAGCTACCAGCATCCCCTGGAGTCAGAGAAAGGAAATGTATGTTTCAGCACCGCTTTGAAAAAGAATTGAGCATTTTTTTTTTTCCACTCATAATGATGATGTCTTCAGCCGAATGCCAGCACACTTCCACATTTTTCTGACAGGCATACAGTCTATAAACTACACATAAAAATTAAATAAAACAGGACAGTGAAAGAAAAGTTTCTAAATTTGATCACACTTGAGTTGTTAAAAGTTATTTCCAGATGCATACTGTGTATAAATATCTGCATAGCTAAAGACAAATCAGGAATATTGGGAAAATGGTGGGGGATAGATGATGAGGTGTTGTGGGGGAAGGGGCCCTCCAAACTGTTTTACATCTCAGGCACAGACACACAAGCTTCGAAAATAGAAGGATTTGTGTTTATGATTGATTGAGGTAACTGATTATCCACAGATATTTTAAGTGTTGAGACATTAAATTGTCAGCTCTATCAGTTTGATTGCAGTAAAACATGAAAACATTGACTTTTGTCTAGTTAGAGAAATTTATTTTTCCCAGAATGACAATCCTTTAAGTAGAAGCCAGGCAGCTTGCCAGCTTTCCATGTCATACACTGAAGTTTGCAAATGCAACCCATATTTTCAACTGTTTTTCAAGGTTCAATGAATGGCGCACAGGTCTTTTGCAAATAGTCTTGTAATAAACAGATTCCTGCAGTATGCTTCATTCTTTAAGGCTGAGAAAAGTATTTATTCATTTTGAAGTAAAAAAAAAAATGCAGCTTTGCATTCATGTTACCAGTGCTCTTCAGTTATTCAAAGTATCTCTCAAAAATAAAATAAACCTCTTTGGACCACCATGTTGTGAACAAGTTTGATTAATATGTTTTATAAATCTGAAATAAATGCTCATAACTGTCAGTTAGCTGACAGCTTTCAAAAGTCTTTGTTCCCAGAATGAGTAATTTGATCTTTAAGATACCATATTTCAGCCAAAAAGGAAGATATAATGATCAAGTAAATTCTACTAAAATTTGGTTGTTGTTAAATCAGCTTTATATTCTGGGTCTTTGCATGGGTACTATATGTGTGCATACTATTTTACAAAATAAAAATATATCTGATTTGTTATTATTGTTAGAATACCTGTGCTTTTCACTGGGAAGAACTGTGTCCAGTGTTTAAAATCCAGTCCATTACAAGAATCAAAAACATCAGATACAACCTTTTTTTTTTTTAATTTTTCATTTAAGTTCAATTTAGTTAACATAGTGTATCATTAGTTTCAGGGATAGAATTTATTGATTCATCAGTTGCATATAACACCCAGTGCTCATTATATCAAGTACCCTCCTGAATGTCCATCACCCAATTATCCCATCCCCCCATCCACCTCCCCTCTATCAATCCTCAGTTTGTTTCCTATAGTTAAGTGTCTCTTACGGTTTGCCTCCCTGTTTTTATCTTATTTTTCCTTTCCTTCCCCTATGTTCATCTGTTACATTTCTTAAATTCCACAAATGAGTGGAATCATATGGTATTTGTCTTTCTCTGGCTTATTTCACTTAGCATAATACCCTCTAGTTCCAACCATGTCATTGCACATGACAGGATTTCATTCTTTTTGATGACTGGGTAATATTCCATTGTATATGCATACCACCTCTTCTTTATCCATTCACCTGCTGATGGATATCTGGGCTTTTTACACATTTTAGTTATTGTGGACACTGCTGCTATAAACATTGGAGTGCATGTGTGCCTTCAAATCACGATTTTTGTGCCCTTCGGATAAATACCTACTAGTGCAGTTGCTGAATTGTAGGGTAGTTCTATTTTTAACTTTTTGAGGACCCTCCATACTGTTTTCCAGAGTGGCTGTACCAACCAATTCAAATTCCTACCAACAGTGCAAATGGATTCCCCTTTCTCTGCATCCTTGCCAACACCTGTTTTTTCGAGTTGTTCATGTTAGCCATTCTGACAGGTATGAAGTGGTATTTCATTGTGGTTTGACTTGTATTTCCCTGATGCCAAGTGATATTGAGCATTTTTTCATGTATCTGTTAACCATGTGTAGGTCTTCTTTGGAGAAATGTCTGTTCAAGCCTTCTGCTCATTTCTTGACAGCCAATCCTTTTAATAAAATATGTGGCTGAGAAATCATCACTAGACCTGATGATTTAAATGAAAACACAAATCAAGAGACAGATGTGGTCATTAATTCTATGGAAATACCAACATTTCTATATTTGTTGCATATTGCCAAAGGATGACAATGATTATTAACATACAGAATGTCCTAAAGGCCAGCAGACCATTGGCCCCTCCATGTCTGAATTCTGTAGACAGCAACAGGTAATACCTGGGACATAGGGTACCTGTGCAGCTATCCAAGGCTACCCCAATTAGATTAACACTTCTTCCTGAGTTTCAGCCAACCACCTCCTGTTTTTGAGCACTAGATTTGGCTGCTCTTCTTATAATATCTTAGAGAGTTATAACTATATAAGTTGTCATTAAATTATCTCTTCTCCTCCTTTACTCCAACCATGGCTGATGTTTCACTCCTTTTCTGTGACAACTTTAGGAAGCACCCTGTTTATACACTATGTACATAGTTCATTTTGTCAACATGCTTTCCTTCTTTAGTTGTACCTACTTTCATACCATGCCCACAAAGATTAAAATTACAGACCATATTCCATTTAATGTCTTTTTTAAATCTTTCCTAATCTCTAAGAAAGGATCATTTTTATAATAATTTTGTGCTTTTTACTCCTATTATATTATCCTTCTTCATAAAAAGTCATTTTTCATTTTATTATTTTCCAAATTGCCCAAAAGCCACAGGTTCTATACATAAAATCATTTGTATAAGCATTACTGCTCTTCATTTTGATATATCCATTATTAAACTTTTAATGAAGTTTATTTTCATTCTTTATGTGCTCTCTATGCCATAGCTATCCCTTATAATTTCTAATAAACTATGGAAGTTTTGAAACAATGATCTTTCTGGCTTATATACAAATTTTCTCCCCTTTGTTATGTCTTATAATTATTTTTAGTATTTATTGGTTGCCAGGAACATTTATTCTGATGAAGAGAATGTTCAGGCTATAAGCAAATATTGGCTTCCTGTGACTAAGCTTTGGATGGGTAATTGGTTTCACATTTATCTTTTCTTTTTGATTCATGGCACTCAATAAAGAGGCCTCCTTTTTGAAATGCCTGATGTTCACACTTGATTCAGGTAAATTATGTTGATTGGGCTGGGGAAAATTCAGATGAGCTTCATCCTGGCTTTTTGCCTGGCTTAACTCCTCTTCTTTAGGACTTAGTTTAGATTTTATCTCTTCCAAGCAGCATTCTTTAACTCCCAAAGTAGGATTAGATGTCTTCCCTGTGTGCCTACTCATGTTTTAGCATTTAATACACAGTACTTATATTATCTATATACTTATTTATCTCTCCAACTAGATGGTACTCTCCTTGAAGATGGTGTTTCAGACTCATTATTGTATCCTCAATGGTGGCCTCATGCCTGGCACATATAAGTAGTAAATAATTTGTTTAGCATAAATAAATAAATAATTGGATTAGGCTTTTAAAAATCAGAAAGAGAACTGTAGTTGTTAAAAGAAAAAAAAAGGAGGAGAAGAATTTAGATTGTAGAGCTTTTCTTATCTCCTACCACATACTCATATACACTGACATGCCATATCATTGATATTTTGCATAATTTCAACTGCCCTCCCACTCTTAGGCTTACATTTTCAGGGCTTTCAGAAGTTTTGATGAGAAAAGAGAAAATGCATTTTTAGTATAGTCTCTTACAAATCTTAGAAGCACTAAGGAAATAAAGGTAAGATGACAGCTCAAAATGGACAATTTCTTCATCAACTTTTTAGGATCAAATATCCTCATCCTTGCGCCCTATCCTCTCCAAAGAGTTGAGGTATTTCTGGCCTCTGATTTTGAAGTTTAAGAAGAGAAATTTAGAATGCTGTTAAGCTTTCTTCTAAAACCTTGTCCAGAACAACCAATGTGGCCTCCAACAAAGTAAAAAAGGAGAGACCTTTAAGGCAATTGGTACACCATGGCAGATTTCAAGAATGCCTATGATCCCAACAGTATGAATAGCTGAGAGAGAAACAGGGAACATGGAAACTGGTTATACCATTTAAATTTTCAGTGTTTTCTTGGCCAATATCTGAACCATCAGCTATAAAATGATTTCCAGTAAGATCACTGCTGCTGAACTTTATAGTTTAAACAACCTGGTTCTTGTAGAGTATAAAAAGCAAAATTCTTAAATTCACAAAGTGTTTTCCTTTGTATTAAGAATAGCATCACATTTAGAGATAAATATGTGTTCCAGTAATGACTAAGCGACTTGCTATGTGATCTTGGAGTAGAAATTTAAAAATTTTCTGAGCCTCAGCTTCCTCTTTGTTGTGAAGATTAAATAACAATGCAGTATGCCTTTAATATTACCCACTATGCTATTAGTACTAAATAAGTACTACTGGTAATTTTTGTAAGGTTCTTTATAACAGGGGTTAGCAAACTAAAACCTGCAGGACAAATCTGCTCACCATCTGTTTTTATAAATAAAGTTTTATTGGAACACAGCCACAATCCTATGCTTATATGTTGCCTATGACTACTTCTGTGCTATAATGACAGAGTTAAATACCAGAAAGATTAATGACAGTTAAAACAGAGACCATATATCCCATAAAACCTAAAATATTTACTATCTGGCCCTTTACAGAAAAAGTTTGCTGACCCCCACCTACTACAGAGATTTCACTACAACCTCTAAGATAAAACACCACCTCCTTTTAGAACATTAATAAACCAAATAAGCCTCCTTGGCTTTCTGTTCATAGAGTTCCAAGATCACCTGACAAGACAGACCAAAATTGTTTTCATAAGTTGAAAAAAAAATTAAGAGTATTTTAATAGTTTTCAGTATACCCAAAACTGTTATTAAATGCAGTATATTTAGTTTCACAAAGAAAACGACTAATCTCATGGCCGTTTCTCTTCATCTATCCTCAATAGTGATGGCATATGACTAAAAGTAATGATAGGGATGGTTATGCAAAATATGTGCTTGGGTGGCTCAGGTGGTTAAACACCCAACTCTTGATTTTGATTCAGGTCATGATCTCAAAGTCATGAGATTAAGCTCCATGTCAGGCTCCATGCTGGCAGTGGAGCCTGCTTAAGGTTCTCTCTCCTTCTCCTACTACACCTCACAAAACTCAACTCTAATAACAACCTGATGGCATAAATATACTACTTGCATAGCTCTATTCTAGGCTTAATCAAATATACAGGAAAGCAGATACTTTAATCCAGTTTCTCCAAAAAACAGAACCACTAAATGAGAAATTTTAAAAAAATAAAATTAAAAAAACTTAAAATAATGAATTGACTCATGTGATTATAGAAGCTGAAAGGTCCCAAGATCTGGATCCAGGAGAGCCAATAGTATAGTTACAATCCAAGTCCAAAGGCCTAAGAACCAGAAAGGCCAATGGTAGAAATTCTAGTCTGAAAGCCAGCAGGTTTGAGACCCAAAAGATCTATGTGCCAGCTTAAGTATTCAAGCAGAAGAAATCCTTCTTACACACTTTTTTGTTCTATTCACACCTTCAGCTGATTAGATGAGGCCCACCTAAATTGGGGAGAGCAATCTTTTTCTTATTCAAGTCTAATTACCATACAGTATTATACTAATTTCAGGAGTACAATATAGTGATTCAACAATTCTATACATTACTCAGTGCTCATCAAGAGACGTGTACTCTTAATCCCCTTTCTCTATTTCACCCATACCTCCACCCACCTACCCTCTGACAACCATATTTGTTCCCTATACTTAGGAGTCTGTTTTCTCTCTTTTTTTTTTTTTTTTGTTTATTCCTGACTTTTGTTTCCTAAATTCCACATGAAGGAATTCATGTGGTTTTGTCTCTCTCTGACTTATTTTACTTAGCATTATATCCTCTAGATCCATTCATGTTGCTACAAATGGCAAAATTTAACTCTACGGCTAATATTCCATCATTATATATACATATATATATGTATATACATATGTACACACACCTTTATACATTCATATCTGTCAATGAACACTTGAGTTGCTGCTGCATATTGGTTATTGTAAATAATGCTGCCATGAACACAGAGGTGCATATATCTTTTCAAATTAGTGCTTTTATATTCTTTGTGTAAACACCAATTAGTGGGATTACTGGATCATATGGTAATCTTATTTTCAGTTTTTTGAGGAACCTCTGTATTGTTTTCTGCAATATTTGTTCCAGTTTGCATTCCCACCGACAGTACATGAGGGCTCCTTTTTTTTCCACAACCTTACCAACACTTGTTCTTTCTTGTGTTTCTGATTTTAGCCTTTTGTTTTAAGATCAGTTGTATTTATTTATTTATTTAACAGAGAGAGAGAGAGGCGCTGGGGGAGAGAGAGAGAGAGAGAGAGAGAGAGAGAATGCAAGTAAAGGGAGCAACAGAAGGACAGGGAGAAGCAAGCTCCCTGTTGAGCAGGGAGCCCAATGCAGGGCTAGATCCCAGGACTCTGGCATCATGACCTGAGCCAAAGATAGATGTTTAACCAACTGAGCCACCCAGTCGCCTCTGATTTTAGCCTTTCTGATAAGTGTGAGGTGATATCTCATTTTTGACTTGTGTTAGTCAATGATGCAATGATGATTAGTGATGTTGAATGTCTTTTCACGCGTGTGTTGGCCATCTGTATGTCTTCTTTGGAGAAACATTTGTTTATGTGTTCTGCTCATTTTTTTTAACCATTTATTTATTTGAGAGAGAGAGTGCACATGAGTAGGGAGAGAAGCTAAAGGAGAGAGAGAAGGTCTCAGACTCCCTACTGAGAGTGCAAAGCCCAGCTCAAGTCTCAATCCCACGACCCTGAGATCATGACCTGAGCCAAATCAAGAGTCAGTTGCTTAACTGACTGATATACCCAGGCACCTTCTGACCATTTTTAATTGGATTAATTGGTTTCTTTGGGTGTTGAGTTGTATAAGTTCTTTAAATATTTTGGATACTAACCCTTTTTTGAATATGACATTTAAAAATATCTTCTCCCATTCAGTATGTTCTCTTTTTAGTTTTGTTGATTGTTTCCTTTGTTCTGCAGAAGCTTATTATTTTGATGTAGTCTGAACAATTTTTGCTTTTTATTCTTTTGCCTCAGGAAACATAACTAGAAAAATCTTGCTACAGCCAATGTCAGAGAAATTACTGCCTGTGCTCTCTTCTAAGATTTTACAGTATCAGGTCTTATATTTAAGTATTTAATTCATTTTGAGGGTTTTGTGTGTGTGTGTGTATGGTATAAGTAAGTGGTCCACTTTCACTCTTTTGTGTGTAGCTGTCCAGTTTTTTCAACACCATTTGTTGAAGAGACTATTTGATTCCCACTGCATATTCTTGCTTACTTTGTCATAGATTGATTATACAATCTTGGGTTTGTTTCTAGACTCTCTATTCTGTTCCATTGATTTAGGTGTCTATTTTCATGCCAGTACCATACTGGGTTTTTTTTTTTTTAGTATTTCATATATTTATTTGAGAGAGAGAGCACGTGCGCACAAAGGCAGTGGGGAGAAGCAGAATCCCACTGAGTATGGACCCTGACACAGTGCTTGACCCCAGGACCCCAAGATCATAACCAAAGCCAAAGGCAGATGCTTAATGGATGGAGCCACCCAGGTGCACCACCATATTGTTTCAGTTACTATAGCTGTCTATATACTATCTTGAAATCTGGAACTGTGGTCCCTCTAACTTTGTTCCTCTTTCTCAAGATTGCCTTGGCTATTCAGGGTCTTTTGTGGTTCCATTCAAATTTTAGAATAATTTGTTCTAGTTCTGTGAAAAATGTTGATTTTTTACAAGGATTGCATTAGCTCTATAGATTGCTTTTGGTAGCATGGACATTGTCACAATATTGGTTCTTCCAAACCCTGAGAATGGAATATCTTTCCATTTATTTGTGCCATCTTCAATTTCTTTCATCGATATTTTAGTTTTTAGAGTACAGATGTTTCACCTCCTTGGTTAAATTTATTCCTAGATATTTTATTATTTTTGCTGCAAATGTAACTGGGATTGTTTTCCTAATTTCTCCTTCTGTTAATTCATTATGAGTTTATAGAAGTGCAAAAGATTTACAGCTACTAATTTGTATTCTACTGCTTGACTGAATTCATTTAACATTTCTAGGAGATTTTTGGTGGTGTCTTTAAGGTTTTCTACAATAGTATAATGTCATCTACAAATAGTGACAGTTTTACTTCTTCCTTACCAATCTTCATGCCTTTTATTACTTTTTTCTTGTCTGATTGCTATGGCTAGGACTTCTAGTACTATGTTGAATAAAAGTGGTGTGTGTAGACATCTTTGTCTTGTTCCTCACCTTAGAGGAAAAGCTCTTTGTTTTTCACCACTGACTATAATGTTAGTTGTGAGTTTTTCATATATGGCCTTTATTATGTTGATATACATTCCTTCCAAATTTACTTTGTTGAGAGTTTTTAATCATTAACTGATGTTGTACTTTATCAAGTGTTTTTTCTGCTTCCACTGATATGATTATATGGTTTCTATCCTTTTTCTTATTGATGTAATATATCACATTGACTTGTGAATATTGAATATGCCTTTACTTCTGGAAAAAATCCCATATGATTGTGATGCATATTTTTTAATGGATTGCTGCATTTGGTTTGCTCATATTCTGATTATTGCATCTATGTTCATTGGTATTAGCCTGAGTTTTGTTTTGTGTTTTTGTAGTGTCTTTATTTGTAGTGTCTTTATTTAGGGTAACAAGGGCCTCACAGAAGAAATTTGGAAGCTTTGCTTCATCTTTAACTGTTGGTAATAGTTTGAGAAGGACAAACTACTAAACTATCTCCTTTAAATGTTTAAATAAATTCACCTATGTAGCTATCTAATCTTGGAATTTGTTTGCTGGGAGTTTTTCGATTACTGATTCAATTCAATGATAAAACTTATCTTTTTTCCTGATTCAGTTTTGGAAGGTAATGTTTCTAGGAATTCATCCATTTCTTCTACGCTGTCCAATTTGTTGGCATATAATTTTTCTTAACATTCTCTTGTAATCCTTTTTATTTATCTGTGGTGTCAGTTGTTATTCATCCTCCTTCATTTCTGAGTCCTCTCTTCTTTTTTTTTGTTGAGTCTGGCTAACAGTTTATCAATTTTGTTATTCTTTAAAAAAAAAAAAACCAACACAGTAATCTTCTTTACCCAGTCTAACAATTCAAATGTTAATCTCATCCAAAGAAACCTTCACAGACACACCCAGAATAATGTTTGACCACATATCTGGGTACCTTGTGACCCAGTCAAGTTGACACATAATATTAGCCAACACAGCAGGCAGGCAGCTGACAACAAACAGTTCTATCAAGTAGAAAAGTATAGAAAGGACTCTCATATACACAAATATATTCTGTAAAAACTTTTTTATTGCTGCTACAAAGATGAATAAAAAAATTAGGATTTTAAAAACTACTTATACAAAATATATAAGTGAACAATTCTATATACTAGAAAACTAGGATTCAACATAAGAATTAGTACCTCCTGAAACTATAATATGTAAACAAGTATATTCATAACATAGTAAAATTTACCCAGGGCTTCTTGAAAATAATGATTATCATAAAGCTAGATCACCCTCATTTTGTGTAAGCATAATAAAGTAGGCCATGCCAAAAGCTCTTATTAAATCTGAAGAGTCTATATTTACCAAAATATTCTCTTCAACTAACCCTCCATATATTTGGTATAATTGTTAAGACCTGGATACAGCCACAATGTAGATTACCTTACTTTTCTCCTTTGTTACTATAATAAATCAGTAGGAAATGTGTTCTAACCTTATAAAATAGTAACACCAAACCATTCATTAACTATATTTTCTTAATGGTCACCTCCTAATGTGTTTTTTTTTTAAAGATTTTATTTATTTACTTGACAGACAGAGATCACAAGTAGGCAGAGAGGCAGGCAGAGAGAGGATGGGAAGCAAGCTCCCTGCTGACCAGAGAGCCCGATGTGGGGCTTGATCCCAGGACCCCGGGATCATGACCGAGCCAACGGCAGAGGCTTTAACCCAGTGAGCCACACAGGTGCCCCTCCTAATGTGTTTATTAAGCCTAACATTTCTTCACCTTTACTTGAGAGATAATAGCAAGGTACTATGATTATTGAAACTAATCAATTATAATTTATTATAAATCTCATCACATTATGATAATTTTATTATAAATCTTACACTTAGCAAAAAGCAAGAGCAAGTGTTTCTAGAGAATTAGCTATTTTCTGCTCTATTGCTTTGAATCCAGCAAAGAAAACACAATCTAAGAAATTCTGCTTCCAGAGGCCTGCTGGCATTACTGGTTATTGTTGTGCATAAACAAAGAAATAAAGAAACAAAGAAACAAAGAAATACCTATCGGAGTTTACCTAGTGGAGTGTACTAAGACCTAATATGAAATTGCTGGAGTGGGAGGCACCTAAAGGAAACAACTTTTTCAAGACCCTTCCCTGTTCATCAACAAAAATAAATAAAAGACAAAATATCATGTCTATATTTTGGGGAGATTAGTGGTCCAAGCTGAAATTTCAGCAGATAATTTTGATAGACCATCAAAAGTGTTGTGAGCAGACTAATAATCTCAAAAAACTTGCTTTGCAGCATACCAAGATCTGTGAAGCTGGGGCACCTGGGTGGCTCAGTTAGTTGAGTATCTGACTCTTGGTTTCAGGTCATGTCATGATCTCAGGGTCAGGAGATCAAGGCACATATCAGGCTCCATGCTCATTGGGGAGTCTGCTTGAGTTTCTCTCTCTCACTCCTTGTGTCCCTTCCCTGCCTCTCTCTAAAATAAATAAATAAATCTTTTAAAAATTTTTTTAAAAGATCTGTGAAGTACATTCTAAATACAAATGTTCATTTTACATAACTCTCTTCTGGAATTTTAATTTAGGAATGGATGACTTTTTGTGAGGAAAATACATATCCTAAACTTTTTAATGTCTGAGTTTAGCAAAACCCAAAACACATTTGGTCAAAGTTTATCTTAATCCATTTCTCAAAATTTATATGCTCTAGGTATACTTCAAAAGCAATTTATTTTATGTGTTTATCATTTATACTTTGCTCATCAAAAGTTTAGAAAAAGGTGGTTTTTCTCTAAGCTGCCTTATGAGGTTTGGTTTTATAAATTTGAAACATTCTTATTTTGAAGAGAGAAAGTTGCTCAGAAAACCTGTACTTCAAAATTACTAACTTGGCTCAAAGCCTTCAGCTAGCAAAATATTTCCAAACTGTCAACCAATTTTCTTTAACATTTGTTGTAACTCCACAGGTCCAGATACAGCTACAATGTAACTGAACAAGATACAGCACCACCATCTTGGCAGCATTTCCAAAATTGTGTTCTCAAGAGATGTAGTGTCTCAAGAGGTGTAAAGAGGTGTTCATGGATAGAAAGTGATTAGGAGCAGTAGTCAAATAACTGTGGGAAATGTTGAATCAAACAAAATCAAACGGGTTTCACTGTAGGATTTCCCAGAACCTAGAGAGAAATCTAGGAAGCAATGTTTCCCAAACTTACTTAACAATGGAACTCTTTTAACAAACCTCTTAACATACTGTAGAATACTGTGTTTTGTAAAACAATTTGTAAAGCTGATTCTTGTGGTTTCTAACACTAAGGAAGTGACTGCATTTATGATCTTCTACCTGTATCTGTCACTAGTGACTGTAATAATCTACCAAATATTTTCAGAAGATGATAGTCCAGTTATTTAAAAAAATACTCCTATTTAGCCAAACACACAAGAAAAGATGTTTACCATCTCTTATCAGGGAAATAAATGTACATCAAAACCACAATGAGATATCACCTCCTACTTCTCAGAATGGCTAAACTCAACAACGTAAGAAACAACAGGTGTTAGCAAGGATGTGGACAAAAAGGAAAACCCATACACTGTTGGTAGGAATGCAAACTGGGATGGCCATTGTGGGAAACAGTATGGAAGTTCCCCAAAAAGTTAAAAACATAACTACCTTATGATCCAGCAATGGCACTACTGGGTATCTACCCAAAGATGCAAGAATACTAACTCAAAGGGACACATGCACCCTTATATTTATAGAAGCATTATTTACAATATGAAAGAAGCCCAACTGTCTACCAATTGATGATGGATAAAGAAGATACAGTGTGTGTACACACATATACACAATGGAATATTTCTCAGCCATACAGAAGATAAGCACAGGATGATGTCTGAAAGTACAGAATCACTATGTTATATACACCTGAAACTAATATAAAACTATTTATTAAGTACCTGTAATTAAAATAGTAACTTAAAATAAAAACTTAAAATATAAAAAGACACAAATACAAACAAGAAAAAGAAAATTTCTAGTTAAGACAAAATCACCAATTATTCCATTTTTAACAAAACAGGAACAAATCTGAGTTGATTAACATAATGTTGACAACCTGGCAACCATATTAAGAAGACTATGTAAATTTAATTTACAAAAGTTTTTTAGAAGGTTTTTGAAGAAAACTGACAGCACAGTATTCTTGGTGAATTAAAAGTATGAAATATAATCATTTCTTGATTCTGACTACATCAAATTTTACTTCTAAATTGGCTTCTCCCTACCATTGAACACACTTCAGAATCATACTTCCCTTTTACCTACCTATGGGGTGTGCTCAGCCAATACAAAGTAACTTAAATATTAACTTAATCAATATATAATTTTAACATGATTAAGCACACTTGAGGGCAGTGAGTCCTCTACTTATGGCTGAAGTTTCTGAAGGGACTTTACTAACATGTATTTATACAATTGAAAGGTAATTTTACTGATGGCATGGAGCACTGGGTATTATACATAAATAATAAATCTTGGAACACTACATCAAAAACTAATGATGTACTGTACGGTAACATAACATAATTATATATATGTATATGTATATATATAAAAAATGAAAAATAAAGATTGGTTCTGAATTTCAAAAAAAAATCATAATGCATTCCAAAGATTCCTGGAAATTAATTTAAAATTACCTAATGTTTTATATAATCCATACCATGTCTTATGCTCAATTATAAAGATAACTAAAAACTGTTCTTATTTAAAAATATACTGTTTTCAAGCAATTAACTATATTATAGTATGGAATACATTAAAACTTTATTAAAATTCATAGATACTTTTATAAAAAGTATAAAAAATGATAACATAGTTACTTTTGAAGAACATTATCAAAACTCCTAGAACAATTTGACAAGGACTTTCACTTCCACCCATGAAGAATTTACTGCTATGGAAATTACCCTTTAATCATAAATATTAGAAGAAAACTAAATAAAATATATAAAACAAGTTTTCAGAAAGTGGGTAACACACAGCATAGAGCCACAATCACTGAAAGAAGGAAAACAAACTTGTTGAGCCCTCGAGTTGCCCTCACTGCCTGGAAGGAAGCATGTTCCAGGTATAAAAGCAGAGAGAGGGAATACAAACAGGGCCTTGAGTAGTTAGTTTAAGAGATAGACAGAAAGGCATCTGGGTAATCTGACCCAGCTAGAATCTGTGGGGCAGGAGGCAGCTAAAAGGAAAGAGAGCTCTGGGATAAGATATTTGCAAACAACATATCTCATAAAGGGCTAAGATCCAAAATCTATAAAGAACTTATCAAACTCAAACCCCAAAGAACAAATAACCCAATCAAGAAATAAGCAGAGGACATAAACAGACATTTCTACAAAGAAGACATCCAGATAGCCAGCAGACATGAAAAAGTGCTCCACATCATTAGCATCAGGGAAATACAAATCAAAACCACAATGAGATACCACCTCACACCAGTCAGAAAGGCTAAAATTAAAAAGTCAGGTAACGACAGATGCTGGCGAGAATACAGAGAAAGGGGAACCCTCCTACACTGTGGGTGGGAATGCAAGCTGGTGCAGCCACTCTGGAAAACAGCATGGAGGTTCCTCAAAAAGTTGAAAATAGAACTACCCTATGACCCAGCAATTGCACTCCTGGGTATTTACCATAAAGTTACAAATGTAGTGATCCGAAGGGGCACGTGCACCCAAAGGTTTATAGCAGCAATGTCCACAATAGCCAAACTATGGAAAGAACCTAGATGTCCATCAACAGATGAATGGATAAAGAAGATGTGATATACACATACGTACACACACAAACACACACACACACACACACACACACACACACACACAATGGAATACCATGCAATCATCAAAAGAAATGAAATCTTGCCATTTGCAACAACATGGATGGAACTAGAGGGTATGCTGAGCAAAATAAGCCAATCAGAGAAAGACAATTAAAATATGATCTCCCTGATATGAGGAATTTGAGAGGCAAAGTGGGGGGTTTGGGGGGTAGGGAAGGAAAAAATGAAACAAGATGGGATCAGGAGGGAGACAAACCATAAGAGACTCTTATTCTCACAAAACAAACTAAGGGTTGCCAGGGAGGGGGCGGTATGGAAAAGGTGGTTGGGTTATGGACTTTGGGGAGGGTATATACTATGTTGAGTGCTGTGAAGTGTGCAAGCCTGACGATTCACAGACCTATATACCCCTGGAGCAAATAATACATTATATATTATTTTTTTTAATTAAAAAAAAAAGAAAGAAGGAGAGCTCTGAAGATGTAGAGAGGATCTCCTCGAATCTTTGGCTGAATACTGATCTGCATATGCATAAAGTCAAATTCCCCAAGGCAAAGAAAAGAAACACCAAAAATAACACATCAAATAATTCCCACAGTGACATTAAGCTAAGAATAGCTCATAAAGGCCAGTGTGGAGAGACAACTTAACACATGAAGTATCAATAGCTTTTGCACTGAGAGTAACTTAGCAAATTTAAGTTAGTGAGACTAACAGCTAGACTAAAGGCTTCTCTGGAAACTAATTAATTTGAAAAGCGAACCACAGAAGTATGAAACTGATCCTGAGTAATTTAACTGCATGCCAGCACAAAAATCCAACATTCTTTAAAGAATATAACAAAATCCAGCACCCAGGAACATAAAATACATTATGTCTGGCATCTGATCAATAAGATTAAAGAGGTAGGAAAATATGGCCCATAACCAGATAAAAAGCAATCCACAGAAACCTAGAGGGAAAAAAAAAATCAACAGAATAATAGTGATGGAGAAAGCTAGATTAAAACAACTATCATATATTCATTATGTTCAAGAATGTAGTGGAAAACATGAACATATAGAAGAAAGATATAAGATATTTTTTTAAAAGCTCAAATTCTAGAAATGAAAGTTATAAAGTCTGAAATGAAAGTATGCTGGGTAGGATAGATCAGTAATAGATCACTGAATAAATATCACCAAAAAACAAAAACAAAAACAAAACAACAAAAAAACTCCAGGAAAATTGAAGACAGCAAAACTATCCTAAGTGAAGCACAAATAGAAAAAGACCTCAAGAAAATGAATGGAGATTCAGTTACCTATAGGAAAATAAGCAGACTAATAGATGTGTAATTTAATCCCAGAGGAAAATGAAAAATATTTTTAAATAATCACCACAAATTTTCTAAATTTGGTGAAAAATACAAATCCACAGATAAAACTCAAGAAATCCTGAGCAGAATAAACCTAAAAAGCAAACAAACAAACAAAAACCCAAGTGATCTTTACAAACCACAACATAATCAAGATGTCAGAAACAAGAAATAAAGAGGAAGTCTGAAAAGCAGCCAGAGAGAGAGAAAAGACATTTTGTGCAGAAGAATAAAGATAAGAATGATGAAGAACTTCTCATCGAAAACTAGGCAAACCACAAGACAATGGATTGCCAACTTTAAAATACTGAAAATAAAAACAAACCCAAAAATGAATTCTGTACCCAGAAGAAATATCTTCAAAAAAAATAAGGGCAAAATAAAGACCCTTGATAGACAGGTAAATAATCAATGCTAGAAAACTGGCAGTATAAGAAATGCTAAAGTAAGCCCTTCATCCTAAAGAAGTGATATCAGAGGGAAATGTAATTTTACAAAAAGGAATAGGAAGTATCAGAAATGTAAATACGTAAGTAAAAATAAATGACACTTTTTCATATTTTTAATCTCCTTCAAAATAATTGATTATTTAAATCAAAGCAATTACATGCATTATAGGATTTATAAAATACTAGTAAGCTAAATATATGACAATAGCATTGTTGTGAAGTTCTAACCATAAATGTGAAATGGTATAATATTATTTACAGGTGAATTCTGATGACTTAAAGAAATATATTTTAAACTCACAGTAATCACTAGAACTTTAAACCAAAAAGGTAGTTAACTAATAAATCAATGAAAGAGAGGATGAGACAAATAGAAAAAAATAGAAAGATGATATATTTACAACCATATCAATAATTAAATTAGAGGTTGCCAGACTGGGTTTAAGGAAGGAAAAAAATTGAAAATCTACTTGAAATATAAAGACACATAGAGTTCAAAAGTAAAAAGTGGAATATATACCATATAAACACTATTCAAAAGAAAGCTGACAAGTCTGTATTGATATCAGATACAGCAGACTTCAGATCAAGGCTTATGACCAAGGATAAAAATAAACATTTTGTGATGATAAAGGATTACTGCAAGAACACAAAACAATATTAAAGGTGTATGCACCTAATAACAGCATTTAAAAACATGAAGCAAAATTAATAAATTTGAAAAAATTAGACAACTTTGCAATTATAGCCAGAGATTTCAATGCCCCTCAAAAATACATTCTTTTGAAGTACATATGAAATACTCACCAAAACGTCCCACAAACTGGACCAAAAAAAGGTTTCAATAAATTTAAAAGAATTAATATGCAAAGTTAAGTTCTCTGCCTGCAACAGAATCAAAACTATAAATCAAATACAATAATATATTTGGAACACCTTCCACTTTAAGAGAAAGAAAAATAAAGAGCAAATTAAATAAAAAAAGAGCAGAAGAAAAAAAACAATAAAGAATAGAAAGCCATAAAATAGAAGGAGTTCTAATGATAAAGAGAACCCAATAAAATAAAAAGCTGGGTCTTCAAAAGATTGATAAAAATGATAAAACTAGCTAGACTAGTCAAGGAAAAAAGAGAAGATACAAATTACCAATAACAGAAATAGAAAAGGGTAAATCACCATAGATATTACAATACTAAAAAAAATACTTAAAACAATACTAAGAAAAAAATCATAGATTACTCTATGTCAGTAAGTTTGAGAACTCAGATGAAATGAACAGATTCCATGGAAGATACAAATTATCAAAACTTAGTACTCCTACACCTTTTAAAAACTTGCCACAAAGTGGGACACCTGGGTGGCTTAGTTGGTTGAGCAACTGCCTTTGGCTCAGGTCATGATCCCTAACTTCCAGGATTGAGTCCCGCATCCAGCTCCCAGCTCCTTAGGGAGTCTGCTTCTCCCTCTGACCTTCTCCTCTCTCATGCTCTCTCTCACTCACTTATTCTCTCTCAAATAAATAAATAAATACAATCTTTAAAATTTTTTTTTTCTAAAAAAAAAACTTGCTGCAAAGAATATCCTGGGTCCACATGGCCTCAGTGAGGAGTTCCATCAAACATTTAAGGTAGAAATGTTATTAACTCTCCACAAACTCTTCCAGAAAATGAAAGCAAAGGAAATACTTCCCAACTCATTCTAAGAATCCAAGCAATGATATTGCAAGAAAACCAAAACCCAGTATTCATCATGAATAAGAAATGCAAAACTCCTTAACAGAATTTTAGCAAAGTGAATCCCACAATATAAAAAAGGATAATACATAATGATCAAATGGAATTTATCCCACAAAAGCAACGTTGGTTTAACATTCAAAATCAGTCAATGTAATTCATCAATCATATTAACTGAAAAAAACCACACAGAGATGAAAAAAGAGAATCTCAAAAAATACAGAAAAAGCATCTGTTTCAGAAACGTAAAATTTAACTTTTGAAAAAAACATAATTCACTATACTGACAATATACATGTGATCATCTCAAAAGATGGAAAAAAAATTTGACAAAATACAACACCCATTTACAATAAATTCTCAGGAACCAGAAATAAAAAGGAACTTCCTCAACCCGATAACACACCAAAAAAAAAAAAAAAAAAAACCAGAAAAAAAGAAAACCTACTACTAAAGTCATACATATGAAAAAAAGACTGGGATTCAAAGTCAATATGTAAAATCAACTTTATTTCTACATACCTCAAACAACTGGAAACTGAAATTCAAAAAGAGTACAATTTAACAATAGCAGCAAAACAGGTGCTTGAGTGGCTCAGTAAGTTAAGGCTAAGCGTTGGCCTTGGGCTCAGGTCATAAACCCACACACAGTCCTGGGCTTGGGCGGAGGGTAGTCCCTGCTCAGAGGGGAGTCTGCTTCTCCCCCTCTCTCTGCCACCCCCCATATGGGCATACGCACTCCCTCTTTCTCGCTGACTCTCTCTCTCTCTCTAATAAATAAAATCTTTTTTTAAAAAAAGCAATTAAAAAACTGGAAGTAATAGGGAATAAGTATTAAAAAATGGGTGCAAGATCTGTACAATGAAAACTATAAAACACTGCTGATCAAGATTAAAGATCTGCACATCTGAAGAGGTATACCATGTTTATGGAGACGATCCAATTCTCCCCAAACAAATCTATAGATTTTATACAATTCTACTCAAACCCTAGGTAAGACTTTTTATAATAATTGGCATGCTTATTTTAAAAATTTATATGAAAGAGACACCTGGCTTACTCAGTCAGTAGAACATGCGACTCTTGATCTTTGGGGTTGTGGGTTGAGGGGATAGAAATTATTTGTTTTTTTTGTTGTTGTTGTTGTTGTTGTTGCTGATTACTTTGTAAAAATTTTTTTGATTGCAATTTATATGAAAATACAAAAAGAATCTTGAAAAAAGGGGGGAAAAAGCCCACAAAGTCAGAGGACTTAGACTATCTTACTTCAAGACTTACATTTGAGCTATCATAACAAAGATGGTCTGATACTAAAAGAAAGACATATAGATCAATAGTACAGAATATAAATTAATATATATCTATGATCTGCCAATTTTCAATAAATGCATCAAATTAACACAATGAGGAAGTAGTGGTCTCTTTAACAAAAAGTGCTGGAACAACTACATATTCACGTGTAAAAAAATGAAACTCTATCCTTACACCTCACACTTTATATAAAAATTAACCCAAAATGGACTGCAGACATAAATATAAGAGCAAAAATTATAAAATTTCTTGAAGAAAATATATGAGAAAATCTTTGTGACCCTCAGTCAAATTCTTATGATAGGACACAAAAGACATGAACTATAAAAAAAGAAAATCAGCAAACTGGCTTTTATCAGAAGTAAAAATTAAAGAAGTAAATTTTACTTTTCAAAAGACTGTTAAGAAAATGGGAGAAAATATTTGCAAAAGATTAATCTGATAAAGGATTTTAATCCATAATAGTTAAGAGTTCTTATAATTCAAAAGTAAGGTTAAGAACTCAATTCCCTAAAATAGACCAAAGATTTAAACAGACACTTCTCAAAAAAATACTACAAATGGAATATAAGTACATGAAAAGAAGCTCAACATCCTTAATCATTAGGAAAATGAAAATTAAAACCACAATGAGATGTAACTAGATACAACATACCCACTATATGTGGCTAAAATTAAAACACTGATAACATTAAATAATAAAAAGACTGTAGAGCAGGTGAACTTTCATACATCGCTAGTGGGAATGTAAAATGATACAATCCCTTTGGAAAACAGTTTGGATTACATCTTTAAAATTGGTGAACTTTATATAATTTATACCTCAATAAAGCTCAATTTTAAAAATCAACTTGACATTTTTCAATAAGTAAATAAAATTCTGATAATACCTTGTAGTGGGGTTTAACAGTTTTTAAATACTAGTTAATTTTTTCTCCACTTGAGCAGTAGCTAGGCTCACCTTGCCTCAGGAAAAGCAGTGGCAGCGGAAAGGAGAAAAAAGGAGTCTTTTTCCTAACCTATAAATTTCAAAATCCTTGACTTTGAGAAAAATAGGAAGGACTCAGAACATATGCTTCCCAAACAAAAAAGGGAATGTGGGGATTGGAATGAGCAAACCTGTTAAGGAGCCACTATATAGCTCCAACTGATTTTTAGCATATAGAAATGTGGATCCAGTGTTGCCAGATCATTCTTTCTACCCACACCCAAAAATCTGGAAATTCAGATTTCTATGTGAATTTTCCCAATTTTTGAAATACTTCCCAAGTAATATGCACTCCTCTGGGTCAAAGTCAGCCTATGTTTTTGCAGTATTTGGCACAGAAAAGAAATTCAAAGCACTCTAAAAACAAAACAAAGAAAAACAAGACTTCCTCACTCTCTAAACTTGATGAAGATTCCCTGAATGGGGAAAAGAATCAAAGGAATGATGGCTTTAGACAACTGTTCTTACAAGAGAACAGAGGCAATTTGTGGCCTGCTTCCTAGGTATGGACTCAGGAAGGTAGGAAGATCCCACAGAACTGAAAGGGATACTGTAAAAGGCAAACAAGATATTATCCTCAGAATTTCCTGGGCCCCACTCCAGCCCAGCAAAGCTTAGACAGGGGGCAGTCTCACAGAATTCTCCATATGTTAGTGGAGTTTGGGGACCACAGAAAGATTACAATGTTATCAATTGCATGGAAATTCTAAGAAGAGTTGCTTTACCAGCTAATACCTTGTGGATGAGAATGAGGAAAGAGCAGCAACCTATTATGATGACACATAACTTCAGAAATAAAATGAAAGGATGAGCATTTCTACAAATGCCACCACTGTGAAAAGATGAAGATGTCTAGTTTGGCCCACCACTCCCATCCAAGAATTAACAGAGGTTAAAAAAAAAAAAAAAAGGAAAAAGTAAGAGACCTCTAGTTAAGATTAAAATTTCAGTCACCTAGGCAGAACAGAAGTTCAAAATAGAAACTTGAGTTTCAAAAAAATACAAAAAGTATATCCCTTGAATATCTGACATTGTAGACAGATGTACGTCTACCATCTGTTGTAAGCAGGGAGGTTATCAAGGGAAGGGGGAAGCATTTTATTTTCTTTCTTTGGATAAATTACACCAAATACTGAATTTGGTAATATGCCCTAAAGTTAGACTATCAGAGCATAAGACTTCAAATCACTATTACTCGAAAGACTAGAGAACTAAACTCTTCAGATGACCTCTATTAATAATTTCACTAGATAGACTGACTGAATTATCAAACACATTTATTAACTTTCCCAAATTCACTTTGCAAGTAATAAATTATCTTAGGGCAAGTGTATATGATTGGTAACACTAAACAAAATGAGCAAAACTTACTCATTCTGGAACTATTTAAATAAATACAATAATAGTACCACCAGAAACCATTTTTAACATTAGGGAACGTGTTTATCTGAGACATTAACAAGGTAGAAGCAGAGAGGTTGTCACAGTGTGTGAGTGTTTGGGTTTTTTAAAATTGCATTTCTGGGGCACCTGTGTGGCTCAGTGGGTTAAGCCTCTGCCTTGGCTCAGTGGGTTAAGCCTCTGCCTTGTCTCACCGTCCTGGGATCAAGCCCTGCATTGGGCTCTCTGCTCAGCAAGGAGCCTGCTTCCCCCTCTCTCTCTGCCTGCCTCTCTGCCTACTTGTGATCTCTCTCTGTCAAATAAATAAAATCTTTTTTAAAAATTGCATTTCTAATTTTTCTAAAATGACCACACACACAGTCCTTTAATTTCCAGAAAATAATTAGAAAGTATGTGTTTTAAAATAAAAGACAAGGCTTTTAATTATCCCTTCAATATATTCTTAGAAATTTAAGCACACATTGTCTGATTAAACATGATTAATACTGAGATCTATCCTGTTGCAATTAATCCTAGCAATTCAGACAAGTGATGATTTGCCATCACTCTTAAAATCCACAAACTTTTCTTTGGTCTATCAGCCTTTTCATTATTTGCCTCTGCCTAACTCTTTAACCTCATTTCCTACCCCTCCCCCATTCATCCACTCTGCTCCTTGCTGACCTTTGAAGACCTCAAACCTATGACTATGCACTTGTCTCATCCTGCTGCCAGGTGCATACTGCTGTAAAATTCATATAGCTTGTTCCCTCACATCATGCAGACTTCTGTTTAAATATCACCTCCAGAGAGAAAACTTCTCTAACAACGCTTTCTGAAGTAGTATAGTCCATTACTCTCTATCCCCTTTACTTGCTTTTTTGTTCTCCCCACAGCAAATCAAATATATACTTACCTGTTTTAATGTAAGCTTGATAAGAACTGAGACTTCATCTCATTAACTGTTACACATCTAGAGCCTAGAATGTGCCTGGCATAAACAATGACTGGCATAACAATGAATTATCATGGAAGTGAATCTGTTTAGTTAACTACGTGGGAATATTTGAATATTCAAGAAAGGTTTCAAATAATGACAATGGAATGAGGAATACAAAGAACAGTAATAGTTATGGTAGCCATATGAACCTAGAATACCTGTGGCTAGAAAAGGTTAAAGGCTGGAGGAACTGGATTAGCACCAGAATTAGAGTTTTTTAGTAGTTTGAGGATGACTGGCAGGATGGATGCAAAAGGAAGCCAGGCTGCAGTTGGTCGAGGCCTAAACAGAAAGGAAAAAAACCTCTTTTTTTAATCCCACCTATTCTCCCTCATCTTCCTTTCTCTAAAGTTTACTCTCAGTGTATACTCTCTTTACCTCCTCCTCTTTTGCTTCCTCGGTCATAAAGTGTTTTTCACTTGTAGATTACACTCCAAGTTTCTCCTCCTATGAATCAGCCTCAGCAGAATAAATGTTCTCTAATGACAAACTATTAAGAATATATTTGATATTCCTTTAAATGCCAAGAACACGAACATCATTATCAGCAGTCTCACACCCATCATGAAGGCAATAGACTAAAACAGAATCATAAAGCCATTCGCTTTAACAAACTCTTACATCAAGAACTGAATGCTTTATGACTTCATCTGTTTAATTTTCTTCTCTACCTTCTCCAGAATATATCTCTAAAATACAATCAACATGCATTACTTATCTTTATTGAGGTATAATTGATATATTAAAATTGCACATATTTAATGTATGCATTGTGATGGGTTTGGACATACACATGCACCCTTACCATCGCCACTGTCAAGTTACTATAAATGTATGTATTATCTCCAAAACTTTCCTAGTATTTCTCTTGTGTCTTTGTTTTTGTTCTAAGAACACTTAACAAGAGATCTATCCTCTTAATATATTTTAAAGTTCAACTATCATATTGTTAACTATAGGCACCATGTTTTACAAAAAACAATCAACATCTTTGACTTTTATCCTTACACTCCATCAAAAAACTCATGACATATTCACTGAAGTATATTTGCTAAAATCCTAAGCCTGAAATTACCTTTTTTAAGTTGATCTTGGTGCCTATTAATGTTGAAGAGGAAGAAGAAGAAGGAGGAAGAGAAGGAGGGAGGAGAGAAGGAGGAGGGGGAGAAAATAAAGAAAAGAAGAGAAGAGAAGGGAAGGGAAAAGAGAAGAGAAAACTGACAAAAGAGTACCATCAGGCTTATAAATGACTGTATATTCCCACACCTCACTAAATGACACTGGCATTCAACTGAACTTTTTGAAGAATAAACTATAATAATAGAGCTTATTCTTCATATTTTTCATATAATAAACTATAATAAAACAATTTTTATTTATATTATAAATTAATATTATAAATTTTGTTTATTTTAAAATTTATTAATTTTTAATTTTATTAAATTTTTGTTAAATAATTTTATTCATTAAAATTTTATTAAAATAAATAAAACTATAATAAAAATAAATAGAGGAGAAGGGGAGGAGGAGGACAGGGAGGAGGGAGTGGGGAAGATGTGGAGGGGAAGAAGGAAGAGGAGAAAAGAAAGAAAAGAAGAAAAGAGAACAGAAGAGAAAACTGACAAAACAGTACCATCAGGCTTATAAATGATTGTATATTCCCACACCTCACCAAATGACACTGGCATTCAACTGGACTTTTTGAAGAATAAACTCTAACACTTTAGCAGCAGCCAACATAATAGCATCTATTAATTTCAAATACCTCCCAAAATTTCTTATCCCAGGAGGTCAACTTACTCATTTGAAAACCTCCCATAAGAGGTTACAGCTAGAACATGATCCCTGTAATTCAAACTGAGTCTTGAGAAAGTAAACTGTAAATCAAAATTTTAGGAGAAATTCATAATGAAGTTCATGTTTTGCCCATTAATCCTCCAAAGCAAAGAAAAATCCAAGCAGGGAGAATGGGTTTTTTTTTTTTAATATCAGTATATTCACAAATGACAAAGCATTAAGATTTATAAACTACATGATGCCCTACTTATAGCTAATCAATATATTTAATAACAAGATATCAAGTCATAAATTATTTATTTCACTATTTTGGTAACTATGCTTAAATTAACTTCAATTAAAACCATAAGTTCAAGGCTTAAGAGGAAAAAAAGTTAATTCTACAAATTAAAAATCAAATTCCTAGAGCATTATTCTCCTCTACATCTTTCCCTATGTCATCTAAATCCCCAAACCCACACTCCCTCTCTCTCTCATTGCACATTCAAGTCTAAAATATTATCAAATCTGACAGAGTAAGTATAAAATATGTGTAGCTAGCAGTGTGACTTTATTACTTGCTTTTGTGAGTTCCAATACTGAATGCTATTACAAAAGGGTGATCATTTCTGTATATGTCTCTCCCCAGTCCTTACAAAAGCTGTGCCTTCACTGACATGTGTTCAATAGAGAAAATGACAAGTGCAGAATATAACAACTGTATTTGTCTGTACTACCACAACATATTTACCAACTGTGACAGGAAAGGTCCAAAGTTACTTTATTTAGCAGCCTAATCTAGCTTAAAACAAAATACATGTCCTAAAAGCATTTCTATTCTGAAATAACTCATAACTATAAAAGGTTAAGTATTTACAGAACAGAAATCTAGGATAGTAAGAGCAGAAAAATATTCTTTCTTTCATTTTCACTAAGTTGGTGTTAATGAAATGCAACAATGCTATCAGTGTAGTACAATGAACACAAAAAGGTGTCCAATGTACAAAGAAAACATGAAAATTCCTACTGACAACAGTGAAAACAAAAACTGTATTTTCTCTTTCCTTCCACATGCCCTTTTTGTTAGCTTGAGAGCTTATGACTTTATCTGTATACTATTCAAAAAAAATAATAATATTGGTTGCAGTATGCCTAGATAGAGGCTTAAAAAATAACTAAGTAAAATTATATTTCTCTGTTTCCATAGAAGATCCATCATACAGGACCCATTCTCACTTCCCTATGTTAAACAAGCTGTGGTAAATGCAGCTAAACAAGAGAAAAATACCTAAGTAACTCTCAGAAGTAGCATATACAGACACTATATCTTTGTTGAAATCTCAAATCCTACATTATCTAAGATTTAAATCACCTTTAAAGCAGAATTTAGTAAAATTTTAAACTCATATTGTGCCTATCTTTTCTTGTAAGTAGCTATATAGTCTTAGTAACATGCTTGTGTCTGATATTACCCATATAAATAAAAGCACAGAGTCATTTCAGGGATTAATAGAAAAACAGACATCTGCATGGAACATTTCCCTCATTAGATATTATCATGTTAGCATATTTATCCTATTTCTGATTTTACTACAAAACAAAATGAGCTGACTTTTATCCTTAAGTTTCTCTCTATATATCGCCAATAATGCAAATACTTTAATTGCACATTAGAAAAATCTCATTTTCCTCCAAAGATTGCTACAGAAATTAGCCCCAAAGAGACTTCATAACACATAAAAATCAAAATATGACTAAGTCAAATTGGCATACCAGCTACCACTTACACCAAATGTTACTTTAAATATTACTTTAAATTAAATGCTATCTTCAGTAAATTTCTGGTGAGATCACATGGGTCATTAAAATGTTATCCGGCCTCTTCCTAAATTAATGCCAAACTGAATCAATTAGGCAATAATCAATTAACCAAAAACATTACATTAATCAACTGACATTACATCTAGCCAAACTGTATATTCAAAAAGCAATTCACTCTTTTGTCAGAAAGTCATATTTGGGAGTAGTGGGAGTATAAATTGACACTTCTCTAGAAAGCAACTTGGGTTAATATATACCAAATATTAGTGTTAATTTTCTTTGACCAATAATTCTACTCCTAAGAATTGTCCTAAAGAAAAAATAAGAAATGCATATAAAGTTCATATATATATATATATATATATATATATAGAGAGAGAGAGAGAGAGAGAGATTGATGTACATCTTAAATTTACTTATTGGGGCAGGAAAAAATGCAAACTTCAAAAAGAACTTAGTTTAAAAAATGAATACTGTGCAGCCATTTAAATCATAATTATGAATAAAATGTAATGACCTAATAAAATTCTCAGCACATACACAGAAAGTGCACCAAAATATTCACAGTGATTTCCTCTAGCTGGTACAATTATGGGCTATTTTATTTATTTTTTTACATTTTTAGAAGCTAATATTGCTATTCAGGAATATTTGGGAGTGGCAAGCTGGCTCAGTCAGTACAGCATGCAACTCTTGATCTTGAGATCATGACTTCAAGTCCCACATTGGGCACACAGCTTACTGAAGAAAAAAAAGACTATCTGAATATTCTATATTGAACTATTATAAACAAATTGTTTTTGTTAAAAGGGATTTCATTGATAGTCATAAAATATTTCACATAAATGGTGAAGAAAGGACTCCTTGTCCTAACTAGATGACTGTCATCTTTAGTTGGCTTCACTAGAAGCACCAAGGACAGAGATAACCCTTCCCCTGTTAATACCTATTAACTATCAAATAGTAGAGCATTCATGTTAACAATTTGTTTTTCCATCTAGGGGTAAATTTATTTAACAAATTTCTTTTAGTAGAGGCAATTAGTACAATAAAACACTGCATTTCTCAGTACAGGCAATTAGTACAACAAAACTGAGAAAGGGATAGGATCCAGTACTTATTGAGTATGTAAAAAACAAGAACTAAACCCCTTATAGACTCCATTTAATCCACACAACCTTACAAAGTAGGTATTATTATCCCTGTTTATTAGCGGAGGTAACTGAATCTCAGAAGTTAGGCTATTTATCTAAGTTTACTAAGGTACTAAATGCTGATACTGGAATTTGAACCCAGCTTTTCCATATGCCAGAACCCCTAATAATATCAGTGAAAGGAAGTAACTATAATGGTGGGATTGTTCATCCTGCATAAGTCTTGAAAATATTTCAGCTATGAAACACTAAATAATTTTGAAAAAGGCAACTGCTAGTTTACTGAAAATTACTAGTTTTTACCACATTCTACATAGTCAAGTGAAAGGCAAATAAACATTTTAACTAACATTCAACAAGATAATGCCTAATATTAATTGTTTCTGAAAGCAAGAGGTGTTTAATAAATATTTGGTGGTACTGAACCAAATGGAGAATAGGTGACACTTCCTCTCTCTCTCTCTCTCTCTCTATATATATATATATATGTAAATATTTCCCTGTCACTTTGCAAAAGATACATGAATATGCTTTCACTCAAGATATAAAAAATTTAATTTACTAAATTATAATGTAATATATAATTAATATGTTAGACAACTATTGATCATTAGATAGAAAAGATGTGTGTATGCCAGAGGTTGTAGGGGTGGGAATAGTTACTATTATATGGAGAAAGAAATACCACATCAGGGTGGTGCATTTAGTCAATGCCATATTGATTAAGGATCTGTAAGTAGATGAAATAATTAAGAAAATTTCCATTTAACTCTTAAAATCCAACAATTAAAAATTCTTTTTAAATATTTTATTTATTTATTTGACACACAGAGATCACAAGTAGGCAGAGAGGCAGACAGAGAGAGAGGGGGGAAGCAGGCTCCCTGCTGACCAGAGAGCCCGATGTGGGGCTTGATCCCAGGACCCTGAGGTCATGACCTGAGCCGAAAGCAGAGGCTTTAACCCACTGAGCCACCCAGGTGCCCCAAAATCCAACAATTAAAAATTTTAATCTGTATACTACTTTCCTTTACATAAAGCATTCCAGCGATTTCTATAATTTTCCTATTTGCATAAGACTATTTGAAATAATAGCTCCTAGTAATTTAAATAATCTGTTAAAATGCTGCTAACAAAGTCAGAGTTAAATTGGTATTTTTTTGGTTCACAAACATATGCTCTGAATAATTTTTGCCTATTTTTACCAATATATAAAATCTACACCATCTATACCATTTAGATCATTAAACCAAGTTAAGGCTCATGTCACCTGTAAATTTCCAAAGTCAAAATTTTTGTCATTGATGAATGCACCGAAGGTCAACTTCACATATGCTGAAATAGACAAAGCAATTTAAACTGCTATAGACAATCAAGGAGCACAGTGGGACTAAAGCACACCAAGTATGTATACTTTATACATATATATTCAGCAACAAGCACTACAGTAGACCCTTAAATAAGATTAAATGTGTGCATGCTCACATACCCCAAAGATTACCCCTCTGAAGATATAAAGAATTAAGAGTATCTAGTGAAATAACAGATTCTGGATGTATTGATATTTCTCAAAAGTGTGTTCAAATTTAAACTCTGGCACAGAATGGATAAGTGACTCATGGATAATCAAGAAATTAATTACCAGCACACCCAAGATTATTTGTACAGTTTAAAATTTAAATAAGACCAACTCATAAAAATTTTATCAGTATGCCTTATATATTCTTCATAAATAATAATAAATTATATAATTTAAGTGAATAAATAGAAAAATATGGACCAATATTGTAGTATTATTTAATATCACCTAAGATTATTAACCAAGATAAAATTATAATTAAGATGGAAATAATTAATAAAATCTGTTGAATTAAACTTATAAAATTAGTCTCATCTACTGTTTTTTTTTTTAATTTATTTATTTGACAGACAGAGATCACAAGGAGGCAGAGAGACGGAAGAGGAAGCAAGCTCCCCGCTGAGCAGAGAGCCCGATGCGGGGCTCGATCCCAGGACCCTGAGATCATGACCTGAGCCGAAAGCAGAGGCTTTAACCCACTGAGCCACCCAGGTGCCCTCATCTACTGTTTTAATAACTTGTTTTCCAGGCAATTTTTATGTAAAATTGTCAATCTTGTCACATTTAAAACTTGTGTAAGATTTGTAAATATAGGCCAATTTTTAACCAGTTCAGAAAGTAAAAAAGTTAAAAAAAAAAAAAAAGAAGAACCACATAGTAATTTCTGAAAATGTTTAAATAACTTGTCACAGTTACTCAGATGTTAAGGTAGCTCATCTTACTCATTGTTACATTCCCAGACCAAGCACAGTACCTGTGACACTACCAGTAGTCAATTACAACTGAGGTTTCATCCTTCACAGGCTATACCAAATTATTTTTTATTAAGATTTCCCACCCTGGGAGCACCTGGGTGGCTTGGTCATTAGGCATCTGCCTTCGGCTCAGGTCAGGATCCCAGGGTCCTTGAGACCTGCATGGGGCTCCCAGCATAGTGGGTCACCTGCTTCTCCCTCTCCCACTCCCCCTGCTTGTGTTCCCTCTGTCACTGTTTCTCTGTCAAATTAACAAATAAAATCTTTTTTTAAAAAATTTCCCACCCTGAACATTGAGTGCATGTATGCCTCTGCCCATTTATCTGGTAAGAGGACTATCTTTAATCACAGACTCAAGTGACTATATGGCACCAAAAAAAGTTAAAAGCTACAGATTGAAACAAAATATGGAATTGCTAAATGTAAGCTGTGTCTCTCAAACACACAGTAAGCAGAGAGCTGAGGTACCTCTAAGAACGGTTCAGAAGAAAGACATCAACTCTGGAAGAAAAGGGGTTTTTTGGCTGCATTTTTTTCACCTTTTGGTTTACTGCTCTTGTTGTCTGGCCTGTTAACCAAAAGCAGATTACTACAGTTCTCCATTTAATTCACTGCCACAAATGCACCTACTGATAGTTATACTACAGCACATTTTAGATATGGTTATCATTAAGTTAAATGCACCTACCACAAATGAACAAATATGAGTGTACATACTAGATAATTCTCTTTGGAATCCAAACATTAGCTTATTAAATACTCTGCTTTATTAATTCCTGTAATCCTTGCTTACTCTCAGAAAAATAGTGGTTAAATCTCACATGATAAAGTAAGCTACATTTCACATTAATTTTCCTTTATACACCACTTAAAATCTTCTTTTGGGAAGCTTAGGTGGCTCAGTGGGTTAAGCATCAACCCTTGGTTTTGGCTCAAGTCACAATCTCATGGGTGGTGAGTCAAGCCCTGTGTTGGGCTCCATACTCAGCAAGGAATCTGCTTGAGGATTCTCTCCCTCTGCCCCTGCCCCACACCTGCTCTCTCTCTCTCTCTCTAAAATAAATAAATAAATCTTTAAAAAAAAAAATCTTTGAATATTGAGTATACCGATTTTGTAGGTTAACACCATACAGCCTGGCTCCACCAAGCTCACTGTACATGCTCATCCTCATGCCAAATGTAACTTAATATGTTCCAATTCCACAACAGTACATTAAGAAAAAGCCGAGTTTCAGATTTTACACTGCCTGATTATTAAGATCATATTAGCTCACCACTAGTGGTTTAGTCACCGTATCAACTAGTCATATTAAATCTTTGGATGCAATGAAAGTTAACAATGCTATTTTTATGTCGTGCAAAAAAAAAAAATCATTCAGTCTGTTTTCCCTTTTTGATTACAGTTCATTTAAGGAAAAAATGTTGCTGTATGGCTTGACAATGTTTTATGTGTCTTCGGCTGATAGAACACACAAAACGTTTGAATAGGCCCATTTATTTGAGCAGACGTATTAAATAATACTTTAAATGTGAACATGCATGTCATAAATTTTGTAGTCTCTTTAAAGTAGGATAAATCTGGTATTTAAAATAGTCTTTGTTCAAAGTCATTTTTTTTCTAACAGTCATAAAGGGACTCTGATTTGTGCTGCATGAACAATGCCAGCATCATCATTTTAATGTTATCCATATGGGCTTCTAATAATAGATAAGAGTCTACATTTGTATTATATGTCTTAGAGACATTTAAAATCTAGATAAGGAAAGGCTGATTTCATTGGCCCCATAGTTAAAGGAAAGCAGACCCTAATTAAAAGAATTCTGTTCTGAATTAACTAGTTTGACATGTGCTAATTGACAGTTCCTGTGAAATGGTTCTAATTAAAGTCAATATGTCTTTTTCAATTAAAAGGAAATTAAGAATATACTAATATACATTAACAACTTAATCTGCCTTCAATATCCCATACATCAGCTGCTTTTTCCCCCCTAACATTATTGAAGAACCATCTGACATGAATCATCTACTGTTTGCTTATGGTATCTCATTATTACTTCACACGAGCACAGCAGTAGTATATGTCCCCTTGAGAAAGAGAGTAACCTGCATATGCTTTAATTTTTAGAGCTCCCAACTTTTAATTTATTTTTTAAAAAAAAACCACCTTTTTGAATTTAGAAAATGGACATTGTTATTAAGAATTTTTGCTAACTGAAAACAAAGACAAGTGTTCTCAATTAGTTGGTCTTTTTACTATAGGCCTTAGAGGTAATTGCATTTTGCTAGAAAGAGGCTGGACTATGTTTTCATCATTTGGCTTGATTCAAAGCAAAGCTTGATTTGAGTAACATACAGAAAATATCCTTCAAATTTGTTCTGTTTTCCAAGTGAAATTTCGGGGAAATCTCAGGTGGGAATATTTTGCATTGTATATGTAACAGGAAAATAGAAAGCAAAATTGTTTAAATGCCAGCACTAACAGAAGGCCCATCATATTCACGGAAAATATAACATTAGCAAAGCTGTTTATAGAAACATAATTAAAATATTCAAATATGCATTACAAAGCTACGGTATTAACAATTTTAATGCTAGCAAAAGTAATATAAAACTCAAGTACCAATACTAATATACACAGCACTGAAATCACATGGAAAACTATGGAAAAGATTAAAACTATTTTGTTTTGTAGATGACTAAAAATCAGACATTTTAATTATAATTAAAAATATTTTAAAGAAGTTTTAATATTATCAAGATACTATATGCAGTCCTTTAATAAGATACAGCTGATATCCTAATGGTAGTTCCATCACAACTCCCTTTGTACAGTTTAAAATTCAACTACAAAATGTGGCTACTTAGAGAAATAGGAAATTATTTTACTTAAGTTCACTAACATTAATTTATGCATGTTAAAATACAGAACAAAAAAAGGTAAACAAGTCATTTTCACTTTTCCACTTTTATTCACTATTTTAAAAACATTAAATTTGCTATCACTTATAGCATTCTGAACATATGCATGATAGAGAGACAGTCAGCCAGCCAGACGATGTAAGATCTCTCATGGAAACCATTTTTTCCAAAGGTACTCTATTCTTCTTTTCCAAGTAGTTACCAAAAACTTTAATGGGGACTCTAAAAATCAGGTAAAGTCTAGTAAATTTCCAGAACGAGTAAATACATATTAACCCATGTTCAAAAAAGCACCTCCATATGATTATAAATATATTCAAACTCAATAATCAAAATGTAGTGGTCTTTCTCACCATTTGGAGCGCCTAGTTTGATTTTCAATCCCAGGATATTGCTCCTTGAGCTGGCATTGACAAACTGCTGCAGTAACATCATGTACTCAGCTTTCTGAAATGGGAGGGAAGCCAGTGTGGCAACTTTTCTGCCCAATTAAAGAGCATTGTCTATAGCAGGCCTATATAACATACAGCCTATAGACTGCACATAGCCATAAAGCAATTGCTCACAACCCACCTACAGATTTGAGAAGAGAATCAAGTAAAAAGACAGACAATATGGCACCCATGTCAGGAACAAGAGATACAGCTGTTCCAAAGATTCCACCTCTTAATTTACATGATATAATACTCGGTATCCAAACTCGTGATAAAAATCAAGGTGATTGGTCAATCCTAACAAAGGCATTCACTGTACCCATGCTAGACTTGTATAAAAACTTCCTAATAGGCAAAAACTATATAGAACTAAAACTAAGAAAAACCTGGAGCAATCATCTGACAGCTTATCTTCTTTGAGCAATCAATAAATATTTACTGATGAGCCTCATGGCTTATACTTGCCATAAGAACTTCTTTTAATCTCTTTTTCTTGCTCTTGTCATTTACTTACCAATGGGTGACCATAAAACTTTTTGTCCAAACAGGAACATTTTTAAAATGAACACAGCAGGGAGTGGTATCATGGACGATGACTGAGTACGAAGCTCTAGAATCAGTCCCTCCACCAAAACAACTACAAGCTGGTAAAAACAAAAACAAAAACTTGTTAGAAACAACTATTTCAGAACTCTGGAGTCTAGTTGAACACTTGTAGCATCCAGGGGAGTACCTGATGAAGAAAAAACTAAGTTTTAGTAAATTTTGGCATTACACATAGCAGCTACAATCCATAAGCCCTGCCAAAAGTAACCAGGGGGACAACAGCCAAAATTCCTGATGCAGCTTTCTGGCATCAGGGCAGACACTAAAGACCTTCTCTAAAAACTAAAAGTATGTGTTTTGATCTACATGGCAGTTCACTGGAGGGCCAACACAGAGCCCTTCAACCTATCAGGTTGCTTTGCTTGCATCACTGAAGGAAGTCACAGAGACATAATAACCAAATTCAAAATTTTTCCCCTCCCTGTATCGAGGTATTTAAGGAAATATCAGTTCAGTGGCTGACCACAGAGGTAACAGAATACAGACTTCAGTGACCACACATGACAAGAAATACAGTCTACAAAAACAATGTGGAAAAATCAATAAACAAATGAACGAAGGACTGCAGCCTTCATCGAGTAACAATAGCAATCCTTGGTGCATAAGGAAGAATTTTATTTCTAGAATTACACTACAATATTCAAAATGTCCAAATATCAACAAGAAAATTATAAAGCACACAAATGGAAAAATATTACTCATTCATAGAAAAAAAAAGAAATTGACAGATATCATCCTAAAAAAGCCCATCCTAAAAAAGCCCAACAAACTCTGAACTTAGTATGCAAATACTTGAATTTGCTACTTTAAATATGCTCAATGAGCTGAAGAAAGCCATGGACAATGAACCAAAGTAAATTAGGAAAAGTATGGTATAAACAAATAAGGAATATCAACAAAGAGAAATTATTAAAAAGATCAAAGTAGAAATTATGGAGCTAAAAAGTACAAAAGTTAAAACAAAAAAATTTTTTAAAGATTTTATTTATTTATTTGACAGAGAGAGAGATCACAAATAGGCAGAGAGACAGACAGAGAGAGAGATGAGGAGAAGCAGGTTCCCTGCTAAGCAGAGAGCCCCATGCGGGACTCGATCCCAGGCCCCTGGGATCATGACCTGAGCCGAAGGCAGAGGCCCAACCCACTGAGCCACCCAGGCGCCCCAAAACAAAAATTTCATGAGAGGCACTCAACAGCTAATATAAGCAAGCAAAAGAAAGAATCATCACATCTGAAAACAGAGCAATTATAATTGCCTAGTCTGGGGAGAGAAATAAAAACAAATCAAAATGAACAGGGCCTAAGAGACCTATGGGACACCATCAACATATCAATATATACATTATGGGAGTCCCAGGAAAAGAGAAAGAAAAAGGAGCAGAAAAAAAATTTTTGAAGAAATATTGTTAAAAGCTTCCCAAGTTTGATAAAAGATATGACTATACACATCCAAGAATCTCAACAAACTCTAAGGAGACAAAGAAATCCACACCACATTATTATCAACTTGTGGAAGGACAAAGAATCTCGAAAACAACAAGAGATAAGCAATTCATCATATACAAGGCATTCTCAAGAAAAATTAATGGCCTTTTTCTTATCAGAAAAGATGAAGGCCAAATGACAAGAAGACATATATTTAAAGAATTGAAAGGGGAAAAAAATGTCAACCAGGAATTCTGTATTCAGCAAAACAATGCTTCAAAAATGAAAAAGAAACTACAACATTCCAAGATAAACAAAAGCTAAAGGAATTCACTAGTAGAAGATGTTCTCTATAAGTAATGCTAATGGAAGTACTTCAGGCTGAAATTAAAGGATAATAGACAGCAAGTTAAAGCCATACAAAGAAATAAAGATCACTGATAAAGGTAACTACCTAGGTAATATAAAACCTAGTATTACTGCTTTTTTTATATACAACTCTTTTTATTTCCTATATCATTTAAAAGACTTGTACTAAATAATAATTATAAATCTATGTTAATGGGCACACATTGCATAAAGATGTAATTTGTGACAATAACAACATAAAGGAGAGGATAAAGCTAGAAAGGAATAGAGTTAATGCATTCAACTGAAGCTAGCAGGTATCAATTCAAATAAAATTTTTATAAATTTTTATGATGTTAACTGTAATTCCTAGTAGCCACTAAAAAAAATAACTAAAACCATACATAAAAAGAAATAAATATACTTGAACCAATGTAACACTGTGTATCAGCTATACTCAAATAAAAAAAATTTAATGAAGAGGGACTCTAAATGGTATACTAGAAAAAATCCATCAAACACAAAAGAAGGCAGCACTTGAGGAATGTGAGGAACAAAAAAAGACATGACACATAGAAAAATAGCACAATGGCAGAAATAAGTCCTTTATAACAAATAATGACTATAAAAGTTAAGGGTTGGGCACCTGGGTTGCTCAGTTGGTTGGACGACTGCCTTCGGCTCAGGTCATGATCCTGGAGTCCGGGGATCGAGTCCCACATCGGGCTCCCAGCTCCATGGGGAGTCTGCTTCTCCCTCTGACCTTCTCCTCGCTCATGTTCTCTCTCACTGTTTCTCTCTCAAATAAATAAATAAAATCTTTAAAAAAAAAAAAGTTAAGGGTTAAACTCATCAATTAAAAGACAGCTATTCAGCATTATCAACAATAGCCAAACTATGTAAAGAGCCCAAATGTCCATCAACTGGTGAATGGATAAAAGTGTGATATATATACATGATGGAATATTATTCAACCATCAAAAAGAGTGAGACCTTGCCATTCACAACAACATGGATAGAACTAGAATGTGTTATGCTAAGTGAAATAAGTCAGAGAAAGACAAATACCATATGATTTCACTCATATGTGGAATTTAAGAAACAATAACAGATGAACATATGGTGAGGGGAAGAGAGGAGGCAAACTGTAAGAGAGTCTTAGAAATAGAAAACAAATAAGTAAAAGAGGGAGGCGGGGGGAAGGGCTAGATGTGTGATGGGTATTAAGGAGGACACTTGATATGATGAGCCCTTATACAACTAGGTGTTGTATATAAGTGATGAATAACTGAATTCTACTCCTGAAACCAACACTGCACTGTATATTAACTAACTAGAAGTTAAATAAAAAATTGAAAAAATAATAGACAACTATTAGTAGAATGAATTTTTTAAAAATATGACACAACTATAAACCGTATATAAGAGACTCATAAACACAGGTTGAAACTGAAAAGAAGGAAAAAGGTATTACACGCCAATAGTAACAAAAAGGGAGCCCCGTTCACAATATTAATATGAGACAAATGGATTTTACATCAAAAACTGTTGCAAGAGACAGAGAAAGACATTTTATAGTGACAAAGGGTCAACTCATCACAAAGGTATAACAATTATAAATATCTGTGGTGAGGATATGGAGAAAAAGAAATCCTGATGCACTGTTCATGGGAATGCAAACTGGTGCAGCAACTATGGAAAACAGTATAGAGGTTTCTCAACAAAATAAAAATAAAATTACCATATGATCCAGTAATTCCACTACTTGGTATTTACCCAAAGAATACAAAACCATTAATTCAAAAAGATATATGCACCCCTATGTTTACTACAGTATTGTTTACAATAGACAAGATATAGAAGCAACCCAAGTATGCAGAGATAGTTGAATGGATAAAGAAGATGTGGTGTAGGGGCGCCTGGGTGGCTCAGTGGGTTAAAGCCTCTGCCTTCGGCTCAGGTCATGATCCCAGGGTCCTGGGGTCGAGCCCCGCATCGGGCTCTCTGCTCAGCAGGGAGCCTGCTTCCTCCTCTCTCTCTGCCTGCCTCTCTCCCTACTTGTGATCTCTGTCAAATAAATAAATAAAATCTTTAAAAAAAAAAAAAAAAAAGATGTGGTGTATACATACAATGGAATATTATTTGGCCATGAAAAAGAATGAGGTTTTTTGTTTGTTTTGTTTTGGTTTTTTTTTTTTTTCTTTTTTTGCCATTTGCAACAATATGGATGGACTTAGGGGATACAATGCTAAGTGAAATAACTCAGACAGACAAAAACAAATACTATATAACTTCACCCATATGTGGAATTTCAATAACAAAACAAAGAAAAAAGAGATGAAAAAAGACTCTTAAATACAGAGCATAAACTGTGGTTGCCAGGGGAAAGGTGGTTGGTGGAACTGGAGGGATAAAGGGTATTAAGTGTACATTTATTGGGGCACCTGAGTGGCTCAGTAGGTTAAAGCCTCTGCCTTCAACTCAGGTCATGATCCCAGGGTCCTGGGATCAAGCCCCACATCGGGCTCTCTGCTCAGCAGGGAGCCTGCTTCCTTTCCTCTCTCTCTGCTGCCTCTCTGCCTATTTGTGATCTCTGTCAAATAAATAAAATCTTTAAAAAAAAAAAGTATATTTATCATGATGAACACTGAGTAATGTATAGAATTGTTGAATCATTATACTGTATGCCTGAAACTAATATAATACTGTTAATTATACTTTAATAAAAATTTTTTTAATTATAAACAGATACACATGAATCAACAAAGTCTCAAAATATATGAGGCAAACACAGTGACATAATTGAAAGGAGAAATACAGTATATAGTAATAGTTGGAAACTTCAACAGTCCACTTCAAAAATGGATAGAATACATAGAGAGAAAATTAGTAAGGAAAGAAAGGACTTGAATAATACTATAAACCCAAGTAGACCTAAAAGACATGTACAAAACACTCTATCCACCAATGGCAGAATATCTATTCTTCTCAAATGCATTGGAACACTTTCTAGAATAAACCATATGTCACATAATAAAACAATTTTAAAATTTTAAAAATAATCAAAGTCATTCAAAGTATCCTCTCTGACCAAAATGGAATGAAGCTAGAAATCAATAGCAGAAGAAAAACTGGAGAACTCAAACACCTGGACATCAAACAACATACTTTTAAGCAACCAGTAGATCAAATAAGGAATCACTAGGAGACACAAAACAATACTTTGAGATAAATGAAAATGAAAATGCAACATACTGGAGCACTGGGTGGCTCAGTTGGTTAAGCCACTGCCTTCAGCTCAGGTCAGGATCCTGGGACTGAGCCCCACATCAGGCTTCTTGCTGAGAGAGGAGCCTGCTTCTCCCCTGCCTGCCATTCCCCCTGCCTATGCTTGTTTTCTCCCTCTCTCTCCATCTCTCCCCCTATCTCTCTCCCCCTCTCTCTGTGTCAATAAATAAATAAAAATCTTTTAAAAATAAAAATAAAAAATAAAAAAACACGACATACCAAAACCTATAGGGGGGCAGCAAAAGAAGTGTTCTGTGGAAAATTTATGGTTGTAAACACCTCCATTTAAAAAATACATCATGTCAACAACCCAATTTCACACCTTAAGGAACTAGAAAAAGAACAAACAAAACCCAAAGCTGAGAGAGGGAAAGAAATAATAAAGATTATATTCAAGAGAAACAAAATAGAGAAGAGAAAAGCAATAGAAGGAATCAATAAAACCAAAGGTCAGTTTTCAAAAACAAAAATCAACAAAAATGAGAAACCTTCAGCTAAACTAAGAAAAAAAACTGCAAATAACTGAAATAAGAGATGAAAGCAGGGACATACATTTATTTTTTCAATATTGTTTTGGCTACTGGAAGTCTCCTGCAATTTCATATACATTTGAGGAACTGTAGTTCAACTTTATAGAAATTAAAAGGACTATAAGAAAATACTATGAACAATTTTATACCAAGAAATTGGACAATCTAGATGAAATGTATGAATTCCTAGGAAATTCCAAGACTAACTCAAAAAGTAAAAAATCTTAACAGACCAGTAACAATAGATTGAGTCAATTAATAAAAATAGCCTAACAAAAGAGAAGTCAGGACCATATGGTTTTAGTAGTGAATTCTATCAATCCCTAAAAGAAGAATTAACAACATTCCTTCTTCTTCTTCTTCTATTTCTTCTTCTTCCTTTTTTTCCTGCAGGGAGACCGAAGTAGGGCTCCATCCCAGGACCCAGAGATCATGACCTGAGCCAAAGACAGACACCTAACTGACTGAGCCTCCCAGGTGCCCCAACAACAGTCTTTCTTTCTTTTTTTTTTTTTTTAAGATTTTATTTATTTATTTGACAGAGAGAGATCACAAGAAGGCAGAGAGGCAGGCAGAGAGAGAGGAAGGGAAGCAGGCCCTCTGCTGAGCAGAGAGCCTGATGTGGGACTCGATCCCAGGACCCTGAGATCATGACCTGAGCCGAAGGCAGCGGCTTAACCTACTGAGCCACCCAGGCGCCCCAACAACAGTCTTTCTTAAACTCTTCCAAAAAAACAGAGAGGGTCCTCTTTCTAACACATTTCATAAGGTCTACATTAACCTGATACCAAACCCAGACAAAGATACCATAAGAAAACTATAGACCAATATCTCTTAAGAATATATACAAAATTCCTCAACAAAATACTACCACACAAGTTCCAAGAGCACATTTTTCTTTAAAGAATTTATTTATTTATATGAAAGAGACAGAGACAATGAGAGAGGGAATACAAGCAGGGGGAGTGGAAAAGGGAGAAGCAGGCTTCCTGCTGAGCAGGGAGCTCAATGCAAGGCTCTATCCCAGGACCCTGGGATCATGACCTGAGCCAAAAGCAGACACTTAACAACTAAGCCACCCAGGCGTCCCCCAAGAGCACATTTTTAAGATTATATACCATCAGAGCACGTGGGTGGCTCAGTCAGTTAAGCATCCAACTCTTGGTCTCACCTCAGGTCTTGAGCACAGGGTCACGAGTTCAAGCCCCATGCTGGGCTCCATGCTGGGCCTGAAGCCTACATAAATTTTAAAAATTTAAAAAATAAAGCGTATACACCATCACCAAGCAGGATATAAATCAGGAATGCAATGGCAGTTCAATATATGGAAATCAATGAAATGCATACCACACTAACAGAATTTAAAAAAAAAAAACTACATGATCACCTCAATACAGGCCCAAAAAAGCATCTGACAAATTTCTAACGATTCTCATGATAAAAAATTCCCAAAAACTAGGATAAAGGGGAATTTACTCAACACAGTAAAGGGAATTTATTTAAAAAAAAAAAACATAGTTAATATTATACTTAACTAGTGAAAGAATGAAAGCTTTCCCCCAAAGATCAAGAACACAACAAAAATTCATGCTTTCACCACTGCTATTCAACATTGTATTGTATATTCTAGCCAGAGCAATTAGTCAAGGAAAAAAAATAAGATGTATCTAATTTCTGCTTGTAAATGATATGATTCTATATACACAAAATCCCACAGAATCTACACACACACATCCACACACAAAAAAACCTACTAGAGCTAATAGATGAATTCAGTAAAGTTGCAGGGTACAAGATAACACAATTAGTTGTGTTTTTAGCTGGAAATTTAAGAAAACAATTTCATCTCCTATAGCATTCAAAAGAATAAAATACTGGGGAATAAATTTAACCAACAAAGTGAAATACTTACATCGAAAACTATAAAGCATTGCTGAAAGGAATTAAAGCTGCCCTAAATTAATGGAAATACATCCCATGTTCACGAACTAGAAAACTGAATATGGTTAAGATAACAATAATCCAGAAAGAGAAATAAATTCCTCAAATTTATATGGAGCTACAAGGTACTCTGAGTAGCCAAAACAATATTCAGAAAGTAAGATGTAGCTGAAAAACTCACATTTCCCAATTTCAAAATGTACCACAAACCTACCCTAACAAAAACAGTGCAGTATTGACCTAAGGACAGAAATAGAGACAAACAGAACAGAATTGAGAGCTAGAAGTAAACTCAATCATCCATAACCCATTGATTTTTGACAAGACCATTCAATAGGGAAAGAACACTTTCCAACAAATGGTAAATAAATAACCACACAAAAATAATGAAGTTGGATCCATACCTCACTTCTTATACAAATATTAACTCAAATAAATGGCCTAAATGTAAAAGCTTAAACTTTAAAATTATAAGAAAAAAAAAAGAGGTAATATTCACAACCTCAAATTTGGCAACTGATTCACAGATTTCACACCAAAACATGAGCAGTAAAAGTGAAAGACAAATGGGACTTCATAAAAATTATAATCTTTTTTGTTCATTAAAGAACACTATCAAGAATGCCAAGGGAAAACCTAAAGAATGGAGAAGAATTCTGCAAATCATATATCTGATAAAGGATTAATAATGAAAATATATAAAGAACCCTTATAATTCAACACATAGACAAACAAACCCAAATAAAAAGTGGACAAGGGACCTCTTAGTTTCTCCAAAAAAGATATAAAAATAGCCAATAAGCACATGAAAAGATTTTCAATATCTCTAGTCATTGAAGAAATGACTAGAAACTAGGATGTGAAAAACATTTCACATCCACTTAAGAAGATAGCTTTAATCAAAGAATAAATTAATAAAAATGACAAGTGTTGGCAAGGATGTAGAGAAATAGGACCCCTTGTATGTTACTGGTGGGAATGCAAAATGGTTCAACTGCTATGGAAAACAATTTGGCTATTCCTCAAAAAATTAAACACACAATAGTCACATGGCTTAGAAATTCTGCTTCTAAGTATATACCTAAAAGACATGAAAACAGAAACTTGTACATGAATGTTTATAGTAGCATTATTCACAACAGTAAAAAGATAAAAAGAGTCCACATGCCAATCAGCGCATAAATGGATAAACAAATTGGAGTATGTTATGCATTGTGTGTATGTATATTTAGCCATAAAAAGGAATAAAGAACTGACACATTCTACAACTTGGATGAATCTCAAAAACATTACACTAAGTGAAAGAAACCAGACACAAAAGATCACATATTGTATGATCTTCTTAAATAACTGCTTATAAGTTTCAGTATGGTTTTCTTTGATACTTTAAAACACCATGCATTTTTTAAGTAGTGATATTGTATTTACATGGATTTAATCTACAGTCACCAGGGGTTTCATATAGGAGGCTTTTCTCAGTACTTAAGTTTCTTCTATTTTAATCTCTTCTCTAATGCTTCGTTTTTCTTTTCTTATTAAGAAAAGGAAAAACACAATTATACATCCAAACCTAGCATTAAACTACAGTTATTTTAAAGTGAAAAAATAAAGTCAAGTACATAAGGAAAATGCAAACAGAATGAGGACCTCTCCAAAATTCTAAGATGTAATCCTTTAAAGTATACAGCTTCTGTAATGAAATATAAATGTTTACAGTCTTTTCACCAAGGGACAGAACTTAGGCCTGATCAAGACCACATAAGGTAAGAGATGTTAAGAATCCTAATGCTTACCTTTTCATTCTATTTGGGGGGAAAATATATTCCTAAAGTTTTTAATCTTTAATATATAAATATTTGTACCATGTAAAATTTTATAATAAGGTATAATTGTATATATAAATATGGCTATTACTGGACATGTAATTTTTAAGAGAAAATAAATTTATTTCAAAACACTACTTACTCAACTAGTTATGAATTACTTTAGAAATGCTCCTCTCAAACAAATTTTCTGAACTTTACAACTTTTTTTTTTTAAGATTTTATTTATTTATTTGACAGTGAGAGACACACAATGAGAGAGGGAACACACACAGGAGGAGTGGCAGGCAGAGGGAGAAGCAGGTTTCCCACTTGAGCAGAGAGCCCAATGTTGGGCTCAGTCCCAGGACCCTGGGATCATGACCTGAGCTAAAGGCAGATGCTTAACAACTGAACCACCCAGGCGCCCCTATTTTACAACTTTAAAACCAAGTTAAAAAAGTACAGTAATATATCACCTCACACCTGTCAGAATGGCTAAAATCAACAACACAAGAAACAATATGTGTTGGCAAAGATGAGGAGAAAGGGGAACCCTCTTGCACTGTTGGTGAGAATGCAGACCAGTGCAGCCACTCTGGAAAACAGTATGAAGGTTCCCCAGAAAATTAAAAACAGAACTACCTTATGATCCAGCAATACTACTAGGTATTTACCCAAAGGATACAAACATACTAATTCAAAAGGATACATGCACCCTGATGTTTATAACAGCATTATCTACATAGCCAAATTATGGAAACAGTCCATTGTCCATCAATCGATGAATGGATAAAAAAGATATGGTGTATACACACACACACACACACACACACACACACACACAGGAATATTACTCAGTCATAATAAAGAATGAAATCTTGCCATTTGCAATGACATGGATGAAGCTAGAGTATTACGATACATGAAATAAGTCAGTTAGAGAAAGACAAAATTTAACTAAAAGTTAACTAAAAGTTAAATGTAACTAAAAGTTAAATTAAAATGTTAAAAAAAATGTTTTGAGGCACTATAAACCAAATACAGCATACATTTCTCAAAATTGTTATAGAAGATAAACTGTATTATTGCTAACAACATAACTATGATCTGACCATAAAAAAATTCAATATCCTCATGCTGAAAAAAATGAATTATTTCTCCAAGATTAAGTATCTCTTTTCTAAATATCATTATTAGGTATCCTAAAAGTTAATAAAATCAAAGTGAAACACACAAAAAGAAACTTTGAATTCCTTTATTCATTTATAGACAGTAATATGAAATAAACACAAAACTCACATTTCATTTTGTATTTATATAAAAAATTAGCAAGGCATTCTGTTTATGTCTTGCTTTGATCAAGCAGGCTTGTCTGTGAAAATAAGAAATTGCTGTGTTGTCAATGCTAGCTAAGCCCACCCTATAAATTTTAGAGTCCAGGAAAATATATTTTTGCAAAAAGTCTATTCAACCAGAAAAGCAGAAATGGGAACATGGAATGTCTTGGGTCTTTATAGGAAAAAGCTTCATTGTTGTCAAAATTGTTCTTATTCAAGCACTTCTGCTGCTTTCCCTTCTTTCTCTACTATGTCTCTCTACCTTGACTATATAAAAATAGTACAGCATCCTCTATATATATTCATTATATTTAAAAGAAATAGCCACCCAGGTGGCTCAGTGGGTTAAACCTTTGCCTTCAGCTTAGGTCATGATCCCAGAGTCCTAGAATCAAGCCCCAGCAACAGGCTCTCTGATCAGTGGGGAGTCTGCTCTTCTCTTGGCCTCTGCCCTTCTCCCCTCCCCCTAAATAAAATCTTTAAATAAAATAAAAATAAACATATTTGCTACATTCATTTGTTCATGAGTTGAAAATGGAAATATAAGGTTTTGGGGTTTTTTTTTAAAGATTTTATTTATTTGAGAGAAAGAGAGTGTGCAGTCATAAGGAGGGGGAGTGGCAAAGAGAGAAGGAGGAGCAGGCTCTACACTGAGCAGGGAGCCCAGTACCTGGGGATCATGACCTGAGCTGAAGGCAGATGCTTAACCCACTGAGCCACCCAGGCACCCCTAGAAGGGTTTTTTAAATGTCTTTCTGGCTTTGTCATATAAATAATTGCTCCCACTCTTAAGTTACATACCGCGATTTTCGTGATATTCTTCTTTTTGTATTAAGTGAGTATTCATCTTAGATATCTCAAAGCACAACAACTTTTCTCCTGATTTTGACCCCTTTTTTATAAGGATTCAAGATCCCTAGATGCATGACAGAGACAGTCACTTCCTTGCCAGAAAAAAAAAAAGGATATGCAGTATGCATGTACATGGGTCACTTTCTAAGTGTTTGCTTTAGTTAGCTTCCTCTTTACTGTGAATACACATAGCTTCATTAAATGGTGCCAATTTTTAGTAAGGCAGCTTACATACAGAAAAAATTACATGAGAAGAAACCCAATGACTCTGAAATATTCTGTCCACATCAGTGTACTTCTAAAATGTAGCTCTTTTCTAAATTTTTGTAATATATTCAGTAGAGTACTTTTTTGGAAAGATAAAATTCTTCCACATGTTTCAGTGATTCATAGTAGTCATTATCACAGACTGACAGATACCAGGTAACTCAAAACCAAGTTTTTTGGCTGAGTTTCTATTAATCCAATGTGTAGGACATATATGAAAAATGCTGAAGCAGGAAGCAACATGGATAGCAATGGAGTTATGACGCTATCTGTTTAGGTTGCTGTGTGAAACCCCATTCTCATCACCAGAGCTGTAATTAAAACTCTGGCTGCCTGAAACCAAATATAAGGTTGTGTCCTCTTCACAGAGCTGTCAATCTTTCAACTACCTGGTTTACAGGTTCTGAGAAAAGACATACTCCTGTTTTAAACATGTGACTGAAAGATACTGCTTTGGTAAATTTAATTAGATGGAAAATGGAAATTTTTTTCTTCATTCCACATCACTGTGGAACAGTGACAACTACAAGACTTTGGATTGTTATCTTGTTGAATGATTCAATTTTTACTTATTAGTTGGTGTGTGTTTTATTGTCCCAACATATGAATTCATATTCAAATGTATATACTATACTCAAATACATTTAATGTAATACATATTTATAAATCTAAGTTGATAAAACCTTGATACAAATGACATAATGATTATATGAAGAAAATGAAAACAAATGCCAAGCCTGAAATACCAAAAAAAAAAAAGTTAAGATTCTTATTAGTTCCTCATATTCCTCATATTTTCACTAAACATGTCAGCAAATGTATACACTGCATGATTTCGTATAATTTGAATCACGGGTCAGTTAGAAAACATTGCACTTTTATATTTGCTGATCAATGCACAGATTTTTAAATACCATATGCTATTTTTCTACTGGATTTTCTAAGCATTCTTTTTAAAAAGAATTGCAGAAGTATTATGATTTAAAGTTTCTTTACAAATAAATCTTATAACAACAACAACAAAAACCCATAAAGATAATATCTTTTAAGATACCCTGAAAGTTAACTTTCTTTAGAGCCACTTAAAGTAGTCTAAAGAAAGATTTAAGTCTTTCTTGCATTATTTTTCACTCTGGTTAAAATATTATACATAATAGGAGTTAGAAGCTAACAAAAACAGGTAGGAATGAGATTACTATTATTTTTATCACAAGAAACTCAAAAATGGTAGAAACAATTTTCCAATACTTTTGCCAAATTCCTATGTCTAGTCGAAGTTCTAAGTAAGTATGTCATCTCCAAAGGAGAATTTCTCTGAAAGCTACAAACCTCTTTAAGCGATCTGAATGACTTGAACATTTCTAAGCTGTTTACTGCATATTAATATTGCCTCAATATTTTAATGTGCAAAAATGTACAGCAAAATATCTAGGTGAATGTATGAAATAGAAAAGTTTCTCTGTGGCATTCCAATATCTAATACAGTTTTAATGAAACACCTGCACTGCAAATAAAGGAATATAAAAGAAAGCAACAAGGAGGACACAAGTTAGAGCACAAGTGAAACAAAGACAAAATCAAACAGGAATGAATGTCATTGGATAAAGCCTCTTCAATGACTTAAAAAATACCCTGAATCAAGAATCCGCACTTGAACACAAATTATACTTAGGTCATTTTTTTTCTATTTTACTAAAAATAATTTATATTCACCATAATGTTGCATAAAAGCTTCTGACCTCACTTATTGCCTTTTTGAAAAAAGCACTAAGATTAGTTGACCTGGATTCTCAACAAAGATTTTTCTTTAATTTAGAGGGAGATGAAGAAAGAGGAAAACAAGTAAGAGAGAAAAGAGAAAAGGGAAGAGAATGTACTAAAAAGCACCTATAATAAAGATCAATAATCTTTTCAGGCAAGAAAAAGGGGGGACGGTTTGGTAGGAAATGCCATAATGTTAGTCATAAGATACGTTGTAAAAACTTGTTTCATATTTGTGAATTGTGCTTGTTATTCCTTCAGCCAGTTAATTACAAAAAAGGGATGACAGACATTAGTGACAAAATAAATGCTGTCCATCTACTTCTGGGAACATGACAAAGTGAATTTCTCCTGCTCCAAACACACACACACACCCAATGGTGGAAAAAATAGAACCAAAAAACTTAATACATAGCTCAGAAATGTCCAGGCTCCAAAAACAGAACTCAAAGCCAGAGTTAACAAGAGTCAAAGCTGAGAGCATGACAACTTAGAGGAGTACAGAGTAGAAACAGTTTAAGAGCCAGTAGCTAAGGTTTTAAGGTCCATATGTAGTGACAGAATACATGGTATAGGGCCCACCCAAATAGGGGTTAGAATGAAATAACTGGGATACCCAAGTAAAAAGTTCAGATAATCAAAAGACTGCTTACTCAGTAAAAAAGAGTACTAAAAACAAAAACAAAATCTCTGCTCACAACCCCAGAAGAGAAGCAAGGAAGCTGGCTCTCTGCCAAAAGCTCTATGTAGGAAAAAAGTTTCCCATGAAAGAGCAAAACCTGAAGATGGGTTTGAGGTCTGAATTTACATTACACACATGGTACAGTAATCCCATGCCAGATAAAAAACAGATCCTAATAAGGAATTTTTACATACTATTATGGTATGATATTCAGGAAATATTAAATGAAAAAAGCTGGGTGCTGAACAGTGTGAATAGTATGCATGTATTTATCTAACAAAGGAAACAAAAACATAGACACATACATTTAGTTCCATTAAAAAAAAAATCAATCAAAAGCTAACTGAATTATTCATCGTGGGAAAGAAAAAAGAGGGCAGAAGGAAGGACAGAAGCCACATTTTCCAGATTTATCTTGTTTTCTAGATTTTTAATATGAAATTGTAAATATCTGATTAATTATAAAACAAAATTGAACCAAGAATTTTAAAAGTGCTCCCCCAAATTTGAAAGTAAAATCAAAGAAACTAATCCATGTATCAAGTCAAACTAATCCATGTATCAAGTCAATGGTTTTAATAAACACATAGGGGGCACCTGGATGGCTCAGTGGGTTAGGCCTCTGTCTTCAGCTCAGGTTATGATCTCAGGGTCCTGGGATGGAGCCCCACATCAGGATCTCTGCTCGGCAGGGAGCCTGCTTCCCCCTCTCTCTCTGTCTGCCTCTCTGCCTACTTGTGCTCTTTCTCTTTGTCAAATAAATTTTTTAAATTTTTTTAAAATAAAATAAACACATAAAAACAATTTTTTTAAAGATTTTATTTACCTGACAGACAGAAACCACAAGTAGGCAGAAAGGCAGAGAGAGAGAGGGAAGGAGGCTCCCCACCAAGCAGAGAGCCCAATGCGGGGCTTGATCCCAGGACACTGGGATCATGACCTAAGCCGAAGGCAGAGGCTCTAAACCACTTAGCCACCCAGGTGCCCCAAAAACAATTATTTTGAGTGACTTAAAAACAGAGTAATCTGATTACAAATCATCAGTGGGATATACAACAAAAACCAAAAGAACTACAATGAAGTTGTAAACTATTTCAGTAACCATATTATTGGTAATGGCATTGGTGTTGGTATACTGATAGTAATATAGCAAGAGCAGTTAATTATATTAAGGCCACCAGGAACCAACATTTTCAACATAAAAGAAAAAACTATAAGTACAAAATGAATAAAAGTTAAAAACCCTTGTATTTCCAAATTTGAAATGGAAATATGAGGCTATACCTACGAAGCAATTTTCTTTAAAAAAAAAAAAAAGTTGTATGTCCTAGCTGTTCATATTTCCACTAAAAGGGCCTAGAAACGGTAACAAATCCAGACCACTCAGCACCCCATCATCTAAACTGTGGTCTCTAAAAATAATTTTTGCACTAAAAGGAACTAGAGTAGAAACTGATCCCAGTTCTAAGGTAGAAAACAGACAATATGAGCCTGAAATATCTTGCTGTACCAGAAAACAAAAAAGTTATCAAAAGCTGATAGTATTGTATCAAAAGGGCTCAGTAGGTAACTTAAAGAGATGGGAAAAGATGGGACAATCTTGGGAAAAAGATAATACCAGTGGGTTAAAATAGTAAATGTGTTAAAAATCCATATGTTCATGGCAATAATAAAAAATGAATGTTCATAATTGCTTTTGCAGGATGCCAGAGAAAAAACTTAGTATTCTTTTTTTTTTAAGATGTTATTTATTTATTTGAAAGAGAGAGTGAGAGAGTGCACAAGCAGGGGGAGTGGCAGGCAGCAGAGGGAGAAGCAGGCTCCCTAAAGAGCAGGCGAAGCCCAATATGGGACTCGATCCCAGGACTCCAGGACCTGAGCCAAAAGCAGTGGTGCAACCAACTGAGCCACCCAGGTGCCCCCAACTTCATATTCTGAAAACTAGTAAATAAAAGGAAAAAAAATCATGCATTTTTCCTGTCTTTTCTTCATTAACTATACCTCGGAAAAACTAAACTGTTGATGAGGGCAATTATATATAAAAAACAAAGTTAAATTTTACAACTCTGAATGGCAGGATGAATCTGGGCAGTGATCACCAACAAATGCTAAAATCATTAGGCAAAGAGGAACTAAAATTAGCAGAGAGGAACTTAATGAACAGCGCAGGCTGACAATACCTGAAACTACTGATCAATCTTAACATCACACACACAAAAAGAGCAACCACATGTTACATGCCTCCTGGTATGATACAAAAGAATGTATACAATACTACCTATGAAATATTCTTGCCAAAAAAAATCAAACCTGCGTAAGCCTCTAGATCTAAGTATACCTGGTTTACAGGGAAATGACACAGAGTAACACATTTAATGACACCTCAGAAACAATTAACAAAATCCTGAATGTAGATGTACAAAAAGGAGTTAACATAACAAGACTGCTATCCTTAGAAACTGCTATCCTTCGAAAAGTCTGTTTGCAAGATTGGCCTTTGGCTGGTGTCCGGGAATTTGTGTTTCACCAGAGTTCCCACCAATCCCAGAACTGGTAAGACTACTCAATGTGCCTACCCTTTTTGTACAGCGGACACTGTAGTTTATGCTTGACATGTGCTCTCCTTCTACAAGTCTAGAATTTTGGTAACTGCCAGGCAAAAGATGCCTACACAACCAGCCTCCAAAAAAACCCTGGGCACTGAATCTCTAATGAGCTTTCCTTTTAAATATTTCACATAGTTGTCACAACTCATTTCTGAGGGAATTAAGTATAAACTGTATAACTGCACAAGGAAAAGACTCAGAGACTCATGCCTGGATTCCTCCAGACTTTGTCCTATCCTCCTTTCCCCTCTCTTGATACTACCTTGTATCCTTTTGCTATAATAAACCACAGCCTAGAGTATAACTAACTATTTAACTATATGCTGAATCCTATGAGTCCTCCTAGTGAATCAATGAGCCTGGGGGTGGTCTTCACAATCCCCAACACAAAGGGAAAATTTACAGATTAATAAACTGATCTGTTCAATAAATTGCACAAGAAAAAAAAGGTCTAAAAATCTATAGAGAAGTTTAACAGTAAATGTTTAATTACAGTATTTTGTTTCAGTTCCTGGGACTAAAGATGGAAAACACTAACTAAAAATTTTTTAATTTATGATTCAAAAACCATAAAACTTTTAAAAAGAAATTTAAATAAACTTCCAAATAATTACACAAGTCTGTGGCATTTATACCCTTTAAGTCATTCAAATTGAAAACTGCACTAAGACTTTTGGGACATTCTGTATAAATAACTGAAATCTGACTCAAGAAGAATATTGAAAACCTGAATATATTCATAAGCATCAAAAATTAAATCAGCAGCCAAATATCTATCTACAAGAAAGCATCAGGCCAAGTCTGTTGTTTATAGACAAGTATTACCAAATCTTAAAAAAGAAAAAAAAGATAACCCTTATTTTAAATAAGATATTCCAAAGAATAGAAACAATAGAGAAAGCTCTTCAACCCATTTTATAAAGCCAGTGTAATCTTAATGCTCAAAATGACAAAAAGTATGTCAGAAAACACAATAGGACATTCAAATTTACTAACATCAGTAAAAGAAACACTACACAAAACATAAGCAAATTTAGGGGCGCCTGGGTGGCTCAGTAGTTAAGCCTCTGCCTTCGGCTTGGGTCATGATCTCAGGGTCCTGGGATTGAGCCCCGCATCGGGCTCTCTGCTTAGCGGGGAGCCTGCTTCCCCCTCTCTCTCTCTGCCTGCCTCTCTGCCTACTTGTGATCTCTGTTTGTCAAATAAATAAATAAAATATTTAAAATATATATATATATTTATATATACCAAATTTAATCAATTTAAAAAACCAATTTGTCTATATGTCTATATACCTAATTTACATATCTATATATGTATACACACATAATACATAAATGTATCTATATAAACTACAACATGATCAAGTAAGTCTTATCCCAAGAACTCAATGATTAATTAATGTAATTTGCCACAACATATAAAAGAAAACTCATATTATCTTTTAAAAAGATGCAGGAAAAAATGGGACGCCTGGGTGGCTCAGTTGGTTGAGCAGCTGCCTTCGGCTCAGGTCATGATCCCAGCGTCCTGGGATCAAGTCCCACATTGGGCTCCTTGCTCAGCAGGGAGCCTGCTTCTCCCTCTGCCTCTGTCTGCCATTCTGTCTGCCTGTGCTCGCTCTCTCCCCCCCTCTCTCTCTGATAAATAAATAAAATCTTTAAAAAAATAAAAAAAGATGCAGGAAAAAAATTCAACATCTATTTGTCACCTTTTATTAAGAATCTCTTAGCAAGTTAAGAATACAAGGAAATTCCCCTAACCTGATATTTAATGGGAAAATTTTTAAAGCATTTACTTAAAAGTTAGAAACAAGGTGAAAATGTTTGTTACTACATACTGCTTATATTCAACCCTTCTTAAGTACAGGAAATGCTAACCAACTTTAAAAGTTTTAAAAGCATAAGTACTGAAAAAAAAAAGTCATTATTTTCAAATAACATTACATAAAAGATCCCAGAGATTCTACAAATTGCCAAAACTAGTAAGAGAGTTCAAAAAGGGTTATTGGATACAAGATCACTATAAAATAATTAATAGAATTCCTATGTATAAATAATAACCAAGTAGAAATGTAATAGAAGATCTCATTAGCAATAGAAAGAAAATCATAATGTAACTAAAAGTATGTCTAATAAAATCAGATTAAGACCCCTATAAAGGAAATTATAAAACTTTATTGTGAGGCATAAATGCAAACACAAATGAACGGGAAGATGTACTATGTTGGTAGACAGGAATACTAAGTTTCATGAAAATGTCTATTCGTACTAAATTAACTCTATTAATTCAATTCCAAAAACCCCATGAGGGTTTTCTAACAGTACCTGACAAGAGGACCTTATAATTCACTTGTGAGAGAATATACTAAAAATAGAAAATCTTCCAAGAACATGGACAAGGTGGCAAGACTTACCTTAAACAGCCTTCATTACATTATAAAGCACTTATAATTCAGATGACATAAGATAAGATAAACAAAGATAAACAAATCAACCACACAGAATGGAGAACCCAGAAACAAATGCATCTACATATGACTATTTGATGAATAAAAAAGCTGTTAATACAAATCATTGGGAAAAGGAAAAATTATTTTTAAAAATGATCCTGAGAAAATTACTTACACATATGGGAAAAAATTTAGATCACTGGCTCACAAAGTAAATCCCAGGAGATTTTAAAACCTAAATCTAGAAAGCAAAATTATAACACTTTTAGGGGAAAAAGCAGTAAATTAGCCATATGGGATCAACTAAGGAAAAGCTTGTTTAAACAAGATACAAAAAAAGTACAAGCATCAACGTAAAAGGCTAAAATTTTTTACACAGTAAGTTTTAAAACTTCTATATAACAAGACATCATAAACAAGGAAAAAGACAAGATACAAAATGGGACAAATTTATAATGCATACAAACAAAAATGAATTTTTATAAAGAACTTCTAAATCAAAAAGAAAAACAATAACAAAAAGGAAACAGAAATAGGCAATTCACAGAAAAGAAATCCTAAATGGCCAATAAACATATGAACGGTTGCTCATCTTCACTAAATGTTAGGTAAATGCAAATTAAAACAAAATAACATTTGACATTATATATAGTCTATGGTCTAAGTATCACCAAGTATGCAAAGAAAAGGAAATCTTACATACTGCTGGTTGAGGCATAAACTGATACAGCTACTTAAGCGACTGATTTGGTCATATCAGGTAAAGTTGATAATGATTACAACCAAGAAATGCATACCCTAAAAAAATTTTCACACATATGTGTAAAGAAACGTGCATAAAAGTGCTCACCTCAGCATGATTTTAACAATTAAAAATTGGTATATGTGCCGCCGAAGCGAGCACAACAATTAAAAATTGGAAATGATCTAAATGTCCATAAATCCCTGTGTCACTACAGACAAATGTGAAAAACACAATACTAAGTGAAAAAATGTGCTCCAGAATATGAATATCAATAGTGTATCATTCGTATGAAATTTAAAACATGCAAACAATGCTTTATATGTGAACTTTTCCACAGTGATGAAGATGTTCTATATCTGCACCATCCAATACAGTAGGCTAAGCCACACATGGATATTAAACAGTTGTAATGCAGCTAGTATTCCAAGAAACTAAATGTATTTTTTTAATTGATTTAAATTTAAAGAATCAAATGTGGCTGGTAGCTACCATATTGGCAGAACGGGTCTATATGATTTATGGGTACATACATGCATGGAAATATAAAAACTTTGAGGAAGAATACACACCTACTTCAGGATAGTGGTTACTCCTAGAGAAGTGATGTAGGTGGGAATGGAATGTGACAGTCTCTGGGATCTTTCATTTCTTTAAAACACTAAAAAATCTTTCATTTCATATAAAACAAATATGTCATAATACTGTTTGTTAAAATGGACTAATCTGTTTATTCAGTATGTTTGAAATATTTTCCAATTTACTTTTTCTAATATTTCCTATTTCAAATGTTTCATTTTCATTTCTTTGAAGTATTTATTAATTTAAATTTTTAAATAACTTTTTGAAAGTAAACCGTGTTTAAATCTTTGTCATACCTATAGATCTAAACGCAGGTGATCAACTCTCATACATACAGTCTCAATGAATATATACATATAATATTGAGAAAAGTACACAACACAGCAAAAACGGTGACACAGCATACTTGCCTAGTTTCTAACTTGATTTTTACAAGTAATTTTCAAAGGTCCAAAATGAAATTTCAAAAATGTGTTATTTTATTTAGGTTCTAAATATACCAAATGGATATGACCATGTGTTTATCTTATAGATTAATTAGAAGTATTAAAAGTATATTAAATAAAATAGCAAAGATATCACTGGACCAGGGGTTGAGGCAGTTCATATTAACTTTCTAATACCGGTTTGTATTAACTTTCTGCATTCTTTCACCAAATTTCTCATTTGTACAGGATGACCCAAGAGAATCTCTGCATTCACGGTCAATTTTTTTAAGATGGGAACTTTTCTTTGAGTTTCATTTCTCCTTTTACATACATACTTAATAAGTTGTTTAGAATAATTACTACTTTGTATCAAACCTGCACACCTGAAATCCAAATTCCTTTACTGCTGTCTCATTGTCCACCAAATAGATGGAAAAACAGAGGATTAAATATATGATCAGCTGGACAGTGATGCATGGCTCTCAAAGAACCTCATTTTTGAAAGCTGGAAGCTCTTCTAATAGGTTCTTAATTTTCTTGTGGATAACACAAGATCCTCAACAGAATGTGACTCTCTATACGAACTGCATCTTTGCTCACATAAATGTTTTTAATTCATAAAAATGTAAAATTTATACATAGCTCTAATGAATATTTATGCCTCATTTTACAAAAATATTGAAGATCCTATTAAGAAAGGCAAATACAACTACTCACATGTGTAACATTAACCTGAGATCTCAGTTTGTTCAATTATCTACCCACATCATCATGTACCCAAGGAATGTGGAAGAATTGGGTCTCCTTTGCTATTCATGCACACAACTTTTAGTTACATCATAAAGTGTGTTACAGAAACATCCAGAGCAAAGAAGAGAAGTTTAACTGTTTATGATCTGTTCTGAGTAAGCAGTATGACTATGATTAAATGGTGAGACTTTGAAGTTAAGTTATTTTGGATTTGTACAAAAGGCAGGAAATGTTGATAATCATCTCTTACTTTCTAATTCATTTTGTGGCAAAATTATTAAGACACTTCTGATTTCTATTGCCTTTCATAAAATATGTATAGAGCTTAACATAAATACTCCTGAAATACTCCTGAAATTAACTTCCCAACCTTGATGCGGGGCAGGCAGTATTCTTACTAAATATTAAGGGAATGATCTGGCCACATCGTGTAAAGTTGATAATGATTACAACCAAGAAATGCATACCCTAAAAATAGCGTAGGGGAAAATTCAAGCTTGGAGTACGACTGAAAATTAGGGAACAGAATACCCCCTACTCAAAGTGGGGGGGAGTACTTTATGGTTCATTAATCCTAATTATAATAGTTAACCGTCATGGAGACCACCATAAACCAGGAGTTAACAGATAAGATTACCGTGTGTTTGAATATAAAATTACAATGTAGTTTGAAATATTCAACTTCCTTTCATATTCTATTATATAGTCAAAGCCAGGATAACATTGCTGGTTGTTAAATACAGGACTACTTAAAGGAACGCTTCTTTTAAGGCCAAGGATTGAAAGAGAAGAGAGGAAAAAGTATTTCAACTTGCTTTTCTAGTAACATCTAATATTAAGTATTCTATTCCAAATAGCAAACATGCAAAAATTTGTTACTTTTTGAAAAATCTAAATTAAAAACTGCCAAACAAGACAGGAGAAAAATGAACATAAGGGCACTATCCTCATAATTATAATATAAAACTCAAAGACACACATTTTTCTTCTTCCAGTTTCCAACCTACCAAGTAATTTTTACCTCCCAGTACCCATTAAAAAATGAAATTTATTTGGGAGTTCTCTGAGTAATGAAGTGAGAGATAGTGTCATAAAATCTGGCCAATTTCCCTGCAAACTTAGGAAACACTGAGAGCATATAAAGCATATGAGAGCATATAAAAATTATGTGTAAATTACCTGCCATTCACTAATCAGTAAGAACTTAAATGTTACTAAAATATCTCTTTTATTTCATTTAAGCACAGGAAATATTTTAGCTGGGGCTTCTTGCGCCTGATATCTTGAATTAAACATGGAAACAGATCAATTAACATTACATAAGAGTATAAATACCAATCAAAAATGCTAAGTAATTAACTTTAAAGAATTTTAAGCTTAAATTTAAGCTGTGATCAAAAAAACAAAAAGAAATATTTTATAAAACAAAATATTTTTAGTTTTTCAAATTTCTTTTAAGTTCTGAATTCAAACAGCAATATGATTAGTTCATGTAACAAAGCAAAACTGAAAAATTAAAGTAAAACTAGTGAGTTCCCTTTATAAGGTTAAATTTCAAAGAGTAAAAACATCAATGAAAAAATAATATAAATTCTTAATGCCTACATTAATACCTTAGGAAAAGAATTTTTGGCTACCTTTCTGAAGTGTATTTTCCCACATTTCAAGGCAAAGAAACAGCATGCACAGAAAGTGACACATGTAAAGAGATAATTTACTCCACCAATTGCAAGCATATAAAATAAAACCATGAGGTTTTATTCTGATGGTCCAGTTTTTATATTTAACATAACTTTCATAAACTATTTTATATAATTCCTTATTACTTCAAATTGTTTAAGTATACCTTACCAGTGGAAAATTACTTCCATCTATAATTTTATAAAAACTCTCACCACTAGAAGTCTGTAATATATAAGATAAACATAATGTTATTGATTATATAGGGTAATTTCCCACTTATTTTTATCATTCAAATATATACTTATTACTTTTTCTATTTCTCTCAACTGTTGTCTTTTCTCACAAAACCACATTCCTCTCCTTAGTATGGATAAGTGTTTTAATTTAATTCTGAAATTATTTGATTAATGTTCATGTTCTCCACTAGATTATAATTTACTCCTAATTTATTCTCAGCATCTGCCACACTGTCTTAGTGCAAGTGATCAATAAGTATGTGTTAATGAATGAACAATAGTAAGAACAAAAGACTGATTGCTTCTTTCACTTTTAGAAAATCTCTTCTGTTTGCTATTGGGCCTCAAAACTTGGTGACTGTGAACATAACACCAGAAGACATTCCTCAAATTGCAGCTGTACATCTAAGAAATACACCATTTTTATCTCTTTTATATACCAATTTTGTCTCTTCAATGTATAAATTTAAGGTAATAAACTGAAAATGGAATGCATCCTTTTTTTAAAAAAAGATTTTATTTATTTATTTATTTATTTGACAGACAGAGATCACAAGTGGGGGGGGGGGTGCATGGAGGAGGCAGCCTCCCTGCTAAACAGAGAGCCCGATGCAGGGCTCAATCCCAGGACCCTGGGATCATGACCTGAGCCGAAGGCAGAGGCTTTAACCCACTGAGCCACCCAGGTGCCCCTGGAATGCATCATTAATAATACCTACATCCAGTATAGATTTTGAGGATCTGTTGAAATAGCTCATAATATGAACAGAGACCAATAATCATGCAATCAACAAAGTGACAGCCAACTTTTCAAAATTAATGTAGTCAAATATTGCAGCCAGGACAATTAACTTGTACCTGGCACAAAAACAACACAAAAAATGAATGAATAAGTGAAGTTTTCTCCTTCAAAGGAATTATCTCTTCACATGCCTGTTGCAGTACTTTGGTTCAACCAGACACAATATATATATATGCATTACATGTAAATACACTGCACACAACTACACAGACACTCAAATTATTCTCAAATGTGGTATGGAGGTAAACAAAAAATCAAAAAGACTACAAGATTCTAGAGCTGAAATCAATTTCAAATATAAGAATATACATGATCTAAAACCTATAGCTTATATTAAACTTCTCTCTAATCATCTATTGACAATAGACAAAGTAGTATGCCTTTCTGGAGTATTCTCACCCTACCTAATAAAGATTATAATTATTATCTCTCAAATAAATGTTAGTAAACAGAAATAATAACAACTTGAATTTTTCCTTTTTCCTTTATACCTCTTCTCATTCTAAAGAAAGTATTTTAAGTGCTATACCTAACAGCACTTTACAACTTCAAGACATTTTCACATAAATTCTCACTTAAGCTAGATAGTAAGCTTATAAGTTATGTGGGTTAGTATTATTAGCCCTATTTTACAAATGAGGACACCAAGGGCAAAAGAAGTTAAATGAGTTGTCACAGGCAACTAGTAAGTAGAAAACTTTAAGTAGAAAAGCCAGGACTGTAACCCAGATGTTCTGACTCCAATCTTTCACTGGATTGCAAACAGTAATAAAAAGTTAGAGATACTTGAAATGCTAGATATTAAACCAGCAGTATACCTCTGTGAAGTTTGGAAACTAGAAAAGAATAATCTGAGCCCTTCACATCATCAAAGAGATCTCACCATTTTATTCAGAATTATTTTACTATACAATGTACTAGTTAACAAAAGAATCGCTAGAATAGCATCTATCTACCAAACTAGAAAAAGAAACCATCATGTCATTTGTTTATAAAAACAACAGAAGTATTTTCCTGAATCTCTCACTGATAGAATGCAATCTTTTCAAATAATTTACATTATCATTTTATATTTTTCTGTGACGTTTATTTAGACTGTCTTATTTTTCTTCTCCCTCAAACTCTAGGATTTTTTAAAAAACTTCTAAAGGTCTAAGACAGAATAAGTAATTGCTTGATACCTTCTTGCTAACTCTTTAAAGTGTTGTACAGCTGTTAATGTATGTTTGCGCTGGCATAGCAGAGTGGAGCCTGGGGAATACAAAATCTGATTTCAGAGAAACCAGAGCTTACTTCAAAGAAAAGAGCAACTCTCCAGCTGATAAGATTTTTCCTGAAAGAAAACAACCACCAAGTAAGAAACACACTAGTGATATCTCCTGTTAGTCTTCTACAATCCTTCTCAAACCTTCTTCCCATTTATTTGATTACATACTTCCATTTCACATTTTCTCCTGTGGTGGTTTAATTTTTGTTAGCTGACTTGTTTACTGCAGGGTTCAGACTGTAATCCCCACTGTTTCAAAGTACACTGAATTAGATATTTAAGACAAAAAAAACATACATACCAACATACTTCCTCTCACAGCCAGTTATTATCAAAAAAAAGAGGTAAGTAACTCCAGAATATCCTCAAAAATCGCATCAGGAAGGGAAACAAACTTAAGAAATATGAAGTGGGCATTTTTCTTACAGATTTAGAATGTTACTGGGCAACAATAATTAGATAATTTCATATACTTATGCCATAAAACTTACAGGTCATAACTAAATGAGTTTATATTCTTTTTCTCAGAAGAGATGAATGAAATAAACTGGTAACCAAGACTATTCCATATTCTGGGAAACATCAGATTAAAGCAGGAAGAATGAAACCATATGGGTAACCTATTATATAACTGTTTTTATAGTTTACATACCTGAATAAATTTGAATTGGGAGAAAAAAAGAAAAGAAACATTCATTCAAAGGACTTCTACAATATATTACAAGCATAAAATGACCTCTAAAGCTTGAGCTCATGGTAGTAAGAGTTCTGCAAAACTGCATTTATGATAAATATTAGTAATGTGATGCCAAGCTAGTAATAAATAGACTTAATGTCTCTAGACCTGAGGTTGTGTGGAAACAAAAGAGCACTGAGCTGTTCTCTTCCATTATATTACTAAAGTAATGCCTTTACAATTAGTAATATAGTAGAATACTAAAATACTGACTTTGTATTTGTTTGAAAATTTACAGTTCAAAACATTTTCACCTAGATGATTTCATTCAACTCTCCTAAAAACCCTAAATCCCCATTTTACAACTGAGAAAAAAGAGACTAAAAAGGATTTTCCAAAGATCATGTAATCTCAGAAATGGAATATGAACCTAGAACTTGTCAACCAAGAAAATACATTTGCCTTCATCTGTACTTCAGTTTCTTCATCATTAAAATGGGAACCATTATATCCATAACATGGTTTTTCATACACTCTTCAAATATTTAGTATCAATTACATGACAGGAAAAGTTAAAATGATAGTGTGTTGTAAGTATTTGGAACACTATATAAAAAAGAAAACAAAACATCCACACAAAAATATAGGGTACTACTAGCAATAAATACATTGGTCTGTGCCTAAAGAGAATCAACATCAAAGCTGACAATTTAACCCACAATATTATGCTTCTTCAGGTCTCCTACAAGATATATCTGAGAAATCATGATACAGAGTGGTGCAGGAATCTATTAAAGTAGAGTTAAAGTAGGTTAAAACAGTTTACCAGGCTATTCAAAACTGTAAATTAAACAAACAAACAAACAAAAAAACACTAGTTAAATTACCTTTTTCTCAGGGATAAAGATCTAAAGTCAACACATAAGAAAAATCTGCATATAGTCAAAATCCTTTTGCACAACACACATTGAAGACCAACATACTTCCTCTCACAGCCAGTTATCATTTTTTCTTTAGTTGAATACCAGATGAATTAGTTGGCTTGCATTCATATTGTATTAGAATACATATATATGTTATATATACCTGTATACATATATGTGCATGTGTATATATAATATAAAGATAGATAGATACATAGATAGATATACACACACACATACTCAGCCTAGCATATGTAAAAGAGCTGAAACCAACAGGAACAGAAGATTTACATTTCACATTCACTCCCAGCACAGATTGATTGAATAGAATATTTTAATTTTTTTCTTTGGCCAAATCTTGAGGTGAATGTATAATGTGAGTTCGCTATGTAAGTCACTAAAATGTAAAACCTGAATATATATATCTATCTATCTACACATCAAACGTATGGAAATAAAGATATACTCAAAAAACTGCCCACACTTGAATGCAAGCTGGTGCAACCACTCTGGAAAACAGCATGGAGGCTCCTCAAAAGGCTGAAAATAGGGGTGCCTGGGTGGCTCAGTGGGTTAAAGCCTCTGCCTTCGGCTCAGGTCATGATCCCAGGGTCCTGGGATCAAGCCCTGCATTGGGCTCTCTGCTCAGTTGGGAGCCTGCTTCCTCCTCTCTCTCTCTCTCTCTCTGTCTCTCTCTGCCTACTTGTGATCTGTCAAATAAATAAATAAAAATCTTTAAAAAAAAAATAAAAAGCTGAAAATAGAGCTACCCTATGACCTAGCAACCACACTACTGGGTATTTACCCTAAAGATAAAAATGTAATGATCCAAAGGGGCATGTGCACCTGAATGTTTATAGCAGCGATGTCCACAATAGCCAAACAATGGAAAGAACCTAGATGTCCATCAACAGATGAATGGATAAAGAAGATGTGATATATATATAATGGAATACTAGGCAGCCATCAAAAGAAATGAAACCTTGCCATTTGTGACAACATAGATGGAACTGGAGGGTATTATGCTGAGCAAAATAAGCCAATCAGAGAAAGACATTTATCATATGATCTCCCTGATATGAGGAAGTTGAGAGGCAACATGGGGTGGTTGAAAGGTAGGAAAGGAATAAATGAAACAAGATGGGATCAGGAGGGAGACAAACCATAAGAGACTCTTAATCTCACAAAAACAAACTGATGGTTGCTGGTGGGAGGGAGTATGGAGAAGGTGGCTGGGCTATGGACATTGGGGAACATATGTGCTATGGTGAGTGCTGTGAAGTATATAAACCTGGTGATTCACAGACCTGTACCCTGGGGCTAATAATATATTATATGTCAATAAAAAAATAAAAAATTATTTTTAAAAAACTGCCCACACTTTATGATGCTGAGAGGACCCTTAATTTCTATTTTGAGACTGTATATTTTGGTAATAAATTACTTGTTAGTCTATTTATCATACCCACTAAAAAATATGAATGGCTCAGTCAGTTAAGCATCTGCCTTTGGCTTAGGTCATGATCCCTGAGTCCTGGGATCAGGCCCCACATTGGGCTCCCTACTGAGTGGGGAGTCTGTTTCTTCCTCCTGCCCTCCCCATACTCATGCTTGTGTGCTCTCTCTCTCTCTGAAATAGATAAAAAAAGTTTTAAAAAGAATATGAAAATAGGGGCGCCTGGGTGGCTCAGTTGGTTAAGCAGTTGCCTTCGGCTCAGGTCATGATCCCAACGCCCTGGGATCGAGTCCCACATTGGACTCCTTGCTCTGCAGGGATCCTGCTTCTCCCTCTGCCTCTGCCTGCCATTCTGTCTGCTTGTGCTCGCTCTCTCCCTCTCTCTCTCTGACAAATAAATAAATAAATAATCTTTAAAAAAAAAGAATATGAAAGTATACATAAATGTATATTAAAATTTTCCAAGGAAGACCCTCTGAAACAATGCTTTCTGTTTAGACATGCAACTTAAAACTCCATTTCTGTATGACAGAATAATTCTTAATGACAGACATAAAGGAAAATATCCAACTTGACTACAAGAAATGTGTGATCTTTTTTACAAAAAAGGAATCTACAACTGCTACTACATAGTTTTTTCAACAGACAACTTTAAATACAATATACTATTTGAAAAATTAGACTAAAAAACATTTAAGTCAGGATGCCTAATGGCTTAGTCAGTTAAGCGTCTGTCTTCAGCTCAGGTCATGATTCCAGGGTCCTGGGATAAAGACCCTCATCAGGGTCCCTGCTCAGCAGGGAGTTTTCTTCTCCCTCTCCCTCTACCCCTCCCCCACACTTGTGCTCTCTCAATCACTCACTCTCTTTCAAATAAATATAATCTTTAAAATAACAGTTAAGGGCTCCTGGGTGGCTCAGTGGGTTAAGCCGCTGCCTTCGGCTCAGGTCATGATCTCAGGGTGCTGGGATCGAGTCCCACATCGGGCTCTCTGCTCAGCAGGGAGCCTGCTTCCTCCTCTCTCTCTCTGCCTGCCTCTCTGCTTACTTGTGATCTCTCTCTGTCAAATAAATAAATAAAATCTTTAAAAAAATAAAAAATAAAATAAAATAAAATAACATTTAAGAAGTCTAAACTAACAATTTCTAGAATATTACTCATGAGTGATGACTATGTACAAGTTGACATTTCTCCCAGATGAGGTTTTAAAAACTCTTATTTATAGAAAGACAAATTGAGCATTACTGTACCTAAAGCCTCAAGATTAAGAATCATAAGGTTTTCCAGAGGCAAATTCACATTTATTATTTATAGTCCTATACAGATCCTATTAAATTCATGTGAAACACATAGAAAAGATGTGGTCTCCTTATTTAAAAACTTAACCGTATATATATACATATTATTATAACAGTTTACACAAGCTCAAAAAATACAGATTATTTAAAATTTTAGTTGTTAGTTGTTTCTTCTGGATAGTTTAAGATTGGATATAGATTTGTTTTGGTTAGTCTCCACTTTTTTGTTAATGAACACGTACATATTTTCCTTTTTCTAAATAAAGAATGCCAAATACACTTGAAAAAGTTGTCAAATTGATAGTCTCATTTTCACATACTTACCATGCTCAGTTATCCAAAGGAAAGTTCCTAACAAGTAGACTAATAAGTGAAATCTTAATAAGACCAAACAAAAAATAATTTAATTGTATTAATATTCTCCTTTTTCATCCAACAAGAAGAAATGCAGGTTAATTCTACTAAATAAAGAATACCTTCATCTAAATTAGAAACTGTTTAATCTAGGACTTGTTCTTAACCCATGAACTTCAAGAAAATTTTCAAGGGAAACACAGCCCATTCTTAAGTGAATTTGCACCAGATGTTATGGAGACTCTGAGGAGTACAAGTTCTCATAGTCCATCAAAAACAAAGAAAATTGTTTAAATGAGCAAAATGTAAATGGTGGTCATAACCAAAACACCAGATTAATACAGTACTCTACTTTTGTGGTGAAATAAAGCTACTACAGGGGAACCTGGGTGGCTCAGTGGGTTAAGCCTCTGCCTTTGGCTCAGGTCATGGTCTCAGGGTCCTGGATTGAGCCCCACATTGGGCTCTCTGCTCAGCGGGGAGCCTGCTTCCCTCTCTCTCTCTCTCTCTCTCCCTGCCTCTCTGCCTACTTGTGATCTCTGTCAAATAAATAAATAAAATCTTTAAAAAAAAAAAAGCTCCTACATTTTCCCAGTCCAAAGGGGGAAAAAAGTTATGACTTTTATAATTCTTTGACCAAAATAAGAATATAAATTGCAAAATCAAGCATCTGGAAATGTCACAATACTTCATCAATAAACAGATGACATGTTAACACTTATAAATCTTTTACATTTGTATCCTCTAAATACCCCAGAGGAAAAAATCTAACAGTATGAATTTCCAATGTTCTATCCTTTATTTATGAGTTTACATAATGAAGATATAACTAATTCTATCTCTTTAAAAGAATGAAGAGTATGAAGGACAATTCTTATTTTTGGTGTAGTACAATTCAACATGGAATATGAATGATAAAGAAGAAGAAAATTATATGTATGTATTCATGTGTATGGGCATATGTATATATACTGTGGTCTTCAGCATAGTCTGGCTAGCCTGTAGTATTAATGCTAAAAATTATTTCTCACATAATGCAAATAACAGTTGATAAATGTGCTGTTATTATTGCTGGAGAAATAAGAAAGAAATAAAATTTCCTAAAGCAATCCTATATTAAAGGGAGGAGGCTCACTAAAGTTACTGGTAACTAGGGGCGCCTGGGTGGCTCAGGGCGTTAAGCCTCTGCCTTCGGCTCAGGTCATGATCTCAGAGTCCTGGGATCCAGCCCCACATCGGGCTCTCTACTCAGTGGGGAGCCTGCTTTCCCCTCTCTCTCTGCCTGCCTCTCTGCTTACTTGTGATCTCTCTCTCTCTCTCTGTCAAATAAAGAAACAAAATCTTTAAAAAAAAAAAAAAAGTTACTGGTAACTACACTGATGCTGAAAGGGACCAAATGCCAACATATATATACTAGAAGAAAGATGAAGACATCGAGAAGTTTAAAAAAAGATTAACACAACTGATTCAGTAACACTTAGATTATAAAAAAAGTGAAGAATTTGGCAATTATCCTAACTGACAGGACTGTACCAGAAAAACAGAGACTGTACCAGAAAAATCCTCTTTTCCCCCTTCATAATTTATTCACTTCAAAGAACCTACAACTGTCTACTTCTCTTTTCCTGGGAGGTTAAGGCCAAAGTGATCACAGGTGAATTATTTAATAAAATGATGACTCATTTTCAACAAGAAATTAACTCATGTTATAGAGATTTTGAGGATACGGGAATCCTAGCTCTGAATTTAGAAATACTTTGTTAAAACTTCTACCTTCATTTTTATTTATGCGGATCTGTTAATATAAAATATAAAAAATAGGAGCACCTGGGTGGTTTAGTTGGTTAAGTGTCTCCCTTCTGCTCAGGTCATTATCCCAGGGTTCTGGAATCAAGCCCTGTATCAGGTTCCTTGCTCAGTGGGGAGTCTGCTTCTCCCTCTCCCTCTGCCCCCTCCACTTGTGTGCTCTCTCGTTCAAATAAATAAAATCATATATATACATACATACATATATATGTGTGTATATACACACACACACACACACATATATATATACATATATATATATAAAGTAAATTGTGATTTTGTAGAAAGAGGGGAAAATTATTTTCCTTGATTTTGTACCAATATTCACAACTTTCATACTTAGCAAAACCAGTAGGCAAGCTTTATAGTGGGCTTTGAAGTTTACAAAGTTCTTTTACATAAACTGGCTCAGCATGTCCCTACATTAGCCTTACATTCACTTCACAAATTAAAAACTGTGACACAAATCATTAAATAGTTCGGCCAAAACTAAATCAAAGAACACATAACTGACAGAATGGAATTGAGATTCCAGTATCTTTACCTTTTCTTAAGTGTTACCAATTATGCTCATTGTTTTGCATTAGATCTTAGGCATTATACATCTTATAGCTGAAAATTTGGGCCTTTTTACCAACTTCTATTTCCCCCACCTCCAAGCCTCTGCTACTCTTGGTTTCTAGGAGTTTAAAGTTTGGGTTTGTTCTTTTTTAATTTTTAATTCTACATGTAAGTGATACCATGCACTGTGTGTCTTTCTTTGTCAGGTTTATTTCATAAAACATAATGCCTTGAAGGTCCATGTTGTCACAAATCAAAGGATTTCCTTATTTCTCATGATTGAGAAATAAGGAAATCCATTGTGTGTATGTCCACTGATGAACACCAAAAAATAATAATTAAAAAACTAAAAAGCTTTGCTACAGAAGAAACGGCCTGGACAGAGCTAAAAGCAAGGTAGGATACTAGCTGTATATCATATAGATGATGTCCTTACCCTAAATTCTGTATTAAACTTGCTTCTGGTCTAAAATGGCAACATAGGTGGACCCTGAACTCATCAACTCCAATGGACTCAGCTAATATCCAACTATACATAAGGCAATTTACTCTGAAAGATATCCAAAAACTAGCTGAAAAGTACACAGCAATACCACACGGAAACAGGTCTTGGCACTCCCTCTACTATTCGGAACAACAAAGAACAAATAAGGTAGATTAAACAATCAGAAAGATTTGAGAGACAAGGTGAATAGTAAGGTTCCTTTCTTACACAAGACCACTCTGTCAAGACTGGGAGAGGGGGCTGTTTATATATTAAGTGTTGCAATCCAATAAAGAAAACCAAGGAAACTGAAGAAAATAATATGTTCAAAAAAAAAACCTCACAAAAAAGAGGATTACAAAACAGAGATGAGTTATCTACTCAAGAAAGAGTTAAAAATAACAGTCATAAAGATCCTCACCGAGTTCCCAAGCATAATGCTTAAACAAAATGAGAATTTCAACAAAGAGACAGAAAATATAAGAAAGTATTCAATCAACGTAATACACCACATTAACAAAACAAAGGGCAAGAACCATATGAACCTCCCAATAGATGCAGAAATCCTTTATTGATAAAAACCTTCAAGAAAGTAGGGATAGAATGTTACAATACTTCATATGTAGGCCATATACAAAAGACACACAGTTAATATCATTCACAAGCTTTTCCCCTAAGGTCAGGAACACAACAAGGATGTCCACTCTCACCACTCTTGTTCAACATAGTACTGGAAGTCCTAGCCTCAGCAGTCAGAAAACAAAAAGAAAAAAAAAAAGCCATCCAAATTGGCAAGGAAGAAGTCAAACTTTAACTCTTGGCAGATGATATGATACTTTATATGGAAAACTTGAGAGACGGGACACCTGGGTGGCTCAGTCAGTTTATCATCCAACTCTGGATTTCGGTCCAGGTCATTATCTTAGGATCATGAGACTGAACCCTGCATCAGGATCCATGCTAGGTGTGAAGCCTGCTTGGGATTCTCTCTCCCCCTCCCCTTCTACCCTTCTCCCATTCTCTCTCTCCTGAAAGAAAGAAAGAAAGAAAGAAAGAAAGAAAGAAAGAAGAAAACCTTAAAGACTTCACCAAAAAACTACTAGAACTGATATATGAATTTAGCATATAGGATATAAAAGCAACATATACAAACCTGTTGCATTCCTATACACCAATAATGAAGCAGCCAAAAAAGAAATCAAGGAATCAATCCCATTTGCAACTGCACCAAAACTAAAAAAAACTAAAAGGCAGCCTATGGAATGGGAAAAGATATTTGCAAATGACATATCTGATAAAGAGTTAGTATCCAAGATCTATAAATAACATAGCAAACTCAAGACCCAAAAAACAAACAATCCAGTTGAGAAATGGGCAGAAGACATGAACATTTTTCCAAAGGTCCAGATGGCCAATAGACAGATGAAAAGATGCTCAACATCACTCATCATCAGGGAAATAAAAATCAAAACCATGATGAGATACCACCTCACACCAGTCAGAATGGCTAAAATGAATAACACAAAAAACAACAGGTGTTGGTGAGGATGCTGAGAAAGGGGAAACATCCGGCACTGTTGGTGGGAATGCAAACTGGTGCAGATACTATAGAAAAGAGTATGGAGTTTCTTCAAAAAGTTAAAAATAGAACCCTTTGACCCAACAATTCACTACTAGGTATTTACCCAAAGGATACAAATAATACAGATTCGAAGGGGTACATGCACCCCAATGTTTACAGCAGCATTATCAACAACAGTCAAACTATGGAAAGAGGGGACGCCTGGGTGGCTCAGTTGGTTAAGCAGCTGCCTTCGGCTCAGGTCATGATCCCAGCGTCCTGGGATCGAGTCCCACATCAGGCTCCTTGCTCGGCAGGGAGCCTGCTTCTCCCTCTGACTCTGCCTGCCACTCTCTCTGCCTGTGCTTGCGCTCTCTCTCTCTCTCTCTCTGACAAATAAATAACATCTTAAAAAATAAAAAAAAAAAAAAGTTTAAAAAAAAATAAAATAAAAAAAAAAAAAACTATGGAAAGAGTCCAAGTTTCCCTCAACTGATGAATGGATAAAGAAGATGTGGCATATATATACAATGCAGTATTACTCAGCCATCAAAAAGAATGAAATCTTGCCATTTGCAAGAGCATGAATGGAACTAGACAGTATTATGCTAGGCAAAATAAGTCAGAGAAAGACAAATACCATATGATTCCACTCATGTGTGGAATTTAAGGAAAAAACAGATGAACAGGGGGGAAAAAAGAAAAATAAAATAAGATAAAAACAGAGAGAGACTTTCTGTGCTTGCACTAACAGTAGTGACAGTAGGTCACCCTTGACATGTAGAATGATGCCAGTGAGTTCATGGACCTGTCTATGCCGTAGAAATGCTACACCAGCAAAAGCATCATTGGCACCAAGGACCACATGTCCATCCAGATGAATGTACCCAAGGATGACAAGGTAATAGACAGGCTCAAAAGCCAGTTCAAAACCTACACTATTGTGGGGTCATTCACAGGATGGTTGAGTCTGATGACTCCATCCTCCGACTGGCCAAGGCTGATGGCATCATTTTGAAGAACTTCTAACAGGAGGAGATCACAGATGTGGGATATTTGTCATAAATAATAGTAAAACCAAAAAAGAGAGAGAGAGAGAGAGAGAAAGCGCGGCAAACCATGAAAGACTCTCAACTATAGAGAACAAACTGAGGGTTGCTGGAGGGGAGGTGGGTGGGGGGATGGGCAAAATAGGTGATGGGCATAAAGGAGGACACTTGTAATGAGCAGTGGATGTCATATGTAAAGTAATGAATCACTAAATTCTACTCCTGAAACCATTATTACACTATATATTAACTTACATGATTTTAAGTAAAAACTTGGGGGATGAAAATAAAACAGTATTTAAACAGATTACCACAAAGCTTAAAAATATAATAACTAAGCCAAAAAATTCAATTCAGGGGTTCAACATCAAACTAGATAGAGTAGAAGAAAGAATCAGTGAACTCAAGGGTGGAGTATTCACATTCATCCAGTTGGAGGACAAAAAGGGGAAAAGAATGAAAAAGAGTAAGAGAGCTTAAGGGACATGACACCATGAAGTAGACCAAATATACAAACTAACTTTACAACTCAAGAAACAAGAAAAGAACAATAAACTAAGTCCAAAGTTAGTAGGGAGAAAGGAAATAACAAAGATTAAGAGGAAATAGATGAAAGAGGGGCTAAAAAGAAAATAGAAAAGATCAGTGAAACCATGAGCTAATTTCTTTTTTTTTTTTAAGATTTTATTTATTTATTTGACAGAGAGAGATCACAAGTAGGCAGAGAGAGAGAGAGGAGGAAGCAGGCTCCCCGCTGAGCAGAGAGCCCGATGCGGGACTCGATCCCAGGACCCCGAGATCATGACCCGAGCCGAAGGCAGCGGCTTAACCCACTGAGCCACCCAGGCGCCCCACCATGAGCTAATTTCTTGAAAAGATATACAAAACAGACAGACCTTTAGCTAGATTTACCGAGAAAAAAGAGGGCTCCAAACAAATAAAATCAGAATGAAAGAGGAGACACTGCAACTCATACCACACAAATACAAAAGATCCTAAGAAACTATTATATATAATTATATGCCAAAAAAACAAAAAACTTAGAAGAGATGAATAAACTCCTAGAAATGCACAGCTGACCAAGAATGAATCACAAAGAAACGGAAAATCTGAACAAACAAACTGCTAGTAAATGGATTGATTCAGTCATCAAAACAACAACAAAAAGGGGCCTGGGTGGCTCAGTGGGTTAAAGCCTCTGCCTTTGGCTCAGGTCATGATCCCAGGGTCCTGGGATCGAGGCCCGCATCAGGCTCTCTGCTCCGCAGGAAGCAGGCTTCCTCCCCTCTCTCTCTGCCTGCCTCTCTGCCTACTTGTGATTTTTCTCTCTCTCTCAAATAAATAAATAAATCTTTTAAAAAACAACAACAACAACAACAACAACAACAACAAAAATGTCCAGAAGCAGACACCTTCACTGGTAAATTTTACCACCAAAAAAAAAAAAAAGAATACTGTCCTAGTTGAAAACTTCTAAAAACTCTACCACTTACAAATTCATTTTATGAGGCCATCACTACCCTGACACCAAAACTTAGACAAAGACATTATGAGAAAATAAAATTATAGCCAACATCTCTGATGAGCACAAATGCAAAAATCCTCAAGAAAATACTAGTAAGGGGCGCCTGGGTGGCTCAGTGGGTAAAGCCACTGCCTTCGGCTCAGGTCATGATCTCAGTGTCCTGGGATCGAGTCCCGCATCGGGCTCTCTGCTCAGCAGGGAGCCTGCTTCCACCTCTCTCTCTCTCCGCCTGCCTCTCTGCCTACTTGTGATCTCTCTCTGTCAAATAAACAAATAAAATTAAAAAAAAAAACTAGTAAATCAAATTTAACAATACATTCAAAGTATCATGCACCATGATCAACTAGAATTTATTCCAGAGATTCAAGAATGATTCAGTGTGTGCAAATCAATCAGTGTGATACACAACATTAACAAAATGAAGGATAAAAATCATATGATCACCTCGATATATGCAAAAAAAAAAAAAACACTGAAAAATTCAATATCCATTCATGATAAAAATTTTCACAAACTGCATATAGAGAGAACATACCTCAACATAATAAAGGTCATATATGACAAGACAGATACTATCACGTTCAATGGTAAAAAACTAAAATCTTTTCCTCTAAGGTCAAGAAAAAGATAAGGATGCCCACTCCTGCAACTTTTATTCACATTGTACTGGAAGTTCTATCCAAAGAAATTAGGCAAGATCAAGTGGGGGCAAAAGCATTCATATTGGAAAGGAAGAAGTAAAACTGTTTCTATTTGTATATGACATGAAATTACATATAGAAAGCCCTAAAAATTCTACCAAAAATCTGTTAGAATTAATCAACAAATTCCATAAAGTCACAGGACACAAAATCAATTTACAAAAATCAGTTGAGTTTCTATGCATTAAATTTTTATATTGGAAAGATAAAAAAAAATAGTCACTTTTACAACAGCATCAATAAAAAATAAAATACCTAGGAATAAATTTAACCAAGGAAGTGAAAGAATTATACCCTGTAAAGCCATAAGACACTACTGAAAAAACTAAGAAGACACAAATAAATGGAAAAATATTCTGTTCATGGATTGGAAGAATTATGATTGTTAAAATGTCCATACTACTTATGAAAGCTATCAACAGATCCAGTTCAGTCACTATCAAAATCCCAAAGCCATTTTTCAAAGATAGAATGAAAAATCCTAAAATTTGTGTAGAACCACAAAAAACCCTGAATAGCCATAACAAACCTGAGAACAAACAAAGCTGGACTCATCACATTTCCTGATGTCAAACTCTAGTCCTGAATACAAAGCTACAGTAATAAAAAACAGTATGGTTCTGACAAAAAAACAGAAATATGAATCAGTGGAACAAAATAGAGAACACAGAAATAAGCCCACTCACATATAGTCAACTAATTTACAAGAAATAAACCAAAAATATACAATGGGAAAGGAAAGTCTCTTCAAAAAATGGTGTTGGTAAAAGTGGACAGTCACTTACAAAGAATGAAACTAGACCCCCATCTTACACCATACACAAAAATCAACTTAAAATAGATTAAGGACTTCAATGTAAGACTTGAAACAATGGAAGTTCTAGAAAATAACATAGGGAGCAAACTCCTTGACAGTGGTCTTGGTAATAATTTCTTTGGTTTTGATACCAAGATCAAAGGCAAGAAAAGCAACAAGTGGAACTACATCAAACTAAAAACCTTCTGCACAATAAAGGAAACCATCAACAAAATGAAAAGGAAGCCCATAGAATGGGAAATAATATTTGCAAATCATACATTTTATAAGGGATTAATATTAAAAATATATTAAAAGATCATACAACTCAATAGCAAACAAAAACAGAAACTATTTGATTAAAAATCGGCAGAGGAACTGAATAGACCTTTTTCCAGAGTCAGGCAAATGACCAGCAGGTACATGAAAAGATGCTCAATATCTCCAGTCATCAAGATAATGCAAATCAAACCACAAAGAGATATCACCCCATAACCTGTTAAAGTGGCTACCATCAAAAAGAAAAGAGATAACAAAAATATTGGCAAGGAGTAAAGGAAACCCCTGTGTACTGTTGGTGGAAAAGTAAGCTCGTGCAGCCACTATGGAGAACAATATGAAGGTTCCTCAAAAAATTAAAAATAGAACTACACATGATTCAGCAATCACACTTCTAGGTACACAGCCAAAGGAAATGAAAACAGAATTTCAAAGTATCTAAACTCCCATGTTCTTTACAACAATACTCATAATAGCCAAGGTATGAAAACAAACTAATACCTACACTTTTAATTTAGATCAAAGGATCTGTCTGATTTGGAGAATTTTAAATTTTATTTTTTTAATACTTTATTTATTTGTTTGTTTGTTTATGTGAGGAAGAGTGTGTGCACGATCAGGGGAAGAGCAGAGGGAAAGGGAAAAGCAAACTCTATGCTGAGCACAAACCTGATATGGGGCTCAACCCTGAGACACTGAGACCCTGAGACCCTGATCTGAGCGGCAATCAAAAGTCAGGCACTCAATCAACTGAGCCCCCCAGGTGCCCCTGATTTGGAGGATTTTAAATGGTCCTTTTACTCATGTCTCTTAAGTAGAGTTTTTGTGCCAGGAATATAAATCTCTGGCTTTGCCAGGGATCAGATGACTCTTTTCCTGTAGGCTCTAATAAGGTCCTATTGGTGGTCTCATCATAAAGTCGGAGTTCTTCGGTCCTAGAAATAATATTTGGTCAGATATAATTTTAGTTTGAAGCAAGGGGGGACCTTAAAGATCAAGTTCTAGTCTTCACTTTATTCATAAGAAAACAGATTCAGACAAGCTCAGTGACTTGTCTAGGGCTACTTTTCTTAAGTTTAATTTTTTTAAATGGAGTGAATTTTTCAAACTTTTTTTGACAGCTTTTGCATGGAAAAAGAAGTAAAAATCTGTACAAACTTTTAAATACATTCTTTTAAAAGTTGCCATTTTCAAATCTGTCCCATGTACTCTGATTGAAAGATAATAAATAAAGGAAAATGAACTTGTCATTCTTTTTAATTAAAAAAAAAGAGAGATGAGAAACCTGTATATCAACATATATAATATTTCATACTGCAGCAGTGCTCCTAATATCAAGAAATTCAAGGAAAATAAAATAATGCCAAATGCATTTCAAACTTCACAGAATTTTTTAAAGAGTTTTCTGGAGAAAGTAAATAAAGACAAGTCCATCTCTGAATTAAGATATTCTCAGAAAATTGCTTAAAAGATAAATGACTCTACAACAATGTCCACAACAAACAAAATATGGAAAGAGCCCAGATTTGCAACAATAGATGAATAGATAAAAACAATGTGGTGGGTATGTAAGTGTGTGTGTGTGTGTGTGTGTATAATAGTTATATATGACATATATATGACATATAACTATTATATACACAAAATGGAATATTACTCAGTCATCAAAAGAATGAATTCTTGACATCTGCAACTATGTGGATGGAACTGGAGGGCATTATGCTAAGCAAAATAAATCAGTCAGAAAAAGACAAATATTACATGATTTCACTCACATGTGGAATTTAAGAAACAGAACTGGGGAAGAGAAGGAAAAATAAAATAAGATAGAAACAGACAGGGAGACAAACCATAAGAGACTCTTAACTACAGAGAACAAACTGAGGGATGCTGGAGGGAAGGCAGATGGGAGGATGGGCTTAATGAGTGATGGACATTAAGAAGGGCACTGGATGTAATGAGCACTGGATTTCATATACAACTGATGAATCACTACATTCTACCTCTGAAATTAATAATATACTATGTCAATTAAATTGAATTTAAGTAACTTTTTTTAAAAGATAAATGGCCTTGTTTCATGTTCTACAAGGAAAAAAGAAATCAGAATTTATGAAACACACTGGAAAGTCCAATCCTTCCCATGCCTGTGCTCAGTAGTACAATAAAATAATGAAAGCCTGGGTATCCAGGCTTTCATGATTCAAACTACATGCATTAATCCAGCATCTTTAGTTTCCACTAGGAGTTACTCCAAATTTCCTAATAAAATGTTTTTACTTTTCCATTTATCTGACTGATTTCTTTTTAACTACTATGATCACACAAAAGTTCATTCATAGTTAAAATGGTCTATGGCTTATACTTGTGTTTGAGATGATTATTTTGCCATCTTCTCATTGTCCCTTGCCCCACTTCTTTTCTACCTTAAGAAAATCCAGTGGTGAAGCACACCTGGCTAGCTCAGTCAGAAGAGCATGTGACTCTTGATGTCTGGTTCATGAGTTCAAACCCCATAGTGGGTGTAGAGGTTACTTAGAACAAATAAATAAAATTTTTAAAATAATATATCCAGTGCTTACATCTTTATTAACAAACCCAAGAATGAAAATACACCAATATTGGCCAAGACAGAACTTATAGCCTTGAAGTAGTATATAAACATGAAAAAACAAACTAGTAATGTAGACAATAATTATAGCCAAAAAACTGAAGAATGCTCTTCAAGCTAAGCTTTAATGCCAGACAAAGTAAATTCACTTTGTTTTTTATATTTCTGCAATCCATTCCTACTCTGAGGAAGAATAAAAACAGTAATAAATCTAAAGCAAAGCAAAAAGTTTTGAAGAAGACTAATTATATCTTTGTTTCTTCAAAATACAGAGCAAATACTACTCAACAGCATAACATATAACAGAAAAAGACCTCATTAATTAAAATACCTCTCTAGTATTTAAAGACTGCTTTGGTGGCCTAGGTGAAACAGATATACAGTGCCTTTTTTACAAACGTACAACTGCCCCCAAGTTTTTCTGCCAGTATTTTTCATCTTCTTTGTTAGTCTGATATACTTACTCTTTTTCTAAAATGTAATTTTCAATTAATTTTGCAAGTACTTATCATAATATATTCAATTTGTGGACCTCTGTCCCTAAAAAGAAAATTGTAAATTTATTTTATATATGAATTTATTTGGTTGTTTCATTTATATACTTAGCTTTTATAAAATTCCTTGCATTTTCATAAACTTCAGATAGAAGGACACACAAAGAAGAGAGAGAAAAAGAGAACAGGATTTTGTAATAGAATCCTGCCTGAGCCAACTCTCAGTAGTATTTTGACAAAAGGCCTTGTGGAACTATTTCCAAGGCCTCACACTAAGGCAGCCAAAGTTTCCACAAAAGAATAGGCCAAAAATGGCTTATAACCTTTCACATTTGACCTTTTATCCAGGTGCCTTGTACTTTGTGAATTTAAAATCTAATAAGAGAATGCTTAGTCATCCTGTTTACAAACAGCCTATTTATTCCACAGGAACAGTTTGGCAGGACATATCCGGATCAACTGACATTGAGCTGTCACAGAAACCATGGGTCTCATACTACTTAATTAAGCCAAACTGCAACATTTTGACTGGCTGAAATCAGTGGTGGGCTGCATAGAAATCATCAATTATTTAATTCACTTTTATGTTGTACACTTCAAAGTAGTAACATACAAAACGGGAAAGCAATCATCATAAACTATAAGTGGTATAAATCATGCCTGCATAGAAGAAAGAAAAAGCATAAATTTTTAACCTTAATATTATAAGTTATTCTCAACGATTACACTGCAAAATGTGTAAGTACACAACAAGAATCACTCAATCTTTTATTTATTTATGTGTTTTCAAAACTCCAGTCCTAGTCAGCCTTTACCTTCATATTAGGTATTTACCTAAAGAAATTACTTGATTAGGGGCACCTGGGTGCCTCTATCTTAAGCGTCTGACTCTTGGTTTCAGCTCAGGTAATGATCTCAGGGTCATGAGATCAAGACTCACAGTGGGCTCCATGCTCAGCGAGTCTGGTTGAGATCCTCTCCCTCTCCCCCACACCTCGCCCCTACACCAGCTACAGCTCGTGCATTCTCTCTTTAAATAAATAAATAATTTTTTTAAATAAAAAGAAATCACTTGATTAAATTAATTTTCTCCAAAGGAAGTACAAGATGGATTTATAGCTACATTTGGAATAATTCCCTCTGAAAGAGAACTGAAAAGCAGTTTAACAGCTCCTTCACAACAAATGGTAAAAAGGCCACATCAAGATGGCTAAAAAGGTAAAGATACAATCTCACCAAACCACCCCCCAATCAAGTTGGTGACCCACAATCAGGAGAGATCTCACAAATCCTGAGCTTCTCCCTAAGGAGTTAGGGGATCATCACTCTCCATATAAGGCACCCCAACCTTGAGACCTACAAGAGAGATAAGCTTCCATAAGGTTTGGCTTTTGTAAACCAACGGGGTTCACATCCAGGAGACCCAAAGAGATGTAGGGAACTGCCCTACAGATTCTGCTCTAAAAGAGCTTATGGAGAGACTTACTCCTCAAGGGGGACCAATACAAAAGCAGCAATTTGAAAAGTATCTAGACTCTAGGTGAAGGAAATTCATTTGCCTATCTTAAATTATCTGTCAGAGGAGGAGAGTCCTGTTGAGGATATCCAGGGACAAAGTTCTACAAGTTAGAAGGACAAAGTTTTGGGCTGCAAGCCCAAAAACGGTAATTCTAACTTGCTAAAGTCAGTGAGCACATCTCAATCCAGTGCTTCCTGCTGCCCTGCAAAAGCCAGGGGGTACATGCTGACCCTACGTTCTCCCAATGCTTTGCTAAAGCCGACTGGCCTATACAGTACACACAGGGGACACTCCATGATCACCTGGCTCTGGTGGCCAGGATGGGTTTCATCTCTGGGCTCCATGGAACTGAAATGGTCAGAGACAGTTATTGGCAGGCTACCGCCCCCCTAGGGCACTGCACAGACACACACCCCAGTCCTCCTGTGAAAAAGGCCTATTTACCTTTCCTGGAGCTTCAGCATGAGGGGTAGACTTCAGGTTTGCCACAAATTTGGAGGCTACAGAGCAGTTTAGGGAACATAAGCAGGGGGATGCCAACCACATAGTCTCCTTCAGCCTTGATACAGCTCTAAAGTACCTCCCAAAAAGGAGCTTACAGATTCATCTGAAGTCCCAGTTTTTGCAACTGCCACCCAGAGGTTCCCTCCACATCACTTTATCTGGAAGACAGCAAGATTTAAATTCCACAAATTACACTATATATTTGCATACTTTAAAAAGCTGCTGCCTGAGGGTCTGGTTTCCAATCAGGCTGACTATAGGTGCTGACTGAGATCCCTCCCTTTGGAACACTGACGCTTCCTGGCACACCTTGACCTATCAGGTATAAATCAAGTTGCTTAGATAATCACAAAGGTCTGAAAGACAACCAGAGCTATAGCAAGGTTAAAAGGTAATAAGGTTTATCTCCAACACAAGGCCCATCCTTCCAGACTAGAAGAGGTAGATGTTTTGCCTAATACACAGAAATGAATCCAGAGTGTTTCCCAGAGGTAACAGGATTATATAGCAAATGAAAGAACAAGATAAAACCTTGAAAAAAAAACCTTAATTAAACAGATAATATATATGATAAAGAATTCAAAGTAATAGTCACAAAGATGCTCAACTAAAGGGAGACTGGATGAACATGGTAAGAACATCAACAAAGAAATACAAAATATAAGAAAATACCAAAAATAAGTCATAGAGCTGCAGAATATAATAACTGAACAAAAATTTACAATAGTAAACTAGATCAGAGCAGAAATGATCACTGAGCTCGAAGACAGGCAGTGAAACTCAGCCACAGAAAGATAAAAAATTTTTTAAAAGTAAAGGTAGTTTAAAGGACCAATAGGACAATATTGCATAAAATAACATTCATTTTATAGGAGTCCCAGAAAGAAAGGAGAGAGAGAAAAGAGCAGAAAACGTATTTGAAGAAATAGTGGCTGAAAATTTCCCAAAGCCAGGGGAAAGAAACCAATATTCAGATCCAGGAAGTGTAGAAATTCCAAATGACAAGAACCAAAAATATCCACAGCAAGACATCATAATTAAACTGTCAAAATTAAAGACAGAGAATCTTAAAGGCAGCAAAAGAAAACAACTGTCACATATAAGGGAATCCTCATAAGACTATCAGCAGATTTTTGAAAGAAATTTTGCAGGCCAGAAGAGAGTGACATGATATATTCAAAGTGGTAAAAGGAAAAAAAAAAGAATACATTACCCAACAAGGCTTTCATTCAGAATTGAAAAAAGAGATAAAGAGTATTCTAGATTAAAAAAAAAAAACCTAAAAACATCATCAGTACTAAACCAGCCTTACAAGAAAGGGTATTAACCCAGTATTAAGAATATGAAGTATAGGGATGTTGGTTGGCTCAGTGGGTTAAAGCCTCTGCCTTCGGCTAGGGTCATAGTCCCGGGGTCCTGGGATCGAGCCCCACATTGGGCTCTCTGCTCAGCAGGGAGCCTGCTTCCCCCTTTCTCTCTGCATACTTGTGATCTATGTCTGTCAAGTAAATAAATAAAATCTTTAAAAAAAAAAAAAAAGACAAAAGACAAAGAGTGGGGGAAAGAAGCAAGATGGCAGAGGAGTAGGAGACTGAAATATCATCAGGTCCCAGGAGTTTAGCTAAATAGTTATCAACCATTCTGAATACCTACATACTTCACAGGAGATAGAAGAGAAGAGTAGCAATTCTAGGAACAGAAAATTGACCACATTCCGGAAGATAAGATGTGTGGAGAAGTGAATACAAAGCAACAGGAAGGCAGACTGCAGTGGGAAGGTCTGGCTACCAGCAAGTAAGAAAGCAGTGGAGCACAAAATATGAACTTTTAGAAGTCTGCTCCACTGAGGGATGTTGCTCCAGAGGCTATGGGGGATGGAGCCATCGCAGGGACAGTGTGGTCTCAAGACCTGCAGTGTCACAGAAAGACTGGGGTGTCTGAGTATGGCAGAGCTCCCAGGTTTTGGAGCAGGGAAGCCAACCACAGAGACAGAGTTGAAGAGTGCACTCTCAGCTTAGGGTTACCTTAAACTGTTATCCAAGGCACACTTGGGCAACTGCTCTCTGAGCAGGGAATCCACAAGTGGCACATGTGGAGAGATACCCTCCTTCCTACTCTGGGAGGAGCAGCACAGGAGCAGGTGGCAGAATCTGCTGGGTTTGGAAACCCCAAATAGGGCTGTGTAGCAGAAATAAAAAAAGTTCAGTCACAGGCTGGGTGAGCTCAGTGCGATCCAAGACCAGGGAGATGGGAGGGATTGACTGCTTTTCTCTGAGGGCTCACTGAGAAATGGGGCCCCGAGTGCTCAGTTCCTCCAGGCCAGAGATTTGAAGGCTGCCATCCTCATTTCTATCCTCCTAAGTGGTACCAAAAGTGTTCAGGGAACAAAAGATATCAAGAGCAAACCCAAGTGGATTACTTAGCCTGGCCCCTGGCAATAGCAGTGCAATTCCACCTCAGGCAAAGACATTTGAAAATCACCACAAGAGGCCCCTCCCCCAAAGAACAGCAAGAACATCTAGCCAAGACCAGTTCACTGATAGTAACAACTGGAGAACTCGAGATACAAATAGCAACATATAAAATTCATGGCTTTTTCCCCATGATCCTTTAGTCTTTCAAAGTTAAATTTTTTTAGTTTCATTTTTTTCTTATTCTGTTTTTTTAACTTTTCATCTTTCCTATTTTAACATTTTTTAACTATTTTATCTTATCAATACCTTTTTTAAAAATCTTTTAAATTTTCATGGTTATAGTCATATTGTATAGCTTCATTTTATTTAATCTTATTTTTGGTATACACGTAGGGTTTTTTTCTTTAAAAATTTGGGATACAATTTCTTCTAAAAGATCAAAATATACCCTAAATCTAGCACATGGCTTTGTTCTAGTCTTCAGCCTGATCACATTCTCTCCTCTTTTTTTTCTCTTTTCCCAAACAACTTATCTTATCAATTCCTTTTTCAGAACCTTTTTTACTTTTCATCTTTACAGTCATATTCCATTCTTTTATCATTTTTACCCTTATTTTTGTGTATATATATATATATATATATATATAGTTTTTCTTTCCTTAGAATTTTGGGAGGTATTTTCTTCTAAGAGACCAGAATATAACCAAAATCAAGTGGGTGGCTCTGTTCTATTCACCAGTCTAAAAAAAAATATATATATATATATGTATAATTTTTTTCCCACTTTCTTCTCCCCCCAGTTTCAGGTCTCTTCTAATTTCATTAGAGTATATTTTTCTGGGGTCTTTGTCACAGATATATTCAGAACATTCCATCCCAAAGCAACAGAATACACATTCTTCTCTAGTGCACATGGAACATTCTCCAGAATAGATCACATCCTGGGTCCTAAGTCAGGTCTCAACCAGTATCAAAAGATTGGGATCATTCCCTGCTTATTTTCAGACCACCATGCTCTGAAGCTAGAACTCAATCACAAGAGGAAATTTGGAAAGAACCCAAATACATGGAGACTAAACAGCATCCTTCTAAAGAATGAATGGGTCAACCAGGAAATTAAAGAATTGAAAAAAATCATGGAAACAAATGATAATGAAAATACAACGATTCAAAATCTGTGGGACACAACAAAGGCAGTCCTGAGAGGAAAATATATAGCAGTACAAGCCTTTCTCGAGTAACAAGAAAGGTCCCAAGTACACAACTTAATTCTATACCTAAAGGAGTTAGAGAAAGAATAGCAAAGAAAGCCTAAGCCCAATAGGAAAAGAGAAATCATACAGATCAGAGCAGAAATCAATGAAATAGAAACCAAAAGAACAGTAGAACAAATCAAAGAAACTAGGAGCTGGTTCTTTGAAAGAATTAATAAGATTGATAAACCCCTGGCCAGACTTTTCAAAAAGAAAAGAGAAAGAGCCCAAATTAATAAAATCATGGAAGACAAGAGATCACAAACAACATTAAAGAAATACAAACAATTATAAGAACATATTATTATGAGCAACTATATGCCAGCAAGTTTGACAATCTGGAAGAAACGGATGCATTCCTAGAGACATATTAACTACCAAAACTGAACCAGGAAGAAACAGAAAACCTGATCAGACCCATAACCAGTAAGGAGATTGAAGCAGTCATCAAAAACCTGCCAACAAACAAGAGCCCAAGGCCAGACGGCTTCCCAGGGGAATTTTTCCAAACATTTAAAGAATAATTAATACCTATTTTCCTGAAAGTGTTCCAAAAAGTAGAAATGGAAGGAAAACTTTCAAACTCATTTTATGAGGCCAGCATTACCTTAATTCCAAAACCAGATAAGACCCCATCATAAAGGAGAATTACAGACCAATATTCTTGATGAACATGGATGTGAAAATTCGCACCAAAATACTAGCCAATAGGACCCAACAGTACATTAAAAAGATTTTTCACCACGACCAAGTGGGATTAATTCCTGGGCTGCAAGGTTGGTTCAACATCCACAAATCAATCAATGTGATACAACACATTAATAAAAGAAAGAACAAGAACCATATGATATTCTCAATAGATGCTGTAAAAGCATTTGACAAAGTACAACATCCTTTCTTGATCAAAATTTTTCAAAGTGTAGGGATAGAGGATACATACCTCAATACCATCAAAACCACCTATTAAAAACCCACAGCGAATATCATTCTTAATGGGGAAAAATTGATACCTTTACCCCTAAGGTCAGGAACATGGCAGGGATGTCCACTATGCTATTCAACATAGTACTAGCAGTCCTAGCCTCAGCAATCAAACCACAAAAAGAAATTAAAGGCATCCAAATCAGCAAAAAAGAAGTCAAACAAACTCTCACTCTTTGCAGAGGAAATGATACTTTATGTGGAAAACCCCCAAAGACTCCACACCAGAACCACTAAAACTCGTACAGGAATTCAATAAAGTGTCAGGATATAAAATCAATGCATAGAAATCAGTTGCATTTCTATACACCCCCAGCCAGACAGAAGAAAGAGACATTAAGGAGTTGATCCCATTTACAACTGCACCCAAAACCATACGATACCTAGAAATAAACCTAACCAAGGAAGGAAAGAATCTGTACTCATACAACTATAAAGTACTCATGAAAGAAACAGAAGAAGACACAAAGAAATGGAAAAACATTCCATGCTCACGGATTGGAAGAACAAATATTGAGAAAATATCTATGCTACCTAAAACAATCTACATATTTAATGCAATCCCTTAAAATACCATCAATTTTTTTCAAAGAAGTGGGAAAAATAATCCTTAAAATTAATATGGAACCAGAAAAGACCCTGAATAGCCAGAGGAAAGCCAAAGTTGGTGGCATCACAATTCCAGATGTCAAGCTCTATTTCAAAGTTGTAATCATCAAGACAGCATGGTCCTGGCACAAAAACAGACACACAGATTAATGGAACAGAATAGAGCGTCCAGAAATAGACCTTCAACTCTATGGTCAAGTAATATTCTACAAAGCAGGAAAGAATGTCCAATGGAAAAAAGACAGTCTCTTCAACAAATGGTGTTGGGAAGATTGGACAGCCACATGCAGAAGAATGAAACTGGATCATTTTCTTACACCATACACAAAAGGAGACTCAAAATGGATGAAAGACCTCAAAGTGATACAGGAATCCATCAAAATCCTCAATTTAGGCAGCAACTTCTTCCACCTCAGCCACAGCATCACAGAACCATTGCCTAGATGTGGAGAAAGGGAACCCTTCTACACTGTTGATGGGAATGCAAGCTGGTGCAGCCACTCTGGAAAACAGCATGGAGGTTCCTCAAAAAGCTGAAAATAGAGCTACATTATGACCCAGCAATTGCACTACTGGTATTTACCCTAAAGAGACAAATGTAATGATACAAAGGGGCACATGCACCCCAATATTCACAATGGCCAAACTATGGAAAGAACCTAGATGTCCATCAACAGAGGAATGGATAAAGAATATGTGGTATGTATATATAATGGAATACTATTCAGCCATCAAAAGAAATGAAATCTTGGCATTTGCAATGACGTGGAGGGAACTAGAGGGCATTGTGCTTAGCGAAATAAGTTAATCAGGAAAGACAATTATCATATGATCTCTCTGATATGAGGAATTTGACAGGGCGAGGTTTCATGGGGGGTAAGGAAGAAAAAAATGAAACAAGATGGGATTGGGAAAAGGCAAACCATAAGAGGCTCTTAATCTCACAAAACAAACTGAGGGTTGCTAGGGGTGGGAGGGTAGGGATAGAGTGGCTGGGTTATGGACATTGGGGAGGGTATGTGCTATGGTGAATGCTGTGAAATGTGTAAGCCTGATGATTCACAGACCTGTACCTGAGGGGCAAATAATACAGTATACGTTACCTTAAATATTAAATAAATAAATAAATAAAATTTTAAAAGACACAGAGTGGTTGAATGAATAAAAAAAGACCAAACTGTACACTGCCTACAATAGACTCACTTCCAATATAAGGACACACACAGAGTGAAAGTGAAGGGATGAAAAAAGTTCCACACAAACAGAAATCAAAAGAAAAGAAAAAAAAGCTGGAGTAGTTATATCAGATAAAATAGTCTTTAAGGGGCGCCTGGGTGGCTCAGTGGGTTAAGCCGCTGCCTTTGGCTCAGGTCATGATCTTAGGGTCCTGGGATCAAGTCCCGCATCGGGCCCTCTGCTCAGCAGGGAGCCTGCTTCCCTCTCTCTCTCTCTCTGCCTGCCTCTCCGTCTACTTGTGATTTCTCTCTGTCAAATAAATAAATAAAATCTTTAAAAAAATAAATAGTCTTTAAAACAAAGACTATATAAAAGGAAAAAGAAGAGCATTATATAATGATAAAGGGGTTAATCACACAAGAGGATATAAGATTTGTAAATATGCACCTATAAAACGACTACCTAAATATATAAAGCAAAATTTAAAACATCCAAAGGGACATAATGACAGCAATACAATAATAGCAAGGGACTTTAATACCTCACTTATATCAATAGATTGCTCACTGAAACAGAAAATTCGTAAGGAAACATCAACACATCAGATCAGAGGGACTTGATATATATATTATATGCCATCTAAAAACAGCAGAATACACATTCTTCTCAAATGCACATAAATATTCTCCAGGCTAGATCACGTGATCTCATACAAACAATCTAACTTTATACCTAAAGGAACTAGAAAAAGGATGAATGATGCCCAAAGTTGGAAGAAAACAAATAACGAGCATCAGAAATGAAATAAATGCAATAGAGACTGAAAAGACAATAGAAGAGATCTGTGAAATTGAGTTGTTTCTACAAAATGATAAAGAAAATGACAAATCTTTAGCAGATTCACCAAGAAAAAAAGAGAAATGGCTCAAATAAATAAAATCAGACATGAAAGAAATTACAATGATACCACAGAAATACAAAAGATCATAAGAAACCTACTATAAATAGTTACATGCCAACAAACTGTACAACTGAAATGCATAAATTTCAAGAAACACAATCTTCCAAGATTTAATGATTTAGAAATAAAAATGTAAATAGACCAATCACTACTACTAAGCATACTGAATAATCATAACTTCCCCAAAAAAAAAAAAAGTCCAAGACCAGAGAGCTTCACTGGTGAATTCTAGGAAACACTTAAAGATTTAATACCTACACTTTTCAAACTCTTCCAAAAAACTAAAGAGGAGGGAACATTTCCAAACTCATTTCACAAGGCTAGCATTACCCTGGTAAAACCTCACAAGGACACCCCAAAAAAACTGCAGGCTAATATCCTGATCAAGACAGATGCAAAAATTTTGAATGAAATATTAACAAACCAAGTTGAAAAATACATTAAAAGAATAATACACCACGATCAACTAGAATTTATTCCAGGGAGGCAAGGATATATCAACATCTGCAAATCAATCAGCACGATACACCACATTAACAAATTGAAAGATAAAAATCACATGATCAACTCAAGAGGTGCAGAAAAAAAAAATTTAACAAAATTCAACATCCTTTTATGATTAATAAAAAATTCTCAACAAAGTGAGTATAGAGTAAATGTACTTCAACATAATAAAGGCCATACATTTAAAGTCCACAGCTAACATTATATACTTTATCCTGAGATCAAGAACAAGACAAGAATACCCACTCTCCCCACTTTTAGTCAAGATAATACTGGAAAACCTAGCCACAGCAATGAGGCAAGTAAAACAAATAAGAAGCATCCAAATTGAAAAGGAAGAAGTAAAATTGTCACTATTCATAGAAAACAAGATTTTATTTCTTTACATGACACAGAGAGAGACAGAGCATAGCAGGGGAAGCAGCAGGCAGAGGGAGAGGAAAAAGCAGAAAAGTAGGTTCACTCCAAGAAGGGAGCCCAATGCAGGGCTCAAGCTCAGGACCCAGGGTTCACGACCCAAGCTGAAGGCAGATGCTTAACCAACTGAGCCACCCAGGCCCCGAGAAAACGTGATTTTAAACACAGGAAAACCCTAAAGACTCCACCAAAAAATTGTTGGAACTAATCAGCAAATTCAGTAAAGCTACGGGATATAAAAATCAATATACAAATATCTGTTGCAGGTACTAATAACAAACTCTCAGAAAAAGAAATTAAGAAAACAATCACTTTACAATTGCATTAAAAAGAATAATATCTGGGAATAAATTTAACCAAGGAAGTGAAAGCCCTCTACACTGAAAACTTTAAAACACTGATGAAAGGGTTAGGGTTAGGGTTATAGAAATCAGATCAGTATGATTACAGCACAAAAACAGACACATAGGGACACTTGGGTGGCTCAATTGGTTAAGCATCTGCCTTTGGCTCTGGTCATGATCCCAGGGCCCTGGGATGGAGTCCCACATTGGCTGCTTGCTCAGCATGAAGCCTGCTTCTCCCTCTGCCTGTCACTCCCCCTGCTTGTGCTCTCTCTCTCTGACAAATAAATAAAATCTTAAAAAAAAAAAAAAAAAGAAAAAAAACTCATAGATGAACAGAACAGAATAAAGAATCCAGAAATAAACCCACACACACGGCCAATTAATCTGTAACAAAGGAACCAAGAATATAGAAAGGAGAAAAGCTAGGCCCCTCAGTAAATGGTGCTAGGAAAACTGGACAGCCACATGCAAAAATATAAAACTAGACTACTATCTTACATCACCCACAAAAATTAGGTTGAAATGGATTAAAGATTTAATGTAAGGCCTGAAACCATAAAACCTCTACTCTACCGTTACTGAAAATCTTTGGCCATAGGCTGAACTTTATGGGGATTTCCTGACCAGGTTCTCCTTACCTTGAATGAGGACGAGAACAACTCAAGCTGTGATTTTTCTTGAAATGGTCCTAGATTCTTTGGTAAAAGTAAATGCACGTCCTCTCTATAGAAAGGCAGCTGTACTCTAAGCCACCAAGACTCTCCAAATAATTTTGCAAAGGCAATGAGAAAGAACCAAGATTACAAGGAAACAAAGCAGCAGGGGACAAAAGTCTACATAAATGAAAAACAACAGCAAGAGACCATTAAGACTTTAAATATTAGAATTATCAGATACAGATTATAAAAGTACGCTTACTACATTTAATAGTAAATGAATGGCATGCCTAAGAATATCCACAGGTCAAGGAAATGACAAGAAGTAAAAAAGCAGATTAGGGAAAAAATCAAATGGAATTTCAAAAGGAAAATGAGTGTTAAAATTCAATATTTGCAAATCATGTATCTGATGAGATTAGTATAAAAAAAATAAGTAAATAACACACAGCGTAAAAACAAATAACCTGGTTTAAAAATGGGCAAAGGTGGGGGGCATCTAGGTAGCTTAAATGGTTAGGCATTTGCCTTCGACTCAGGTCATGATCCCAGGGTCCTGGGATTGAGTCCCACTTCAGGCTTCCCGCTTGGTGGGGAGTCTTCTTTCTCCTCTGTCTCTGCCTTTCTCCCCTGTCATACTCTCTCTCTCTAACGAATAAATAAAATATTTTAAAAACATAAGCAAAGGATTTAAATACACATTCTTTGAAATGTCCAACAAGTATATAAAAATACTCATTATCACTAACTGGGAAAAGCAAATCAAAATCATAAGGAAATAGCATCTCATACCTGTCAGGATGGTTATTATCAAAAAGATGTCAAATAAGTTTTGGCAAGGGTATGTAGAAAAGAGAATATATATTGAAATATAAATTGATAGAGGTATTATGGAAAAAGTATGGAGGTTCCTCAAGAATCAAAAACAGAACTACCACAAGTGGGGTGCTGGACTATCTTCGATGGTAAAGCACATAACTCTTGGTATTAGGGGTAGGGTTTACTTAAACACACACACACACACACACACATAAACTGCCATCAATCCAGCAATCCTACATCTGGGTATATACCCAAAGGAAATAAAACCATTATCTCAAAGAGATATCTGCACCCCCATCTTCACTGCAGCATAATTACAAAAGCCAAGATATGGAAACAATCCAAGAGTCCATCAAATATAAATGGATTAAAAAGTGTGCTACGGGGGCACCTGGGTGGCTCAGTGGGTTAAGCCTCTGCCTTCAGCTCAGGTCATGATCTCAGGGTCCTGGGATCGAGCCCCGCATCGGGCTCTCTGCTCAGCAGGAAGCATGCTTCCCTTCCTCTCTCTCTGCCTGCCTCTCTGCCTACTTGTAATCTCTGTCTGTCAAATAAAAAATAAAATCGTTTTTTTTTGTTTTTTTTTTAGTGCTGTGAAATGTGTAAACCTGGTGATTCACAGACCTGTACCCCTGGGGATGAAAATATATGTTCATAAAAAATAAAAAATTTTTTTAAAAATCGTTTTTTTTTAAAGTGTGCTATGTGTATACCATTGGAATATTATCTAGCTATCAAAAAGGAACTTCTGTCATTTGCAAATATGGATAAACCTAGGGGACACTGTGCTAAGTAAAATAAGTCAGACAAAGAAAACACTATATAATCTCATTTTTACATGTCCTCTAAAATGTCCAACTCATAGACTAGAGAGTAGAACTATGGTTGCCAAGGGTAAGGGTGGGGAAATAGGGAGATGTTGATCACAGGGTATGAACTTTCATTTATAAGATTAATAAATTCTGAAAATCTAATGTACACCATTATAGTTAATGATACTGTATTGTATTTCCACAATAGCCAAACTGTGGAAGGAGCCAAATGTCCTTCAACAGATTAATTTATAGATAAAGATGTAGTTCATATATTCAATGGAATATTACTCAGCCATCAGGAAGGATGAATACCTACCATTTACATTGACATGGATGGAATTGGAGGGGATTATGCTAAATGAAATAAGTCAATCAGAGAAATAAAATTAACATATGGTTTCACTCCGACGTGGAACATAAGAATTAGCACAGAGGATCATAGGGGAAGGGAGGGAAAACTGAATGGGAAGGAATCAGAGAGGGAGACAAACCATGACAGACTCTCCTGACTCTGGGAAACAAACTGAGGGCTGCAGAATGGGAGATGGGTGGGGGCATGGGGTTACAGGGTAATGGGTATTAAGGAGTGTATGTGATGTGTTGGGTACTGGGTATTATATGCAACTAATGAATCACTGAACACTACATCAAAAACTAATGATATACTATATGTTGGCTAATTGAACTGAAATAAATATAAAAAATAATACTGTATTGTATACATGAGATCTGCTATGCTAAGAAAGTAGAGGGTTTTATTTTATTTTATTAGTGTTCCAAGATTCATTGTTTTTGTACCACACCCAGTGCTCCATGCAATATGTGCCCTTCTTAATACCCACCACTAGGCTCACCCATCCCTGCAACACCCCCTCCAAAACCCCCAGTTTGTTTCTCAGAGTCCACAGTCTCTCATGCTTCATCTCCCCCTCTGATTTCCCCCAGTTCACTTTTCTTTTCCTTCTCCTAATGTCCTCCATGTTATTCCTTATGCTCCACAAGTAAGTGAAACCATAAGATAGTTGACTCTCTCTCTGCTTGACTTATTTCACTCAGCATAATCTCTTCCAGTACTCTCTATGTTGATGCAAAAACTGGGTATTCATCCTTTCTGATGGAGGCATAATATTCCATTATAAACATTGTTAAAATATCTATACTGCCCAGAGCAATCTATACTTTCAATGCCATCCCGATCAAAATTCCACCAACATTTTTCAAAGTGCTGGAACAAACAATCCTAAAATTTGTATGGAACCAGAAAAGACCCCGAATTGCTAAGGAAATCTTGAAAAAAACAAAACTGGGGGCATCACGTTGCCTGATTTCAAGCTTTACTACAAAGCTGTGATCACAAAACAGCATGCTACTGGCACAAAAACAGACACATAGACCAGTAGAACAGAGTAGAGAGTCCAGATATGGACCTGCAACTCTATGGTCAAATAATCTTCAACAAAGAAAGAAAAAATATCCAGTGGAAAAAAGACATGGTGCTGTGAAAATTGGACATCTATGTGTAGAAGCATGAAACTCAACCATTCTTTTACACCATACACAAATATTACTTGAAATGGATAAAAGACCTCAACATGAGGCAGGAATCTATCAAAATCCTAAAGGAGAATAAAGGCAGTAACCTCTTCGACATCGGCCACAGCAACTTCTTTCAAGACATGTCTCCAAAGGCAAAGAAACAAAAGCAAAAATGAACGTTTGGGACTTCATCAAGATCAAAAGCTTCTGCACAGCAAAGGAAATAGTCAACAAAACAAAGAGGCAACCCATGGAATGGGAGAAGATATTCACAAATGACACTACAGACAAAGGGCTAGTGTCCAATATCTATAAAGAACTCCTTAAACACAACACTTAAAAAACAGATAATCATGTCAAAAAATGGGCAGAAGACATGAACAGACCTTCCCCGAAGAAGACATACAAATGGCTAACAGACACATGAAAAAATGTTCATCATTATTAGCCATCAGGGAGATTCAAATCAAAACCACATTGAGATATCACCTGACACCAGTTAGAATGGCCAAAATTAACAAGACAGTAAACAATAAGTGTTGGTGAAGATGTGGAGAAAGGGGAACCCTCTTATACTATTGGTGGGAATGCAAGTTGGTATAGCCACTTTGGAAAACAGTATGGAGATTCCTTAAGAAATTGAAAATAGAGGGGCGCCTGGGTGGCTCAGTGGGTTAAAGCCTCTGCCTTCGGCTCAGGTCATGATCTCAGGGCCCTGAGATCGAGCCCCACATCGGGCTCTCTGCTCAGCAGGAAGCCTGCTTCCCTCTCTCTCTCTCTCTCCGCCTGCCTCTCTGCCTACTTGTGATCTCTCTGTGTCAAATAAATAAATAAATAAATAACCTTAAAAAAAAAAAAAGAAAGAAATTGAAAATAGAGTTACCCTATGACCCTGCAATTGCACTACTGGGTATATTTACCCAAAGATACAGATGTAGTGAAAAGAAGGGCCATATGTGCCTCAATGTTCATAAAAGCAATGCCCACAATCACCAAACTGTGGAAAGAGCCAAGATGCCGTTCAACAGACAAGTGGATTTTTGTAAGATTTTATTTATTTGGCAGAGAGACACAGAGCACACAAGCAGGAGGAGATGCAGGCAGAGGGATGAGGAGGCTCCTCACTGAACAACGAGCATGATACAGGACTCAGTCCCAGGACCTTGGGATTATGACCCGAGCTCAGTGGGTTAAAGCCACTGGTTCAGGTTGTGATCTCAGAGCCCTGGGATCAAGCACTGCATCAGGCTTTCTGCTCAGCAGGGAACCTGCTTCCCCACCCCAGCCCCCTGCCTGCCTCTCTGCCTACTTGTGATCTCTGTATGTCAAATAAATAAATAAACAAATATTTTTTAAAAATTATTGCAATATATAATATACTTCAGGAAAACTATTTAGAAGCTAATGTGTATACACAGACATACAACCTGACCTTAGTGAAGCAAATATTTGTAACTCAAATATTGGCCATAAATGAGTAATCATTATATTCTTGTACTATGGGCTAAATACTTGTGTCCCTTCAAAGTTCATATGTTTAAGTCCTTATCCCAGATTGAAGGTAGAGGTAGAGCCTTTGGGAGGTAATTACGTCTTGGGAGTGAAACTGAAGAATGGGATTAGTGCCCTTTCAAGAAAAGACATGAGAGAGATGATCTCTCTCCCCACCATGTGAGAATATAACAAGAAGGTAACCGTGTGCAAGTCAGCAACAAAATCCTCACCAGACACTGAGTCTGTCAGCACCTTCATCTAGGTCTTCCCAGGCTTCAGAACTGTGAAATAAATGTTGGTCATTTAAGTCACCCAGTTTATGGGATTCTGTTACAGAAGTCAGAACTGACCTGAACATCTTGAAAAAGCAGTAACTAATTACTTACAGGAAGTAAGATACAAATATATGAAACTGCTATGCTTTCTAACAAAGATACAGTTAAAAAAAAAAAAAAACTAGGCACAAAGTAATGCAAATGAAAAAATGTTTGCCAGTCCTTTGGGAAAGTGACAAATTTCTAAGCAATGAGGGTCAGTATGACCAATTCATACATCATATAATATTTTTTTAAGATTTATTTATTTAAGAGAGAGAAAGGGGTGCATGGGTGGCTCAGGTTTGAGCCCTGAATCAGGCTCCTTGCTCAGCAGGGAGCCTGCTTCTCTCTCTCCCTTGTCACTCCCTTTGCTTGTGTGCTTGTTCTCTATCAAATAAAAAAGTAAAATCCTTAAAAAAAGAGAGAGAGAGAGAGAGCAAGAGAGAGAGCATGCAAGCAAGAGAGCGAGAGATCAGGGGGAGGGGCAGAGGGAGAGGATCTCAAACACACTCCCTGCTGAGCACAAAGCCTGACATGGGACTCCATCTTACCACCCCCAAAACCAAGAGTCAGATGCTGAAACAACTGAGCCACCCAGGTGTTCCCACTTAATACTACTATTAAGGTATTAGTAACATTTTTTCTCTTTTGGTGGTGCATAAATGGTGCATGTTTGAATTGACGCTATTTCAGATTTATAAAAACAATACTTGAAGAGATCAACAAAATGTCCGGAACTGATCAAAGACACCAATTCACATAATCAAGAAGCCAAAACTTCCCAAGCAGTATAAATAAAAAGAAATCCACACTTAAAGACATCACATGAAATTACTTAGATCTAAAAGGAAAGAGCAAGACCATAAAAGCAACCACAGTGGAAGGAAGAAAAATGAAGGTTACTGTCAAAAGGGTCACATGTCAAGTTTGTGAAATAGAAAGTTCGAGAATGTTACAACAGCAATACTCCCCAGGCTGATTCAAATATTCAACACAATCCCTACCAAAACTTCAGCAGCCTTTTGGCAGAAATTGGTAAAATAATCCTAAAATTTATATAGAATTGCAAATTATATAAAATTGCAAAATTTGTATAGAATTCATAGAGAGGGACACCAGGTGGCTCACTCGGTTAATGTCTGCCTTCGCCTCAGGTCATGATCCAGGGTCCCAGGATCGAGTCCCACATCAGATCCCTTGCTCAGCAAGGACCCTGCTTCTCCCTCTGCCTGCTGTTCCCTCTGCTTGTGTGCTCTCTCTCTCTCTCTGACAAATAATCAATAAAACCTTAAAAAAAAAAAAAAGAATTCACAGAGAATACCAAAATAATTTTGACAAAGAAAAGCAAAGCTGGACAACTTATACTTTCTAATTTCAAAATTTAATATAAAACTACTTTAGTTGCTATCAATACTAGCAACAGACAGACCTGGAAATCACTAGAATAGAAGTGAGTACAGAAATAAATTATACTTATGGTGAAATGATTTTCAACAAAGGTGTAAAGGAAATTCAGAGGGAAGGGACAGTCTTTTTAATGAATGGTACTAGGAAAACTAGTTATCCATAAGTCAAAAGATGAAGTCAGACCTTTATCTCATACTATATATATATATAAATCAACAGAAAATAGATCAGAGCACAGAGCACCTGGGTGGCTCAGATGACTGGGTGTCTGCCTTCAGCTTGTCATGATCTCCACATCCTGGAATAGAGCCCCATGTCGAGTTCCCAGCTCAGTGGGAGTCTGCTTCTCCCTCTCCTTCTGCCTCTCCCCCTGCTTGTGCTCTGTCTCCATCTCTCTCTCGAATGAATAAATATTTTAAAAAATAGATCAGAGCTAAATGTTAGAGCTAAAACTTTTGGTTTTTTCTGAGATTTTATTTATTTATTTGACAGAGGAAAAGCACAAGCAGACAGAGCAGCAGGCAGAGGGAGAAGAAGAAGCAGGCTCCCTGCTGACCCTGGGATCATGACCTGAGCCAAAGATGGCATTCTTTCATTTAGCATAATATTTTTGAGGTTCATGTATGTTAAAGCATGTATTAGTAATTTCTTCTTTCTATTGATGAGTAGTATTCTACTATATGGATATACCACATTTTGTCTCTCCATTCATCAGCTGTTGGACATTTAGATTTTTTCAGGTTTTGACTATGAATATGAATAATGCTGCTAAAAGAAATCATGTGTAAATCTTTGCATATGTTTTATCTCTTTTGTGTAGATACCTAAGAATAGAACTACCAGTCACCTGACAAATTTGTTTTTTACTTTTTACAAGAGACTTCTAGATTGTTATCCAAAGTTTTTGCATCATTTTATATTCCTACTAGTAGTAAAATCACGTATTCTATGACTTGATTTATATGAAATTTCCAGAATAGGAAAATCTAAAGAAAAAAAAACAGATTAGTGCTATCTGGGATAAGGGGGGATGGGGATTAACAGTTAATGGACATGGTTTCTTTTTTTTTTTAAGATTTTATTTATTTATTTGACAGACAGAGATCACAAGTAGGCAGAGAGAGAGGGAGGAAGCAGGCTCACTGCTGAGCAGAGAGCCCGATTCGGGGTTCAATCACAGGACCCTGGGATCATGACCTGAGCCAAAGGCAGAGGCCTTAACCCACTGAGCCACCCAGGTGCCCCTGACATGAGGTTTCTTATCAGAGTGATAGAAATGTTCTAAAATTAATCAATGGTGATGGCTACACAAAACTGCTAAATTTACTTAAAAAAAATCACTGAATTATATAATTGAAATGGGTGAATTACATGATATACAAAATATGCCCCAAAGCTAATATATACATAAATACATATATTCATGTGTATACATATGAGGGTCAGATCAATAAATAACATCACTAAAACAGTGAAACCCAGAAAACAGCAGAATGAGACCTTAAATATAATGACAAAAATTATTCCTAATCCTGAATTTTATCCCCAGCAAAATATGGTTAAAGAATTAACAAAACAACTTCCTTAAAACAATAAAACAGAGTGGGTCATCAGCAGAAAGTCTCTAGAAGAAATGTTCAAAAATATACTAGTAGGAGCAGGAATGTATTCCAGATACAAGATTCAACATGCAAGAAACAACAGCAAATACAGTGCCAAATATGTATTTGTATATAAATATAAAATATAAAAAATAGTAACAGTAAAATCTCAGGGGTTAATAACTATACAAAGCACAATAACAATGTGTCAGGAGCAGAAGAAATGGGGTTAAAATACTATCCAAAAGAAATGGGGTTAAAATACTATTCAAAAGAAGGTTAAATGTAGTGATTAACTTTAGGCTATGATATTATGTTTATTATTATTTCTAGAACCATTAAATGAACAGAAACAGACTGTAGAACTTTTAAATTAGGGGGGAAATGGAGAACTGTTAAATTATCAATCGTATTACTTGGGGATATCCAGAGAAACAGAACTAAAACCAATAGGATGGATGTATATGTTGATTCATGAAATTATGGAGGCTGAAAGTCCCAAGAGCTGCAGTTAGTTAACTGGAGACTCAAGAGAGAACTGATGGTGTAGTTCCAATCCAAACCCAAAGACCTGAGAACCAGGAGAGCCAAGTCTATTTCTTGTCTAAAAGCCAACTGGAATGAGACCTAGGAAAAGTTAAATGTTTCAGTTCTATGCAGATCTTCAACAGATTAGATGAGGCTCACCCATATTGGGAGAGCAATCTGCTTTACTCAGTCTACCTATTCAAATGGTAATCTCACATCCAGAAACACCCTTACGGACACACTTGGGATGTCTGACCAAAGAGTGTTTGACCAGGTAGCTGGGTACCCTTTCAGCCCAGTGAAGTAGACACATAAAATTAATCATGATATCAATCCAAAGAAAGAAAGGACAGTAAAATGGAAAAACACGTCAAATAGAAGATGTAAAGTAAAACAGCAAAGTCTACCACGTCTGTAAATACATTAAGTATGAATAAATTTAAATTCTACTTGGAATCTGCTAGATGTCTAAGAGAAAGAGATTAATTCAATCCACTCATTCACTAATATTTACTCTGTGTTATCTGCTGTTTTAGGTACTTGGACACATCAGTGAACAAAAAAAAGCAATCAGATTATAAAATAATAAATATTTTACATTCATTTTTGTCTACCTAGAATCTTTAAAAGACTGTGGTGATTTATAATTTAAAATATTGTTATAAGGCAGGTTAATTTAAAACTAAGGGAAGAGCTTAGCAACTAAATGAAGAAACACAGGACATAATTACATAGAAACCACAAATGAGAAAACTACTACAAGTGAGTATTAATATTAACCGCGAATTTATGGGCAACCAAGACAAAAGGGGAAATGACATATTTTAATCATTTGGCAAAAGTTATACACACTATGGAAGACAGAAAACTTTATTAAATAAGCCCTAAATTACAATGAAAACTAACATGGACCCTTATATACTAAGGAATACATAATTACACAGGTTATCCCAAAAGATCCAGTAACCTTACTAAGTTTCATACAAAGACAAGCTGAGTTAAGGTCGGAAAACACTACAGGCTACAGATTCAAAAAGCGTCTGAATAAAGTTTGAATCCTGTTCCATCACTTATTGCTTGTAATACCATGGGCAAGTCACTTAACCTCTCTGCACATCGGTTTCCTGATCTCTAAAACACAACTATGACTGAAGGAATTAGACATTTCATAAATTAGTTAACTTTAAAAGAATTTTTTTTTTAAAGATTTTATTTATTTATTTGTCATAGAGAGAGAAGCGAAAGCAAGCACAGGCAGATAGAGTGGCAGGCAGAGGCAGAGGGAGAAGCAGGCTCCCCGCTAAGCAAGGAGCCCGATGTGGGACTCGATCCCAGGACGCTGGGATCATGACCTGAGCCGAAGGCAGCCGCTTAACCAACTGAGCCATTATTATTATTATGACACATAATCAATAAGCATAAGGTCAGTGAAAACTGATACAGACCAGAGTTTCTACTTCTAGATCAAAGGACATGGTGCTTTTTTTTATTACCATATAATTATTTTTAATGTCCAGTGTCTGTAATACAAGGCCACAGCTTTCTCACCAACTCAAGTTTATAAATTTTGAATTGGCTTGTGAGGCCAATAGGGATATTTCTTCTTGTCTAATTTGGTTTCTGGGAAGACTTCATTCAGGTCCTCAACAATCATCTGATCAAATGGAACTATGTTCTTCATCTTCTCCAGCTCTTTTTTCATATACCTCAGTCCTAGCCTTTGAGAGAGACAAAAACTCAACACAACTTTTCACATCTTCTTTTTGTTCAGCATCCACCTGAACAGTCTATTTGTCCTCTGGCACAGGAACCTTCCAGGCATTAAACCTTTTTCTCAAAGTCATCTACCAAGGCAGCCTTTACCAAACTGGCTTTGTAGTAAGTCCAGTCAGTAGCAGGTGGATTCTCAGGGACAGCAGCCAACATGAAGGTAAAGGTCTCATTATGGGATTTCAGGGAGTTAACAAGGACCTTTAGGTTGTGGGGTATGATCTCCCCATAATCTACCCAATCAATGGCCTTTAAAGCAAGTTTTCGCTCAGCCATCTTGAGATCCTTCACCAACCCTGCTAGCCCAGCAGGACACGGTGCCTTAAAAATAGACAATTCCACAGTACCAATGAACTAAAATTAAGAAAAATTTCTAAAACTGTTCTTGTAAATCTCTAAAAAACAGTTTCAAAGTAATATAAATCATTTAATTAAAGAGAAAGTTGACAATTTTAGACCTTGAAATAGAAAGTTTATGTTTAAAAAAAAAAGTTTACATAAGGCAAGCCAGTAAAATGGGCTTTTAATAAATGGGTTTGTCTTTGGGTTAACAACCATTTATTTTTTTAAAGATTGTATTTATTTATTTGACAGAGATTACAAGTAGGCAGAGAGGCAGTAAGAGAGAGGAGGAAGCAGGCTCCCCGCTGAGCAGAGAGCCCGATGTGGGGCTCAATCCCAGGACCCTGGGATCATGACCTGAGCCGAAGGCAGAGGCTTTAACCCACTGAGCCACCCAGGCGCCCCTTTTTTCTCTTTCTTAAGTATTGACAATAATCAATATTTGTGAAAGCTGAGTCCATTTGTAGTTTTGCATATTGTTCTTTTCCAATACTAGCTCTTAAAGAACACTCAATTAATAATTCTTAATAAGCAAATGGCTACCAGCTACTATCTCTGGAATTTAAAATTTTTCACTTCAGGGTTGTTGTCTAATGTGTTCTGTGGTAATAGTTTGATAGTGTGACCCCAGGCATTTTTGTGACTTATGACATAAATATTTTTTTAAAAGGCCAATTGTGATGTTTAATTTTATATGTCAACTTGGTTATACTTTATATGGTACCCAGTCATTTAATGAAACACTAATCCATGTGTAATTATGAAAGTATTCTGTAGAAGTTGCTACCATCTACCATCAGTTGACTTTAAAGAACAGACATTATCCTCAAAAATATTGGTGGGGCTCATCTCTTAAGTTGAAGGCTTTAAGAGCAAAACCAGATGGTCATGGACAAGAAGATATTTGGCCTCCAGCCTACAGCATTACCTCCTAGGTTTCCAGCCTGCCCTGCAAAATTTAGACTTGCCAGTCACAAGTGGGTGACCTCTTTCTTAAATCATGAATATACCTGTGTATATGTATATGGGACATGTATCTTATTGGTTCTGGTTATCTGGTGAACCCTGACTGATATGCCAACAAAAGTGAATGATGTTTTTTGAGTCTTTAAAGTACTAAAAACACATAAAAAATGTAGAACACACCAAGTGACACTATTGCTTTCAACCTTTAATTTTAACTAAAACAAATGCCTTTTCTTTGATTTCACTCCTAGATTAAGATCCTAACCAACATCTAACACATTTAACATTCATGTCCTTTGAGTCTTGTGTATAAGAATATAAAGATTTCTCAGAATCAAAACTATGTATCATTAAATTCAATTAAAAAGACTCTAAAACAGAATTCTTTAAAGATTATCCATAACATCAATAACACAGACAACTGAAATCATACAGAACTGTACTTATACCACACTAGTAGTGAAAACTAAGATATTATAATTGTGTCCGTGCAATAAAAACTAAGATATGATAATTGTGTACTACATACCTAGAAATCTATAGTTCCACCCTTTAGCATATGCCTAAGAGAAATAGCTTATCTAATTCAGGCAAATGAAGGATTTCGCCAAAAATACCCAATAGTAGTTATTTATCTTTAAAGATTTTATTTTTAAATAATATCTACACCCAACATGGGTCTCAAAATCACAGTACTGAGATCAAGAGTTGCAGGCTCTATCAACTGAGCCAGCCAGGTGCCCCTCCAATCCTATTTAAAAACTCACTTTATATCACCAAAATAGAAAATGTCATTTTTAACACAGAAACTAGCATAGATACAACAATGTAATGATGACATTGAGAAATGCAATATATTTATATAACCTGAGACACATGAACCATGCTACAAAAGTGCTCATTTTATTGTCATGTATATTTTGTGGGGTAAGGGAGGGAGAATAAATATCAAGGGTTAAAATATAAATCGTGGAACACAAGCTTTTGGCTGATTTTATTTATACTGGACATCTTAGCCCTTTTATGCACTTACTGAGAAAGACATATACCAGAAATTCCTTCTTGAATATTTTCCTTCAGTTTTTCCATAACCTCCAGACATTCCCATTCCCTCTCACAATGACTGTCCTAAAGTTAAATTGTTCAAAGGAAGCAATTAAGGGACGCAATCAGGTTGTACATCACAAAATGGAGACAACCTAGCAATTTCTTCTATTTAAACATAAAAAATTATTTTAAAAATTCAGTACATTTCTGAAAACCTATTTTTTGTCTCCTCCTTTCTACCCTCATCTTCTATTCCCAAGTCCTATTGCCCAGTCACAGCAACAAAAGCCCATTTTATCATACATTGCCACCTCAATCCGTGTGAAGAAATAATGCTGCTAGATTCCAAATGTATAGCTATGTCAAAGAAGTAAAAAGCATAGAGCTGGCCTGGAAAATGGCAGCATTTTATGACCCCAGTTTAGTTTATGTTCATTTCACAAAATCTACTGAAGTTATAAAAGACTTAAAGATTTTTCTGTAATTAATAAATAGATCCTCTGTCTCTTCATTTCTTATTCCTTAATTCCAATTCTACCAGCATAATTAATATTGCTAAAAACATCTAAGGAGGATTAATCTTTTGGTCATAATTTTTAAATGGATGTAATAATTGATTATATATATAATTCACTGCCTAATCAGAAATAAAATTTTAATCCCATAAAAGATGTTTAATAGCAATTTTAACTACTAAGCACATAATTAATGGTTTGGGAATTAAAAATTAAATTTCAAGGTAGCCAAATCATAAATTCAAAAACTTTAGACAATTTTAAAGAGAATAAAACATTAAAATAGAAGCTTATAATTGTGTTTCTAGAATTATGTGTGATTACATATTGCTATTCTACATTTTTCATATAAATTAATATAGTAGATGGGTATCATTCAAAAAATTTTTGTAAAATATTTTTAAAGAAAATGGAAGGACAATAAAACTATTTTTACAACTGAATAGCCACAAAACAATTTTTAGTTATAATATAAACAAATTTCATTCATAAAAGAAAACAAAGAATGTAAGTTAAAGGTACTGGAAAGCTGACATAGGGAGAAAGTATGGCAGTAGAATTCTGTGACTGTTACATATGCAAAACTTCCTCTAACTTTGATGACTTTGCCTTCACAACAAAGAATTATTTTTTACCTATGTAAAAAAATTACATATATAATTATTTATTGGTAAGAGGACCTCATAACAACACTGTTAAACAAATGGGGCTCTATATTCCCATGCCTAACAATTTTCAGTGAAGGAACCTCACTTTTGCTAAGGAAATGACTGAATTTTGTGCAAGATTCTCAAATTTTGAATATATCACATTAAAGAACACACTTTATTTTCAGTTGCTTGAGTGGATAGAATTGGAATAAATGCAGTTGTACTACAGGAATTTTCTGCCACTCAAATGCCACTGAAGTAATGCATAAAGAATTTTTATGAAGTCAAAAGAGAAGAGAATGCATTTGAAAGCAGAATTTACCTCCCTGATTAAGTTTAACGAATGGAAAGATCAAGATTCAGTTCACTATGGACCATTTTCCCAACTCAAAAAGAGACCCTTTCTATTACTAACCATTAAAATGTTCCACATTTTAGGGACACCTGGGTGGCTCAGTGTGTTAAGCATCTGCCTTTGGCTCAGGTCATGATTCCAGGGTCCTGGGATGAAGTCCTGCATTGGACTCCTTGCTCAGCAGGGAGTCTGCTTCTCTGCCTCTGCCTGCTTGTGCTCTTGCATGCGCTCGCTCGCTCTCTCTCTCTCTCTCTGACAAATAAATAAATAAATAAAATCTTTTTTAAAAAATGTTCCACATTTTAAAGTATGCAGCATCATGGCCTCATTACAAATTAGGTATTTAGAAAAAACTGCATTTCCTTCAAAGAAAAATGTTAAAAGTGTATAATTCCTTCATCATACATTTTTAAATATTAAGGGGAAAATGTGCAACTGTTTTTGTAACCTAGGCACAGGCAACTGCTCAAGAATCCTATAGAACTGTTATCAATGGGAGTTTTCTGTCAGATGGAAAATCAGTCTACAGATTTATCTTAATCTGAAAAATAATGTCATCACTGTGAGTTATACCTTGAGATACAAAAGTAGGGATTACATTGTGTTGTTAAAATGTTAGCAACTGCATTTCATTTTTTGAAAAGGCAATATAGTTTTCCCAAAATAAAGAACTGATTAGATCTCTTATAACTGTTATAAGAATTTGATATATCACAAAGCGTTAAGAGTTACAGCATGTGCCAACTATCAAACAGAAAAAATGAACCTGATTCATAATTCACTTTGAGAATGTCTAGTTAGTCAATCAAGTGATTTGTAATCATGAAGACTGCCAGAAAGGTAGTGAATAATGAGCTACAGTAAAATCCCTGGATTTTTTTAGGATTCTTATTTCATTATGTGACTTTTATTGCCATTTTTGATCACTGCTTCTCAGCAGCACACATATTTACTTACAAGTTTTTGACTATTAAATAGGCTAAAGGATATACAAGTTGAATGACCAGAGTATTAAATGTCTTCCCACAAAATTGAAAGTCTTACTGTTTAGAGCTTGAGCAAAGAAATTTTCATTTTGTTCAAACCCCTTGGAATTCCCCTCATTTTATTTCAATTATTTAGTGAATATGCTATTTCAGCATAGCAAATTTTAATTCAGTATATTTCCTTAAGTTGTTTTATATAGTCTAAAACAAAGAAACTCACTTAACAGAATATAGTTAATAACTGAAGCCTTAAGCTTCCGTTTAATATCTTCATAGTACAGTATTTCCTTAGTTAAAACTAATGTAAGCTGATGACCAAAGAACATTCGACCTCTAATCATATTAAATTAAAAATAAACAAAATAAAAAACAACTTAAAGTTTGGCATATTACTAAAGGACTAATACGATACTTCGTCTTTTTTTTTTTTTAAGAATTTATTTATTTGTCAGACAGCGAGTACAGGCAGGGGTAGCGGCAGGCAGAGTAGGCAGAGGGAGAAGCCAGCTCCCCGATGACCAAGGAGCCCAATGCAGGACATGATCCCTGGACCCTGGGATCATGACCCAACCCAAAGGCAGATGCTTAACAGACTGAGCCACCCAGGCATACCCATTAGTGTTTTCCTAAACGCAAAATTACTAACCTATATTAGAATTTGGCATTCTGATAATACTGGCCATTATAACCTTTTAAAATCAGGATTCCATAACATAAGAGTTACAGTTGCAAAACAAATGGAACTCATTTTTTTTAAACATTTTATTCATTTATTTGACAGAGAGATAGACTACAAGTAGGCAGAGCGGCAGGCAGAGGGAGAGGGAGAAGCAGGCCTCCCGCCATGCAAGGAGCCCAATGCGGGGCTCGATGCCAGGACCCTGGGATCATAATCTGAGCTGAAGGCAGCTGCTTAACCAACTGAGCCACCCAGGCACACTGCAAATGTAACTTTAGATGTGATAACAAGTAGGGTCATTCCTTGACATATTTTTCATCATTTTCAAGTAGAAGGATCCTTTTCAAACTTTATACTGATTATAATAGCAAAACATATGTGGATCTTCTTAAAGGAAGTGACAGAATCCTTAAGTCAAGACCTAAAATACTAATTATTAAAATATATTATTCATGGGGGAGCCTGGGTGGCTCAGTTGGATAAGCAACTGCCTTCAGCTCAGTTCATGATCCTGGAGTTCGGGGATCAAGTCCCACATCAGGCTCCCTACTGGGCAAGAAGTTGCTTCTCCCTCTGAACTCTCCCCATTCATGCTCTCTCTCTCTCTCTCTCTCATAAATCCATAAAATCTTTAAAAATAGATATATATAATTCATGAAGAAATTCAACTATTGAAATTTTGTGGGTAAATTTTCAATAATGAATGGTTAGTTGTTCAAGATAACCAAACTCCAGATGTACACAAAACTGACTCTAAGAAGCTAGTGTGATCACCATGAGACCTCAGGAAAGATACTGTTTTTAACACTGAATATTCCTTGATAAGTGTAGTAGCACTCCACCTTGGAATGCACTTTATTACCATTATCACACCACCTGTGAAGATAATCTCTTCTTTCCTTTATAATTTAACCATTTGTTTATTCATTCCTTTAACAAATGCGTATAAGCTTCTATATGTACCAGGTATTGTGCTAGAAACTAAGGACATAAAAATGAATTAGACACATAGCCTTTGTACTTGCCATTAAGAAATCTACAGCCTAGGGGTGCCTGGGTGGCTCAGTCATTAAGCATCTGCCTTCTGCTCAGGTCATGAATCCAGAATTCTAGGAGCAGGCCCCACATCGGGCTCCCTGCTCAGCAGGAAGCCTGCTTCTCCCTCTCCCACTCCCCCTGCTTGTGTCCCTCTCTCACTGTCTCTCTCTCTGTCAAACAAATAAATAAAATCCTAAAAAAGAAAAGAAAAGAAACCTCAGTCTAGTAAGAAAGAGGCATATAAGTACATAAGTACAAATATAAAGGTATATAAATATAAAATATAAGCTTCTAGAATAGAAGTACATACTAGAAAAGCTCAAAGAAGATAAGGTTCAATGATAGAGGTCAGTAGTTAGGAAAGCCTTCAAACAGTAATGAACCTGAATGTTGAATGAAAAGTTGGTACTAAATAGGAACAAGAAAAAAAAAATCATAATGGTAAGAAGGAAAATATTAATGCAGGCAAAAGTGCTGAATACCTAATCATGGTAGTGTAACTACAAGCTATTCAGGGGTTTTTTGGTGGGGGAGGGGGTAATATTTATTTATTTATTTTAGAGAGAGAGAGAGAGCATGAGAGCACAGGAGTAGGAGGGGGGAGTCTCAAGCAGACCCAAGCAATATGCAATGGCCAACTAACAAAAGACCTTGCATGTATGCTAAAGACAACACAATCTGCATCCTAAAGTCCTTCAGTGGTTTCTGTTTGTAACAACAACAACAAAAATCCATAATGTCTACACAATTTATGGATCTGGCTTTCCTCAATGATGATCAAAGTAACATTTCACACTTTGTTACACATCTGTTAGAGAGCTAATACCAGCATTTTAGCCTACCTGTTTTATAAGCATACGTAAATAATCCCCCAGAACAAGGGTCTCAGCCTCTAGCAAACTTATATATAAATATTATTTATTATTTTTATTATTATTATTATTATTATATACTAAACAGCAATGCTTGCCACAGGTTTGCTGTCCCAGAAATATAGTGGATGGCTACACATGTTTAATATTATTACAAGAAGTAGTAGGGTATCTAATAGCAACCTGTAGTTTAGTTCAGGAAATTTTATATAACTGCAGTATCAATGTAAAGATACTTTCTGTTTTCAGATACATTCTTTGGTCTTTGAATTTCCTGAAATTCATAATATATTTTAAAATAAATGTATTTCATAAGTGATTTTGCTGTAATCAATATTCAAATAAAAGTCATGAATTATAACTTGCTAGCAATGTATTATTTTTTTTTAATTTACTTATTTATTTGACAGAGAGATCACAAGTAGACTGAGAGGCAGGCAGAGAGAGGGGGAAGCAGGCTCCCTGCTGAGCAGAGAGCCCAATGTGGGGCTAGAACCCAGGACCCTGAGATCATGACTTGAGCTGAAGGCAGAGGCTTAACCCACTGAGCCACCCAGGTGCCCGCTAGCAATGTATTATATGTAAATAAGAACAGAGATGAGAAAGAATCCACCAATTGGGGTGCATGGCTGGCTCACTTGGAAGAGCATGTGACTTTCGATCTCAGGATCATGAGTTCAAGCCCCATACAGTAAGAAAGAGGCAGTAAAATCACCTAAAATTTTTTAAAAACTATTTTTTAAAAGATTTTTTTATTTGTCAGAGAGCCAGCAAAAGAAGAAACACAAGCAGAGGGAGTGGGAGAGGGAGAAGCAGGCCATCCACGGAGCAGGGAGCCTGATGCAAGACTAGATCCCAGGACCTTGGAGTCATGACCTGAGCTGAAGGCAGACACTTAACTACTGAGCTACCCAGGTGCCCCATAAATAAACATTTAAAAGAAAGGAAGGGAACAAGGGAAGGAGGAAGAAAGGGTACCCAAACTACTTTCAGGTATATTCATAAACATCAAATTATTACTTCCATCCCTTTTCATTGTCAGGTTGATTTCTATGTGAATCTTTACAATCAAGTAATAAAGCCTGATGGTTCAACATCCCATAAACAAAGTTCAAACCAAACCATTGTTTGATAACCCTGAAAACATCAAGGAACTCTAGCATGATCCTTCCTGTGTGAAGATGACACTAACTCACCTTCAAAAGAGATGAGATTCAAGTTGTTTTTCCACAATGGAGATGAACTTGCTCACGTGGCCAATTCTCTTGTCAAACCTCCCTGGTGAACAGCAGCTTACATCTGCAAGATGAGTGATACCAGTGGTCACAGAAAATAATAAAATAAAATTGTTAATGTATAAATGAAACCTATGCCTTGGTCCCAAATCACTATGTTTTAGTCAACTAAAAATAAGGTCAAAGAAACATATAAATGCTATAATACTTACATACAAAACTGTGAATGTATTTACTCTAATACATTCACTATATTCTATATATCACTAACCTAAAAAAAATACAAATAGAGCCTGACCTCTATCCCTAAGTAAAAATGTTCTCAGCTATCTTACCTAAAACAAAGGTTAAATCAAAAGTGTATAATGAAAATGCTCAGAACACCAAAGCATGCCAACTTTACATCCCTCATCACAAGTAGCAATAACTGAGGAAATTACGGAATATTTTTTGTTAATGTTAGCAACATTCTCAATAACATTATACGCAGTATGACTACAGCCAAAATTACTTTGACATTTTCCAGAATTCTGAAAAATACTTCCATTTTTTATGGAGAAAAATAATTACTAGCTACAGTGTTTATTCATGTTAATACAGACAGAGGTTTGTAGTTAAATATTCCTGATGTGGAATTTTATCAATTGCCAGTTGAATCTCCTCCACAAGTGTTGAGAAGCTGGTTAAACATTACGTGAAGACACAGTTTTTAAGTAGAAGTAAAATTGATGCTATGTGCTTCTTTATCATTTAAGGGAATAAAAATTGGATTAATATCTATTAAAAATCAGCAAGGAACTATTTATAACTAGATACAATTCAAACAAAATCACAATTAAGTATCTATGATGAGTAAAGCACTAACTATTTGGGGCTTCTGTGAACAGGTATAAGAATAACAAGGCATCATCAAAAATCTCAAAGAAATCACAGTATCAGTATAATTGAAACATTCCACTTCCATTTCTACATAATCGTTCGCAATAAGAAACAGTTAAATTCTAACCTAGACCTCTGCTAAAACAGGAATGATGAAGTAGAAAGGCACAGCATCATACCAAAGCATGGTAGCTACCACAGGGATGAGGCTCTGGGGCTCCTCATTCAAGGAAATATAAGGAAGTTTCAAAAGAAATGTTGAGAACATCTGCTACAACTCATAATGGAGGCCGACTGTCACCTGCAAACAAATAAACTTCGTTAATTTAAAGGCACTATACAAATGTTTCCAGTCACAATTCTGTTTCAATGGGTTATTCCCCTTAACAACTTTTCACTCTATTTCTTACCATAATTCCCTACCAACTCACCAAAATTGGAAGTCCTCTCCTAGGCTGCAAACTCGTGAAGTTCCTCTTCATTTTAGTTTCCCATTTCCACAATGCCCAGCAGAATAACTTACAAATTGCAAATACTTAGTAACTGATAAGTTGATATGAACTAGTCAACTTACTCCCTTACCTGTCACTCCAAAAACTATCCCTTATTATAGCTATATTTACTATTATTGGCAAAACAGTCATAGATGAAAAGATAAGATTATTTATTTAGCAAACATTTTCCTCAAACATCTATCTAGGTACCATGCTAAGTGCTACAGATACTAGCATAAATAGCACATGATCCTTGCCCTTAAGTAACTCAATCTATTAAGAAAGATAAAGGTGGTGTACTCTGAAAATTACAAAACATTGATTAAAGTAATTGAAGGCAGGGTGCCTGCGTGGCTGGGTGGGTTAAAGCTCGGTGGTTAAAGCCTTTGGCTCAGGTCATGATCTCAGGGTCCTGGGATGGAGCCCCACATCAGGCTCTCTGCTCAGCGGGGAGCCTGCTCCCCCCCACCCCGCCTGCCTCTCTGCCTACTTGTGATCTCTGTCTGTCAAATAAATAAATAAAATCTTTATAAAAAAATAATTTTTTAAGTAATTGAAGGTGACACAAAGAAATAGAAAGATATTCTATGGTCAGGGATTGGAAGAATAAATATTGCTAAAATGTCCATATTATCCAAAGCAATCTACACATTTAATGCAATCCCTATCAAAACACCACCGTCATTTTTCACTGAGCTTGAACAAACATTCCTAAAATTTGTAAGGAACCAAAAAAGACACCAGATACCCAAAGCAATCTTGAAAGAGAAAAGCAAAGTTGGAGGCATCACAATTCAAGTTATATCACAAAGCTGCAGTAATCAAGACACTTTGGTACTAGCACAAAAGCAGATAGATTGATCAATGGAACATAACAAAGAACCCAGAAATGGACCCTCAACTCTACAATCAACTAATCTTCAACAAAGCTGGAAAGAATATCCAATGGGAAAAAGACAGTCTCTTCAACAAATGGTTAGACAGCAACATGCAGAAGAATAAAACTGGACCACTTTCTTATACCATATATGGATTAAAGACCTAAATATGAGACAGGAAACCATCAAAATCCTATAGAAACACAGGTAGCAACCTCTTTGACATTGGCTCTAGCAACTTCTTAGGAGATACATCTCCTGAGGCAAGGGAAACAAAAGCAAAAGTGAATTAGGACTTCATTAAGATAAAAAAAAAAAAAACTTCTGCACAGTGAAGGAAACAATCAACAGAACCAAAAGGCAACCTGTGGAATGGGAGAAGATATTTGCAAATGACGTATCTGATAAAGGCTTAGTAACCAAAAGGTGGCTCAGTTGGTTAAGCATCTGCCTTCTGCTCAGATCATGATCTCAGGGTCCTGGGATCAAGCCCCGCATTAGGTTCCCTGCTCAGGGAGCAGTATGCCTCTCACTCTGCCTGCCACACCTCTCTCTCTCTCTCTCTCTCTGTCAAATAAGTAAATAATATCCTAAAAGAAAAAAAAGAACTTATCAAACTCAATACTCAAAATAATCCAGTTAAGAAAGGGGCAGAAGACATGAACAGACATTTCTCCAAAGAAGACATACAGATGACTAACAGATACATTGAACAGACATTCAACATCACTCATCATCAGGGAAATACAAATCAAAACTATGATGAGGGGGCACCTGGGTGGCTCAGTGGGTTAAAGCCTCTGCCTTCGGCTCAGGTCATGATCCCAGGGTCCTGGGATCGAGCCCTGCATCAGGCTCTCTGCTCAGCAGGGAGCCTGCTTCTCCCTCTCTCTCTCTCTGCTTGCCTCTCTGCCTACTTGTGCTCTCTCTCTCTGTCAAATAAATAAATAAAATCTTTTTAAAAAATAACTATGATGAGATACCACCTCACACATGTCTGAATGGCTAAAATGAAAAACATAGGAAACAACAGACATTCACGAGGACGCAGAAAGGGAAACCATCTTACATGGTCGGTGGGAATAGAAACTGGTACACCCACTCTGGAAAACAGTATAGAGGTTCCTCAAAGTTAAAAATATAGCTATTGTATGACCCAGCAATTGCATTACTATGTATTTACCCAAAGAATACAAAAATACTGATTTGAAGGGGCAAATCTACCCCAATGTTTACAGCAGCATTATCAACAATAGCTAAATTAGGGATAGAGTCCAACTGTCCACTGACTGATAAATGGATAAAAAGTTGTGGCATATGCATACAATGGAGTATTACCACCATTAAAAAGAATGAAATCTTACCATTTGCAACAATGTGGATGGAGCTAGAATGTGTTATGCTAAGTAAAATAAGTCAGAGAAAGACAAATACAGTATGATTTTACTGATGTGGAACTTAAGAAATAGAACAGATGAAGATAAAAGAAGAAAACGATAAGGGAAAAAGAGAGGTAAATCTTAAGACTCTCAACCATAGGGAATAAATTGAGCATTGCTGGAGGGAAGGTGGGGGAGGGAGGATAAGTTAAATGGGTGATGGGTATTAAGGAGGGCACTTGTGATGAGCGCTGGGTGTTATAGGTAAGTAATGAATCACTAAATTCTACTCCTGACAGTAATATTACACTCTATGTTAACAACTATAATTTAAATACAAACTTTTTTTTTTAAGATTTTATTTATTTACTTGACAGAGACAGAGAGATCACAAGTAGTCAGAGAGGCAAACAGAGAAAGAGGAGGAAGCAGGCTCCCTGCAGAGCAGAGAGCCCGATGTGGGGCTTGAACCCAGGACCCTAAGATCCCGACCTGAGCCGAAGGCAGAGGCTTTAACCCACTGAGCCACCCAGGTGCCCCTAAATACAAACTTTTTAAAATAAAAAAAAAATAAGAAAGATAAAGACAGAAATCAGTCCCTAGGATACCCTATAATCAGTTTATAGCAAGTTTTCCAAAAAGTGCTACAGGTAATCAAAGAAAGGGAAAACTGGCTTAGAACAAAGGCTTTAGAGAAGAAATGTCACGTGAAATATTAAGGAAATTAGCAGCTGCTGGATAGATGGACAAAAAGAAAAAGGATATTCTCAATGGAGGGAAGTAAAAATTATAGAGGTTCAAAAGAATACACAATATTCTGGAACTTCAGGAAGCTTTTTGGAGAGTAGCAATTGAGAAGAAAGAGGCATGAGAAGGTCACAAAGATGCCTCTAATGCTAAATAGCTGGACCTATGTCTGATTGAAGGAGGTAAGCCAGGAGAGTGATGTAATCCTTAAAAAGATCCTGGCAGTATTGTGAAAGACAGGAGGAAGGACAAGACTGAGGCACAGGACCAAATCACATGAGACAAAACTGTCTTGAACTAATGGTTTATGGAATTATGGTGACCCGATTCATCATCAATGGTCATTAGGTCTATTACCCACTGGGTCTCAAATTCAGATAGATATTTAGAGACTCCAGGTGCTGATTTATTTTAGAAAACTGTTATCTAGTACAATCTCAATCAAAAATCATGGCAGAAAATTCATAAGAATTCTATCAAGATGTCAAAATATTAATAGCAAGTAGTTCTGGGTAGTGGGGATACAAGTCATGTTTTTCTTCTTGTTCATCATATATTTCAAATTTTCTACACGGCAAAATTAAAAATAAATCCGAGGGGCACCTAGGTGGCTCAGTGGGTTAAGCCTCTGCCTTCGGCTCACGTCATGGTCTCAGGGTCCTGGGATTGAGCCCCGCATCGGGCTCTCTGCTCAGCAGGGAGCCTGCTTCCCTCTCTCCCTCTGCCTGCCTCTCTGCCTACTTGTGATCTCTCTATCCCTTTCTGTCAAATAAATAAATAAAATCTTTAAAATAAATAAATAAATAAATCCTAGAGCAATTCTTTGAAACTTAAAAGCTAGACCCGGTGTTAACCCTAAAAAGCCAGAGATTCCTTCACCACATAAGTGACCCAAAGCCTCCCTTCACCACCATGGCCCATTATACATAAAATACTTTCTCCTACATTAGAACCTAAACCCATATCCTCTCTGTTTCTGTAACACCCTCTTGTTCTGAATGCCTATCTAAATTCCAACTTCATACCACAAGCTATACTAATTTTGTAAATGAATTATCAAAAGCTCATTATCTGCCCCATACACTGTGACACTCAATCACATCATTTATTGAAAGCCTTTCTAAATCGTTCTCCAGTCTGTTCTTCATGTGGCTTTTTTACAAGAATATTAGAGAAAAATCAGTCCTATTCCAAAACAAATATTCAGACATGACTCATTTATGGGTATCCATGCATATAATTACACCAATGAATTGACCAATTGCAAATTTATGTATATAACCACTACTAGAGAGTTTTCAAATCTATCATCTCAGAAAAAATTTGCCTACCATTAATGAGTTGAATTATGTCCCCTCAAAAATATACTGAAGTCCTAACTTTCAGTACCTCTGAATGTGACCTTATTTGGAAAGACAGTCATTGCAGATGTTCAAACTAAGATGAGGTCATAAGGGTAGGCTCTAATCCAGTATGACTGGTGTGTTTATAAAGGAAAATCTGGACATGGAGACAGAAACACACACACGGAGGTAGGTCACCACATGAAGATGAAGGCAGGGATCAGGATGATGCTGCTACAAGACAAGGTACACCAAAGATTCCAATAAACCACAAGCTAGGAGAGAGGCATGAAACAGAGTATCTTCCTCACAGCCACTGGAAGGAACCAATGCTGATGACACCCTGATATTGGACTTCAAGACTCCAGAACTAAACAACAATAAATGTCTGTTGCTTACACTACCCCTTTTGTGGTACTTTGGTACAGCAGCCCTAGCAAAATAATACACCTACTAAGGGAAACCATGATTTTTTTTTTTCCCCTGGAAGTCACTAAAGACAAAAACATTCCGAAGAAAGACTACAAAAAAGAAATAATAAACTTTCTTGCTATTCCTTTTTCAATCTGCCAGCAAGGGTGGTATTTATACCTAAGCCATCCTAGTGTCAAAAAATTTAAGGACAGAGTTTCAACATAAAACAGCATATAATCAAACGGAGAGAATATTATTCTATAGCTACTGAGACATAAAAATACCATGAAATGTATATAGATTTCCTTTGTTTTGTAAAAGAGTTGCTCTGTGCTTTTTTATGTGCCTGTCAGAATACAATCTGACCCTTATAATCAAAAGGTAATATAATCAGTTACTTGATAAGAAGCAGTGAAATCAGCATAGATCAGTCATGGGCTCTGAAGTGACACATACTTCACTTCAAATCCTTGCTGTGTTACTCATCTTCTATGTGACTTGACTGTGCAAGTTACTTAACCACATTTGAGCCTCAAATTCACCAGTAAAATGAGAATTTTACATCTTACATAAACTGATTAAATACTATATATAATATGCCAAGCATACAATAAGAAGGTTTTATCATCTATATAAAAAGTAAAACTCATAAATTAAGGATTTTTTACAATTCTCTAGGGTAGGATAACTATTAGGCAAGCTTATATAAGAACAAAACTCTCCATCATATACACTATATATAAAAATATAGTCTTTGACTAGTTCCTTAAAATACAGGATTTTCAGAATTTTAAAACTATTTGTTAAAATTCAGAACACAGGATGTCTAGGTGGCTCAATTGGCCTAGCATCTGCCTTCAGCTCAGGTCATGATCCCTGGGTCCTGGGACTGAGCCCTGCATCCGGCTCCCTGCTCAGTGGACAGCCTGTTTCTCCCTCTCCCTTCCACTCCCCCTGCTTGTGCGCTTGCTCTCTCTCTCTCTCTCTGGCAAAAAAAATAAATAAAATCATTTAAAAATTTTAAAAATCCAAAACACATTTAAACATATTAGTATATGTTTAATATACTAATAATATAAATATAAATAATATAAATATGATCTTGGTGACTTTTGGTTCTGTCACAAATATCAGTTGGTATGTTGCTTTCAAAGCTCTATAATATCACTCCCTTATTCTTTCAGATCACTAAGTTCCAGCCAGTCCAAAACAACTACCTTTACAACTTAGACTGAATCTAATAGTATAGCATAATACAATGTAATCTTCTACCAGGTATTACTGATGTTTTTGTCTTTTTTAAAATATAAATCTTATAAAATACATATCTCAAAAATGTAACTAAATAAAAATAACTGAATACATTTTGGAATTTGTGTATTTATTTTGAGAAATGTATAATGTATAAATAATGCAAAACCCAATCAATCTCCAAAATTCAAAAGGACCTTGTTACCTCATGTGAATACTCTACACAAATATAAATACTTTGACTTTTATTGCAATAATAATAAACTGAAACTTACATCTGCATCTATATATAGTGAGATAAAAGAAGCTACATAACTAAGTCCAAAAAAACTATAAATATTATATGGAGAATAGGGGTATTTTTGTTCATCCTTTTTCAAAAACAGCTATCTACCTTGGTCAAATGTGTTAGCAAATATATCAACAACCCGCTTCTCCTTGTTTGACAGGCAAATAGTAATTATTCTCAGCATCTTTTAATAAGCTTTGGTGAGCTATAAAAACATGCTCATGTGTAATGCTATAAGAAAGGTTAAAAAAAAAAAGGTTCAGGGGCGCCTGGGTGGCTCAGTGGTTTGGGCTGCTGCCTTCGGCTCGGGTCATGATCTCAGGGTCCTGGGATCGAGCCCCACATCGGGCTCCCTGCTCCGCAGGAAGCCTGCTTCCCTCTCTCTCTCTCTCTCTCTCTCTCTCTCTGCCTGCCTCTATGCCTACTTGTGATCTCTGTCTGTCAAATAAATAAATAAAATCTTTAAAAAAAAAAAAAAAGGTTCAGTGCTAAAATTCAATGATCTTACCATCAAGGGTAAAGGGGAGTCAAGATCAAACACAGCTATTTTTGTAAATATTTTTGAAAACATGTTGGTCTTCATACTTAGTTTAATTCCTAACTTTAAGTTAAATGTACTTTGTTAGTTAAATTTTTTAAAAATGAACGTGCTTCTTGCTAAAAAGCAGCACAAAGGGGCACCTGGGTGGCTGAGTTGGTTAAGGCTCAGGTCATAATCCTGTAGTCCCCGGATCGAATCCCGGCATGAGGCTCCCTGCTCAGCAGGGAGTCTGTGTCTCCCTCTGACTCTCCTGCTTCTCATGTTCTCTCTCTCTCTATCTCTCTCTCTCTCTCATTCTAGTAAATAAATAAAATCTTTTTAAAAAAAAAAAAGGCAGCACAAAGTCTGCTTTTCAGAAACAGGCAATTAATTTTTTATTTAGAGAGAGATAATTAGATTGGCATACTTAAACAAGATTGAGTACTAGGAAAAATTCTTAGATCTTATACTTTTAAAAAACCAAACTATTTAGGGGCACCTGGGTGGCTTGATCCATTAGGCGTCTACCTTTGGCTCATGATTCCAGGATCCTGGGACGGAGCCCCACATCAGGCTCCCTGCTCCAAAGGGAGTCTGCTTTTCCCTCTCCCACTGCTCCCCCCGCCAGCCCCTAAAGCTCATGCTCTCTCACTCCCTCTCTCTCAAATAAACAAAATCTTTAAAAAAAAAAAAAAACTGATTTAAAGTTAGTAAATGCCACATCCAATTTATTCAAGATACTACATTAATATTATTTTGGTGACCCTAAGTTACAATTTTTTAAAAGATTTTATTTATTTATTTGAGAGAGCAAGAGTGAGAAAGCACAGCCAAAGGGAATGGCAGAGGGAGAAGCAGATTCCCCACTGAGCAGGGAACTTGACATGGGGCTCTATCCCAGAACCCTAGGATCATGACCTGAGCCAAAGGCAGACACTTAACTGGCTAAGCCACCCAGGCACCCCAATCCCAAATTACAATTCTAAGAATTTTTTCAAAAGGTAAATAACAGCAATGGAAAACTAAATATATTTTCTTTTCCTCTTAAAGTCTTCTTGTAGGAATATTTTAAAAATCACAAATATATTATATTAGGAAAATATAATCTGTTAAATTATGGGCAAAAAACCATATAAATAATTATTCCCCTGAAGGCCAATGACTATCCTTTTACCTACCTCATATGCAGTAAGCATGACAATAACTCAATAAATAGATGTTAACTATCTATACCTCAAGAACAATAAGCACAACAGTAACAAAATTCTCATAAGAATCAAATAATAAGAAAATCCTAAACAGCTGGGATTTCAAAACAGGCCATGAACAAAGTTTTACAACATGTAAATCTAACATCAGTAGAAGAAAATTCTACCCTTTTACCCCCTGAAAAATACATCATGAAATTATGTATTGGCTGTGTCAACAGAAAATACATAGCCAACACTAGTTTTGAAATAATCTCCACTTGGTCTGAAGTGAAGTCATTAGGGACTGAGTAGAAACAATGCAGACATTTAAGCACCTATAATCCTGGTAATATATATGGCAAAAAAAATACACTACACAAACAAACACACACACACTTTTTTAACCATATTCAGATGTTGCTGTAAATAACACATCACCTTTCTTAAAAGAGATGATATATAACTAAGAGAGTAAAATAATATATATAGGCTATATATTGTTGTCTCTCATTGAGGTCTCTCTGCTTTTAACATTGCTGGTTTGGTGGTTAAGATTCCATATTCTCACCAATACAGTCCAAATTCATATTACAGACATAGAGAAAATAAGTTAGTCAGGGGCTAATTTCCCCTACCCACACCTTTCCTATTGAGTTTCATCTACTTGCTAAAGCAACAAGGGGAAATTTTAAATTCCTCATATTACACATTACAGATGTTCACCAGAACTTTCAACTAGACAAGAAATGCCTTTGAAATATTTACACATAAGCAGGCAGGCAGACAAACACACAGACACAAACACACACAGCTTTGTCTCCAGACAGAAATGTTATAGAAATTAAAGAAATCATATCTAGTGAGTATTAGCAAATAAAGCAATGTTAAATAAAAGGTGTACTGAATGTTGGTATCTGACTACACTGGATCTCTCCTCCCCACACTAATATGCTAGGGAAAATTTCCTACCAGAAGCTGCTGAATACGTAAGATAATTGACCTAAAATAGAGAAAAATGTGTTACCTGGGTTGCTTGTTAAAACACAACTATCTTGAGAATATTTATGGCACTGACAAAGCTACTATTAGTAGCTTCATCTTTCCTTAAAAGAATGATTACTACTACCACAAGTTTCCTAGTATATATTTATAGAAGGAAGCAGTAATTTATTAAACGAAGTTTTTGGTTTTGAGGCAACAAACTTGGGAAAAGATAGTTTTACAATAGGATACATTAACTCCATCTCTAGTTATATTGATATTTTTTCATAGGAGAGGCATGGCACTGTGTGAATATTATGACTCAAGCTTACTCATCTCAACTAAGAATGAATTAAATTTGTTAGAGTAAAAACCTGAAAGAGAACCTACATGCATGTAATTCTAGGTTGCCATTTTTAGAATAGGGTTTTTCTCCAAAGAGATTTTAAAAACATGTTTCCACATTATTCTATTTGTGCTATTCTCATTTCAGTGCTCTGGTAAGTTGGTTGCTAAATAGAAACAAGAAACAAACTCATTCTCAAATAGAAAGTCACATGTGATTTGACCATAGTATAAGTTACAAAAAAAAATTTTTTGTCAAAATCTTGACTGCCAAAATATATTGAATAGATACACGTACATGTAAAGAGACACTCAAATTTGTGTCCATCCCTATTGTCCTGTTCCAGTTACCATGAGAGATCAGAAAACTGATCATATGGTAAGAAACCTATAGAAAGCGTCATTGTACCAAACTGCCATTTTTTCCAGGAAAGTGCAGAAAATAAAGAAGAAAATTACAGGCTCTGCAGGACACATACAGTCTTCTCATTCTATAATAGCTTTCAGGCTGATAAGCCTACAATGTTTTTCCCTACAGAAAAAAAATATTCTAAGAGAAAAGTCTCTCTGGCATACACAATCACAAAGTTATACAAGCCTGTAGATGGTCTTTAATTACAAGCTACCACAGTGGTCACTCAGCCAGTACTCAAAGATGACAATGTGAACTGAAGAAAAGAGTGCTTTGAACCAAAGTCAGGAGAACTGAGCTTTATTCTTAGCTCTGGATTTACTATATGGTCTTGGGTAAGTTACTTAAACTTCTCTGAGTCTTTGTCTTCTTTTTGTTCTATTTTATTTCATATGTAAAATAAGAGGTTATCAAAAAACTTTAATTACGGCTAAAGGACATCAAAGAACATGTGGATCTATACACAACTTCACAGATGAGGACAGTAAAGCAGAGAAACATAACCACTGACAGGTGATTAGATAAAAAAAAAGTTTCCAACAGTCTTCAGGTCCAACACTTAAAAATTTATCTAATGGGGCGCCTGGGTGGCTCAGTGGGTTAAGCCGCTGCCTTCGGCTCAGGTCATGATCTCAGGGTCCTGGGATCGAGTCCCGCATCGGGCTCTCTGCTCAGCAGGGAGCCTGCTTCCTCCTCTCTCTCTCTGCCTGCCTCTCTGCCTACTTGTAATCTCTCTCTGTCAAATAAATAAATAAAATCTTTAAAAAAATAAAATAAAAAATAAATAAAAGGACAAATCACTATGTCAAGCTTTTTGACATGTTAGAGAAAATACATAAAAGGCAAAAAAGATAATCACCAAATTTAGGATGCTGATTATCTTTCAAAAAGCCTTAAGGGTGGGTGCCTATGTGGCTGGGTCAGTCAAGCATCTGTCTTCCGCTCAGGTCATGATCCTGGGAGGACTGCTGGGATAGAGCTACATGTCAAGCCCCACAATGGACTCCCTGCTTAGTGGAGAGCCTGCTTCTCCCTCTCCCTCTGCCATCCCCCCACCTCACTTGCCCTCTGCGGCTTTATCTCTCTGTCAAATAAATAAGTAAAATATTAAAAACAGAAAAAGAAGAAGAAGAAGAAGAGAAAGAAGAGGTTGTCATCCTAAGGGAATATGATCAAGAAGAGGTTCAGTTGCACTGGTAACATTTTATTTCTCAAACTGAGTCCTGAGTACAAAACTGTTTGTTTTTCTTTATATAGCACATTTTGTCTGAAATACTTTCTGATCATTTTTTTAAGTAACCACTAAAACATCTTTAACCAAAAACTGAATGAAATAAATGAAAACATTTCTTGGGAACATTAAAGGTCAATGGAAATAGTGCATGGGTTTCAAACATCCTCCTGATGAGCTTAAAAGGTAAATATCACTGTGATCCCCCAATATATGGGGAAAAAAAGAGTGCTAGGCTGTAAATGTTTATATAGGTGTTAGCATACACACACACACACACACACACACACACAACTCTTTCCAATTTCCAGCTTGGTAAAACATTAAAAGTACACAAACAGCACAAAAAACAAAACGAATTCTATTATTAGCAGCATGATTAAGCCACTTAAGAATACTGAGGTACCTAATAATTTGTACTCTAAACATCTGCCTAAGAAAACTACTTTCAAGAGTCACATCTGATAGCCTAGAGTATAATCCTCAGGGTTCTTTGTTTGTTTATACTGAGACTGCAGTGATTTACCTAAAGTAACCAGAGGCCTTTGTAAACCTCTAAACAGAACCTACCTGTAAAAATTAAGTGTCTCTGAAATCTCCGAAATTTTCCAACAAGAAAGTATAGGTCATTCAGCAAAATATATTTACTGTACACTACCATAAAAGCTATTTAATTGTTATCATTATGATGCAGATATATAATGGAAACAGATGTTCCTTTTTCCTTTCAGCAAAGCACAGGAAAAGCATAAACTTGCTGATATTGCATGGACTACTATCATAGCACAATAGAGGAAAAAAGACATTAGCACATGACAATATTAGTTTTTACTACACAACTAATTGCATAAAAAGTATAACTTGAGATCATTAAATCAATATAATTTTCAGCACTACAGAAGGGAAACAAATAGATTGTATAACCAGCCTATTTCACATCTGCAGATGAGAAAATACTTCTGAGAGACTAAGTACATGCAAAATGCTGCCACTGCTTTCAGAAGACAAGGAAAGAGTGTTGTTCTGTTTTCTTTGCTCGTGTAACATAAATTAGAATGCTGCTGCCTCTACACAGAAATTTTTTAAACAGTACCAGTATAAACTGGAAGAACCTCTGCGGAAAACAATCTGGCAATCAATATCAAGAACCTAAAAAAAAGTCTATACCCTCCCAAGTAAATTCTTTTGTAATTATATATTATAAGGAAATAACCAGAGGGATGAGTAAGATTTATTTAAAATGTCATTCATCATAACTTTATTTACAATAATGGAAAATTAGAAATCTAACTCTCCAATGGTAGAACAATGAGTAACTAAAATATACATGTTAAAACATTAGTCAAAATAAATGACTTCAATAATAATTTTAATTATACAGGAAATTTTTCACTGTATAATGTCAACTGAAAAAAGCAGGATACAAAGTGGTATCTATCTATATATGTATAAGCAAAACATGTAAATGCTTGGAGGAAAAAGCAGAAATATGTACAAAATGTCATTTTTAACTTTTTTAAGTTATTATGAGCGGACACCAGTCTTTTAATCACAAAGCTATATTTTTATCAATCAGTTAAACAATTCTCTTTCTGTGCTCTAATACTCTATGTCCTTCTCCAAGGTTTCTAAAAATCTTTGCATCAAATAATCCTATACATATTTACTAATAAACTGATTTAAAGTTATGTTGCCATATTATTTGATCCTAAAATCTGGCATACAAAGAAAAGTGTCTGTCAATCTCATAAACACATTTTTTTCTGAGTTAAATAAGATACTTACAAATTTGAGAAAATTTTTGTGGTAAAAATATTATAAATACTTACTTAGGAACTATTAATATGAAGTATTTTAAGTCACCAAGTCAAAGAAATTTTTCAATTAAAACTATTTCTAAACCAGATAAAGTAGCCTATTAATTGCTCTTCCCAATATGCCAATAAAAAGTTTGCCAAAGTTCTTATTAGGATTCCTGGTTTCATGATTCTATTTTTACAAAAAAGAGCTGATTTGTCTTAGGCTATTACTGTCTATTACTTCTAGAAGTCTTGAGGAAAGGTGGGAAGCAGCAAATTCTGGCAATCTGCCTAAAGAGAAATCAATGAAACAAATTAATCCTTTGCAGGCTGCAATGACACAGTAATCCATCATTCAGAGCTGCTTTTATATACCAAATCAGAGAGCAGAGGAAAGAGCCCTGGGGGACATCACAGACAACAACTTACACCAACACTGGGAAAATACTGAGGAATCAGTTTATTTAAAGAGGATAGATTTCAGTTGATTGCCTATTTTGTCAAATAAAGATTTTTTTCTTTCACAGCATAGTGAACCCAAGGCCCAATGACTTTATCTTCAGAATTTAGTACCACAAATATGCTAGCTGACATCAAAAGGGGATGAATGTTTTTAAATAATTAGCATCATTAATCAGTATAAACAAATACCTGGCTAGAGTAATATTACTTTTTCCATTAAAATTCCAGGTGTTAAACACATTCCTCGTTTTCAGTAGGGACTAACTCTAAAATTCAGCCACTAATCTACAACTTAATTGACCAATTCCTGGTAAACCGCATGTGAAGTATTTTTTTCACACATAACATGGAACCATTCACAATATATGTAACTTTCTAAGTATTCTGTCAAGTTTAAAGACTTGCAAATTTTAATTTCATCTCCAGCCACAGAAGCACCAACAGCAAATCAGACTATAAATAACTTGTTTTGAAATAATAAAGTTCTTTAGCTTTTAATATCATCGACAATGCTGAAAGATAAAATCAAGTGGTTTCTTTTCAAAAAATAAACTTATATCAATGTACAGCAATACATTCACACAGAGTATGTTTATTTACACATACAAAAGAACATCTAAATTCACTCATGCCTAGGTAGAAACTTACACACCTGAGTATGTCTTACTAGAGTAATGCATTCTGAGTGGAATTATACTCCCTAGATGAAAACTAAGGACAAGAATGATAAAGCCACAATATTTTACTATTGTTAAACATGTATCATTTATGTGGTTAAATGTGAGATGTGAAAGAAAAGAATTTCCAAGAAATATACAAAACAAAACCAAAAAACCTGTCACAATGGTTCCTGAAATGTTAGAACCCAGAATACCTAATCACAGATGCAAAATAGAAAAAGGTTAAATAAATGCTACCTCGTCAGTTTTTGAGTGGCATCTTCGATTCTGCAGTCCAAGGCCATATGATTGCAATTCTTGGCCATGCTGATACATTTTTAATTCAATACATGGATCTAGTATTTATTGATTTAATAAGGTTAGGATATTACATTGTTGCTGCTACTGATGAACTGTCAGCAATTCAATCTAGTAAGATCTTACAAAGGAATATATATTTTAGGGGAAAGAGAGACAATAGCTATGTAAATGTAATCCCTGCACTACATATGGCAGTGGCAAGAGCAAAGCCCCTTCTTTCCCAGTCTGCTTTGAGCTCCAGACATTTGCTTTTACTAAAGATGTTGGCCGCCAACTGACTGTCGTTACTGTGAAGAGACTGCAGCAAAGCCTTGCAGGTACACCTTCAAAATTAGGAAAAGTGATGATTTATCTCCCAGTTTTCACCCTCTGGCCTCTCCTCATAGGTTCTGAGGCATGTACACATGCAAGAACATACACATGCATGCACACACACACACACACACACCCGAAGACCTGAGCCCTTACCTTGTCACCTAACAGACCTTAAAGGAGCCTTCAGTGATTTTTCTCTCTGGACCCTAACACTGTCTACAGCTTCATTAGAAGGCAGGTGTACATAAAAGAAGGGAGAAAACTCACTTTCTCAAAAGCAGCTCTGCCAAAATACAACCAAAGGAGACAGGCTTTAAAGGCTATGTGAAAGTAAGGAGGTATTACAAGATCCAGAATCAGAAAAGAGGAGAAAAATCCACCAAAGTTGCTGAAACACTTGGGGACTATTAGAAAGCTTTTTGCACCGCTGTGCTACCCTGCTTGTGGGCTTATTTTCCCAATGTAGACACCTGGGAAGCATGTTGTCCTCCAGCTTTTCCCTGACTTTGAAGAAATGGATAATCTAAGGAGTGGTGCTGCTGCTGGGGTCAGTAAAACTATGCTAATTGGTGAACCTAATTGCTTCAAGCAGTCCTGCCTCTAAACAGGGAGAACAGAGTTGATGGAGTCAGTCTGTTCCTAATAAAATGAAGAAGCACTGAATTAAATTCCCAAGGAAGGCACTATAAAAGTTTCCACAGTGTAACCAAATGACTTCACCTATGCTATTACCCCTAAGATGACATCTTTGAAAGAAAGCAGAGCCCAGTCAGGCTCCATATTCATAAATTGGCTGAGCTTAGGCCAGTGAATCTGGATTGATTTAAAAAGGCTTTTTCATCCTTCCAATCAAATGAAGTCACTGTTAATTAGATACTTTCTGTTAACAATGTCACTCTTCTCCACATTACCTGCTCACACTCGCAGCGCCTCTAGTGCAACATCTGGAGCACCAGTTCCCCTGCAATCAGTCCTCACAGGTTTGGCTGGACGGTGGTGGTATTTCCGTTTCTCAATCCCTGTCTGAAGGAACATACTATTCAGCGCACTGATGGCAAGATACATACCAACTCTCTAATTTGCGAGATTATAAAACAATCCCGAGGAAAGCTCTCCAGATACGGTTCCCCAAAGTTGTTGTGTTTTGTTTTTGTTTTTGTTTTTGTTTTTAAAGAACTACACAACGCTTTTTCCGTACGGTTCCCGCCTTGTAGTAGCTGTTTTCAAAAATACCAAAGGCCACAAAGTTAACTCCCATTGACTTTTCAGCTTTTTAAGGCCGAGCTCCTCCTTAACCTAGAAAACCGGGTTTGAGGTGTCCTAGCCGCGCCCCGAGCATCTCTCCTTACCCCTCTCAGCCCAACACCTGAAGAGGACTAGGTGCCCAAGGCAGGGCCGGCTGTCAGACAGCCGCGGAGCCCCGGAACACCGCAAAGGCTCAGGGCGCTCGAGGCAGGGAAGGGCAAAAAAAAGGCGTAATGGGGACGACTGCCAAGGCGGTCTCTTTCGACGGTGAGTCTCTGAACTTCACAAAGTTGGGCCCAAAGCCGGCTCACACTCCCTCTGGCCCATCCCAAGAAGTGGGCTGCGCCGACCCCGGGATACGAACTGCCAGCGCCGACCGAGGGCGTGGGCCCGGGGTTCCGAAGCCTGCGTGCGCCTCGCCGGTCGAGCCTGGTTCCCTTTCTCAAATCTTACCCCGCGCAGGCCCAGGACTTTGTCACTCCGGCCAGCTCCGGGGGTAAGGCCCTTCAGCACGGGCGAGAGCGCGACCCCTGCCCTACCGCGAGGTCCTGGCGCGCAGATCCCACGAACCGGGACCCTCGCGGCGCGGAGCGACACACTTGCGTCGAACGGCCGGAAGCCAATCCTGCGAGCGAGGCTTCGTGCCCGGATGTGGGCCTCGCTTCCGGGAACTGCTCTGGCCAGGGAGCCAGGTTCGCAGAGGGCAGGATTCGTTCGCAAGGGAGAGCCCTTGTGGGGTGAGAAAATGTGAGGAGACACACGGGAGTAAGGGCCCTTGACTGAGACGTGCATGGCGCGGCCTTGGGCCGTAAGCCTCCTGGCCGCCCTCAGGGCCCACACCGCTCAGGGCCCACGCTGATCCTAGGGCTTGGGCCGACAAGAGGCCGCCAAGAGGCCGCCACAGGCAATTCACGACCCTGGCAGTCCAGAGGCAGCAGGCCTTCAGGAAAGCCTCAGGGACTTGCCGCCTGATCCTGGGCAGGGAGCTCCTGAGCGAGGGTGGCCGGCCGGGGCGTGAACCTGCACCCGGGACCCTGTCCCTGGCTCTGAGGCGCCCAAGGATATTGAACACCACGGCCTTGGAGTCCTCCCCTGCTCCGGGAAGACGGAAGGGCGAGGGTTGGGGGGTCCACAGCCAAGCGACAGTGAGCCTTCGCTTCCTAGACCTCACAGAGGGCAGAGCTACACCGGATGAGGGTAGACAGTCACGGTGGAAGGACAGAACCATAACGAGACAGGCACACTCTGGGAGTTGGGACTCTTAATTACATTTCTTCACATCTTTGACCCCAGAGCTTCGCCGGTGACAACGTACGCCTTCTCCGCAAGAGGGTTTGGGGAAATTAACTTTCCTGGGACTCTTTCATCCCTCCTATGTGGGCTCAGGGAGGAAGGCAGACAATAGCAGTCGCCGAAACACCTGCGATCTCTCAATGTAATGAAATCTGGACAATAATTGGAGTTGTTTCTCCTTCCGATTCCAGAGGGAGCTCAAACCTGCAGCATCAAGGTTATCCTTCTCCAAAGAGTAAAACAAGATACTCGCTAAATCTGCTAGGGGCACAGCCGCCCGCACCTGAAGGGCGTTCCCCCTCGCAAACGGAAACGGCGATCTGATTTTTTTATTTATTTATCTATTTATCTATTTATTTATTTATTTATTTTCATTCTAGCGCCTAGAGGGAACCTAAGTTGGCTGGCTCTGTGTAATACAATCCTTTGACCCTCTGGAGATTAAACTAGAACTGAGCAAAGAGAAAAGCAAGGTGCTGGGGAGAGAGTGGTGGGCAGAAGTCTGGTAAAGGTGCTAAGCAAGAACTGCTCTGACCTGGCGGCGGGACCCAGCGCGGCTAAATCCCGGGACGCCCGACCCCAGGGCTCTGGGCAAACCCGGCAAAAATATGGCCACGTGCTTTGGCTCTGCGGTTTGGAGCCACACACACACAGCGGCATTTGTCTTTTTCTCTTGGTCCTGGGGTCCCTCTCAGGTGGTTCTGACAGCGGAACCACGAGTAACCCCCGAGCTCGGCCACTCGACCACTTCGCTCATGCTGAACGAGGAGTAATTCTATAGAGAGGGCAAAACAAACTGCTTGCCCTATGGGGGACCCAGTCCCGCGCAGAGGAAGGGCTGATAGAGTGACAGAGCTCAGGGAGTAGCGGCCGAGGCGCTCCTCTCCCACACCCGCCTTTCGGTCCGGTCATTTGTCATCCCGGGCTCTCCGGGCTCCTTGTCACGCCCCGCTCTCTGGGGCCATGCGACAACCCCTTGACAGCCGGAGCTCCGCGCCCTAATGGCTCCCAGGTGCCCCACCCTGAGAACCAGGGCCCACCCCTTACTGAAGCCTCTAAATACAAACAGCACAAGCGCCGCTTTTCCTGCATCCAGATCCACTCCTTAAACTCCCACCTAGCAATGACTCGCCGATGTTTGGGGTGGTGGTTGTTCTTTTAAAAGTATGTTAAAGGATCACTGGCGTCTCCCTGTCAGGACATTACGCCTTTATCCCCATCAATTAACCACACCTCCGAGGGTTGCTTTTGAGAACTAAATTGAGCTGCAGAAGTAGGTATAACATTTCAGGCAGATGTTGTCATCGCCCGCAGAGATAAAGGGCCGGCGGGGCCAGCCCCGCAGGTTCAGCAGCTGCCCGAGCGGCGCTGGACCACGCTAAGCACTCGCAGCTGCGGGACTGGAAGCGGGATCCCCACCCTACGTTGCGCTACTGCGTGGAGCCTGGAAGAACCGGGAGGGCCCTAGCTCTCGGACCTCAAGCGTTGTGCACGTCAGGGGGAAGTGTGTCCAGAGTTGTGCCAGGGAAAACGCTGAAATACGAGCCTTGCGTTTTTGCGCAGAGAAGTAAAGTGGAGAATGTTAGCAAAGCCGGAGCTCCCCCGCCGGAAGAGGGGCGTGGAAGACAAGAGGACAAAGTAATGAGTTTGGCTGGCAGCCGTCCTCCGGCAAACCTCACCTCCTCTTCCCGCCACTGTAGCCTCCTTCTTCCTTGTAGCAGACCCCCTTGTGGAGGAAGGCGCAGTGTTGTATAGGGATGCTAGATATGGAAATAGGAAACCCGGGATAGAAACGTCGCATTTAGGACAAAGGGGTTCACTAGGGACCGCCGCGGGCTTCCGCACAGACGTGTTTTTCCACTCTTTCTCAGCCCCAATCACTCCCCAGGACTTGGGGCTAGGCTGTCGCACGCAGCTGGGAGGCCCCGAGGGCTGAAGTTAGGAGGGAATAGGGGACGTGGCCCTCACTGCAGTTGCAGAGCTTTCCTCCCGACAGTGACCACAATAAATTTAGCCAAGGCTAAAGGAGATTAATTTCCCAGCATAATCCAATTAAAAGATTTCTAAAGTAATCTTTTGCGAAAATGAAAAAAAAAAAGTGCGCGGAGAAAGAGGGGACTGGTTCTGACGACAGTGATTTATAACGTCGGCACAGCTGCGCTGGTCCCTGGCTGTCAGGCACGCGATTTGACCAGAGCATCCCGTTGGTGCCGCCAGTCCAAACCCTCGCCTTTCTGAAAGACAGCCATCCATCACCCCAACCTGGGCTGGGGTTGCTTACAAGCACCATAGACTTTTTTAAGTGCTATTAGATTTATGGTCTCTTTTTCGACGCCCATCCAGAGTAATTAGCACATATGTTCTAAATAGATGATAGTTTTGTGAGCAATAAAGCAATTACCCATCGTTGGAGCTGACAGTTCCTCCAACTAAACTCCAACCAGCAGCTAATTGGAAAAGTCATTTCAGCTCCATTGTCTGCAATTAGTCCTGCTAAACTACTACACCCCAACTAGCTGGTTTGAGGTTAATTTATTCAGTGTTGTATTTGCAGGAACGAGGCACTGGCACGAAGGGACTTGCCTTTTGCCCCTCCAGACTGCACCCTGGAACTAGAGAAGCAGGTGGGAGTGAGAGGCCAGTATTTTGGGGGGCCAGAATAATTCCCAGAGGAGGAAGTGCCTGGCTGCTTCAGCTTCAAGGTCAGTGTCCAGTTCGCTGAACAAGGCAGACAGAAAAGCCATTGTTTCTCCTACTGGGTAGTAAAAAGTGCTCAGTGTGTGTTACCAAAACCTTGGTTAAAAGTAAGCATAGAAGAGGCAACTAGATCCTGAGCTCACCTTTCCTCCCGCACACCCAGTCCTGACCCTGAGCTACCAAACTGTCCTCAATAGATAAATATGGACTCGAACCCACCAAAACAGCAAAATTCAGCGCCCCCAATGAGGAGAGGGAGCTTCCAGTTCTTGGAGTAATTCAGAGAAAGAAAAGACTAGAAAAGTCAGGAAGCCCTGCTCTTGCCTTCAGCATCTCTGAACATGAAGTCACTTCACCCTTGATACTGGGCTTTCTCCTTGACTTTTTCCTTTCTTTCTTTTTTCTTTTCTTTTCCTTCCTTATCCTTTTTCTTCTTTCCTTTCTAAAGTTAAGCCCAATGAATCCAATACTTGTGCACAGTGAGTGGAAAAAATGTGTTAAACGTCAGTTTGACGCCCCACCGGAGCTTCCAAATATCCAGCGGCTGGGATTCTTCTACTTAATTTAATCTTTATTAGACAGGGCGGCTCCTACCCTCCTATTCACCAGGAAACACCAGGAAACGGATCTGTTGGGGTTCAGAACTGAGGACGGTAAAGGAGAGGAGTTAAAGAGGATTAATCCTCTCCCTCCCAACCTCAAACTTTGGAACTTCGATCTCCTATAGACTACGGTAGAGAGGAGAGGTTCAAGGTCCCAGATCTGACAGCGAAGGGTCTCTGCAGTGTGTAACAGGGGGCAGGGAGACTGGCAGGTTGAGATGGGAACTTGTAGCCCTGGTAACCATGTATTCCTTTACAGGAATTTACAGCAAAGTGACCCAGGCTCTGGGAGAAATGCGAATTTTACTGGAAAGAACTTAGGGGGAGGCAGGGAGTGCGGAGAGCTTCTTAGGAGGTAAAGTCCAGTGTTTTCAGTCTTAGAAATCAAATGTCCTTTTCTGGGTAGTCATTTATACTTCAGCTGTGGACTGGTTTCTCCTTTTTAAAGCAACTGTAATCCTTAAGGAAGACAAATTAAGTGGTATTTTAGTTAGCATTAAAAAACTTAACTAAAATAATTCTAATTTCAAAGCAAATTGCAATCAGTTGTTCAGTTTCAAAGGTTTGGAGGTATGTATCTATAGCAAGAAAAACCTTTAAATTGCCTAATGTCAGGCTCTTGTTTTCCACTTATTTATTGTGTTTTAACCAATTTAATTCCAAGAAAGACTGAAAAGAAAAAACTCTGGGGAGAAATTGAAAGCAATGGTCTTGCTTTACCCCATCTCCTCTCACCTGTCATACAGTCTCTACCCTCTGAAAAGAAATCCTCCCATTAGTGTGACCTCCAGTTAAAAACAGAAAGGAAATAAGATGTTTTCACTAAAAAGCTGTCCATCGAGCTCTCAATTATTTGCTTTCTTTGGGGGGACTTCAATATGACATCTCAGAGTGCGGGGGCAAGAAAAAGCTGAAGGAAGAGTCAGCTGAAAAAATCACCAGGACTTGGTAGAGAATCCTCATGTGGGTGTGGGTGTGGGTGTGTGAAGGCAAAATAACCACCCAAACCTTTCCCCCAGAGTGTCAAAGAAACTTTTATGTATATATCCATGCACTCTGAAAAATCTTTAAGCACAAGTGTGCAGAAATGTCGTCCTATGTAACCTCAGCTTACTATCCACACACATAGATTCACTTCTGGAGTAAAGGCATTTCACTGGTCCTATAGCTTCTTTCCATTAAGAGCGATTAGATGGTGTCTATTCAAAGTTGCTGATCCATAGAGAAAATAAGAGCAGATAAAAGGAGATTTCAAGTGACCTCCTCGTCCCTTTCACACCAACCTGAGCCCTAGAATAGCCAAGGATCAACTAACACAAAAGCCCTTTCCTTTTTCTTTTCAGCTTCAGAAGATTTCCTGCAAAGGGTTAACAATAAAACAGAACTATCCTCAAGTTTGTTAGATCATGCTTTCCGAATGCTTTATTAACTCCTCCCATAGTTGGGCTAGGTTTATTATTCACCTCTGAAACAGGTAAATAAAATATACATAGCATAACAGAGGGCATTATTATTTACTGCCCCATGTGGTTTGTATCAGTGGTGTGTACCTCGCTCATACTTTTTCATTTAAACTTTACCTAACCCTCCCTCACTGATGGAGGACACTGTAATAAACATATCTTTCCACTGAAAATTTAGAAGTTAATGTTAGCTTTATTATCTAGACCAAACGTCTAATAGGTAAATACTATTGTAATATGACCATAGTTACCAACAGATCTGCTGGCTTTGTGAGTCAACACTTTTTCACTAGTTTATTTTATAGGCCATTCAGAAAGTGACATTAAGGAATTAATAAACATTAATATGTTTAATCTGACTTGAATCAGTTACAACTCAGATCTACTCTGCTGGGCTAATCCTGCAGTAAAAGAAATGGGTGCCCTGACAGGTAACTATTAAGAGAAATTATTGTATGGTTTAGCAGATTGTATTGTCAGGGAACTTTAACAAGCTTCTAAGTCATTTCAAAATTCCAACTTTTCATCCAAACACAACCCATTTTCCCCCAGGAAAAAGAACCACGCAGTTATTCTTCATTCCAGCCCAGCATTTAAAATAAAGAAATACACTCTGCAGCATGAAAGTCTCCAGTTCTTTCCTTCTTTTGCATAAATGCATTTAGATAGCTAAGGCTTGATTTTTACAAAAAGTAAATATTTGGCCTTGGCTTCTCTAGTGTGCTAGGGATGATTGTCACTTTTCCTCCGATAAAAGGCTTGGATTTGCATCCAAAGGTCAACAATTGCTCTCCTGCCATCCTCCGGTGGCGAGTCCCAGCCCTCCAACTGGAGGCCCAAGCGGAAAGGGGAAACTGCTTCCCTCATCTCTCCTTCCAAAACACGTGCTTTAAATGGCTGGTTTGTGATGGAAACTAAACCGTTTTCTAAGGTAAAGCACTTATCTCTGGGTGTTTTGACCCAAAGGTGACAAAGAAAAAATGCCTACTAGAAGGATAGTGAATATCCAAGCCTCCTGATCCACGGTTCAACTCATGGACAGGCTAAAAGCAGGCAGTCCAGCAGAAGCCCAGCTCCCGATTTGGCCTTTCCATCCTTGTTTTCATTTTAACAAAGGCAGAACTTTTTACAACCGGGCAGCCACAATACAGACTGAGTTCAGTCTTGTGAGGAGGGATTTCTGACACAGGCAGGGGCCTTTGTTTGTTTGTTTGGGTTTTCATTTTGACTTCTTAATAATCATGAAACATTGGGCAGGCATTCCTGTGCCTCTCTCCACCCTCTTCTTCAAAGTATCATTCTAAAGACCATTTTAAATATATCTTCTTCAACTGTGTTCTTCCTGGGCTTAATCTCATGCCAAGGGAGACTAATTGATTCGGCACCTTTAAAACAAGCTCTTTGGGAAAGGTCTGCAGTAAGAGCCAAGAACTGACCTTTCTCCCAGTGAGTGCTGGCATGTTCATCTCTCCAGATGGGTGTGATAAAACAGGGTTATTTCTGTGCTCTTGTCTCTCTAAACAGGAAAATATCACTTTTAACAATTTAAGGGGTAGGGGAAAGGTATAGGAGATAACTTTCTACATATTTCTGGTCATTTGTAGGGTCTCATCACCCTTGTACTAGGTGTAGAAAATGTTCTCACAAGGCCACCTTTGTTTAGTGAGATTTACCAAAAAGCCAAAATGAATGGTCTGGTGAGTTCTGGAAGAGTAAATATCAAAAAGGTCATAGGATTAATGAAGAATGATTCGGCCTACCTGGAAAGAAAGATTTAGGGTAGGAGGATGTTAATCGCCTAGAAAGTCTGCTTGGATCCAGATTCTGAGGCCAGGAATGCAAGTCAATGAAGTATATGCAGCCACCAATCTCTGCTTCTCTCCTTCTCCCCCAGGTCATAACTGTTTACTGGCTATCCAGCTAGGAGAGATCAAGTGTTGTGTGGAAGCTCTCTTAAAAAGTAATTAAGGCTGAGCCACAATGCTAGCAAATCACAAAGGAAATTGTAAGCTTACAGCCCAAATCCTCCTTCCCACACCGAGGGGTAGCTTCTCATCTCTTAGGGGATTGTGGGAGATTGTGTGCACTGAATAGTCTTGTGGGGACCAGACTGTCACAGGTAGCCTTCCGAAAGGAAGTTGGGGAGCCTAGAACCTGGTGAGCCTTTTCCCATACCTGGATGGGCCTCACCAGGAGAAAGAGACCTTGGAGAGGACCCAGTATATATGGCCACTGGAATGGCAGTCTCAAGTAGGGTATTGAGGCAAGGGCCATGGTGGGCCTAGGTTCGAGTGCCACGTGCACATATTAGACCTAGCAACCAAGGTGAAGGGCTGAGGTGAGAAAGGAGGGAAAGAGATCTGGAGAAGAGTAGTGAAATAAGGGTGGATCCTGCAACTGTGTTTTCTTCTCCTGAAGCTGAGTGTGCCCAGACACTTGGGTGGACTATCAGTTGGGGGACCTACATGTTCCCACGAAATGCGATCATTTTTCTGTTCTACCCCAACAACAGATATCTTATGTCCTGGTTGAGTGTGGGGTGCATAAGGCCCCAGGATCAGTGTGCCAAGTTGAACCAGTAACAAAGGACAGCCTCACAGAGAGAAAGCAGAACTGCCCATGGACCTGAGCTGACCCCCCCGCCCCCGTCGCTCCATGGAAGCCATTTTGCTAGGGCCGAGGCTGTGAGCCCAAGTGGAGGCACATCCACAGAGTGTGCAAACGCGGTAGGGAACACAAGGTCCGTAAGAAGAACAGCGACCTGAGCTCCGCTTGCGCTAGAGGAGTCCCAGAGGAGGACAGCACTTCTCGTAAAAACTCAGTTTCTTCCTGCCTGCCCCCTCTTGAGACAGAAATGTAGCACACAGGACCGGCGGAGGGGCTATCTGTCCCCTGCTCCGAAAAGCCGAGAGTTTCCACTGCTGTGGGCGCCACCACCAACAGCCCCCATCTTCTAGACTAGGGCCGGTGCAGCATCCCTTCTTCCCTTCCTTCTGGAGGAGCGGGTGGCTTCGCCTGAAGCCTCGAGGGCCCCAACTGTCCCCACCCCCAGGGTCTCTCAAATTTGGAAGCTCAGGGTGGGGGCTAGCGGAAAGAGCCCACAGTGAGGGCGAATAGGTTCCGCCCTTCCCGGGAAGTCTCGGCTCATCCGCGCACCCTGCCTTCCCTCCTGCCTGCGTGGCCGGACCGAGGCCAGCCTTGCGTGGCTGGCTGACTCTCTAGACCTTCTAGCCCCCCGGGGCGGCCCCCGGCGTCGATTACCCCCGCCCCCTGCGCCAGCCCTGCGCGCCCTCTGACGCAAACGCGCGCCCCTGCCCAGCTCAGAGGAAAGCGCTCTTGTAGGTTTTAATTGAGCCTCTTCCTTTCACACACACCCCCTCCGTCCCCACCCCGGGGAGGTGACCCCTCCCTGCCCCAGCCCTCTTGCAGCGGCGCGAGGAGTATGCCGGGGCTGCGGGGCGGGAGATCTGATGCTCTGTCGCCGCCGCCGCCCCGGGTTCTCCACTGGGGAGAGCGGCTTGGTGTCCCTTTTAATCCGCTGACATTATCGCCCACATCAAAGAGGCAGCCATCGATCGCGTTACATTAGGGGATCCCGTTACACACGGCGCCCGCAGGTGGGCGGCAGGAGCCGAGCTCGTAAGGCTCTGGCCCGAGCCAGGCTAGGCGCGGGCAACAGGGCCAGCCCAGCCAGGCTCAGCATCCGGTTCCACTGCGGTTCGGGCTCTGCACCAGCGGGACCGCTGCGCGCGTGTTAAACGCCCGCCCCTCCTCTGCCACAGGGCTGGAGGCCCGGCATCCGTCGCCCACTGGTTGGGGGGGGGGTGCGGGGGTAGAGGGTAGAGGATGGGGGTGGGGAGATCTGTTTTGAATTTGGACTGACGCTTGGCTGACACGATCCTCAGCTCTAGGAGGGCGCGGTGGCCGCGGTCCCTGCCTCCGCGCCGTTGCGGGACAGAGGCCGGGTGAGGGTAGCTCCTGTGCAGGCCCCGCGGAAAGTTCTCCTCATCCCGCCCTGGTTGCCTGGACTCCAGCCCTGGCCTGCAGAGGCCAAGAGAGCCAACCTCCCTACCTGTCCGCGCTGCCAACCCCGAGTTCAAAAGAAACGATAATCATTGCGTTACTTGCCTGGTGGGGAAGGACTTAGCCAAGTCTCGCTTCTGGTGCCCACGACTCACGGTCCAGGGTCCGAGGGTGGCTGGGCCCGCAGACCCGGCGTCCGGCGGGCCTCCGGTTCCCTGGCGCTCGCTTTCGCCTCCTCTTCCACTCGCTCCGTCTCTCTCCACGTTCTCTTTCCTTCTCCTTGTCTCCCTCTCTCTGCCTGCTTCCTCTGCCCTCGACTGCCTGCCTCTGTACTATATGGGGAGTAAAATTTAGAATTTATATATAGAAAGCTTGTTCTCTTTTTCCTTTCTCTTTTAAATCTTTTCTTCTCTTTCTTTCTTTCTCCCCCCCCCCTTATTTGGTCTTTTAATCATGTTCATTTCCCCCATTTTAATTGACCAGGAGACGTGAGAGCGTTTATTTGGGGAGGGGGCCGAGGGCAAGGAGCCCCTGCCTGCCCCAGTCGCCTCCTCTCCGTCAGCTGCGTACAATGGGCCGCCGCTTGCAGAGTGCATTGACTGTCTCTCCATTATTCGAGCTGGAGGGGCTGTGGGGCAGGCACGGAAAAGGCTTTTTATTCTGCTCTTTAAAATCGTCGCTAGTCACTAAGCAATCGCTGACTCCCGACTTGTAGGCTGGAGAGACCGGGGAAGCGCAAAACGCACCCCAAACACGCAGCGCTTCCCAAACCCCTCCCTGGTGAAATTTAAAGTGAGAACGAGTATTTAAAAACAGACCCTACCTCTGTCAATACAGCGTGGCCATTTACACCCACCTTTACCTGAGGGCGTGTTGAGGATCGGGATGCTGGAGCTGAGACAAACTTTTACGCTCTCCCGAGTCGAGGGGCGGGCGGGCGAGCGGGGCTCCCACCCCCAGCGGCTGCCGCGGCAGCTTTGTCACTCCGCACAGCTCCGCGCCCGCCTGAGCCTGCCTAGGGAGCGATCTCAAAACGAGGGGGGTGCGAGTGTGCTATTGGAGAATATGTAACTAATAGAAGTATCATTTTCCCCAGTACGATCTTTCAAGGAAAAAAATCCATTGAAAGAATTTTCAAAGTGCTGTCTCCGTTTGGAGAAAAGGCGCAGGCTGCCTGCGGGGAGGGGAGGAGAGACCCGGCTGTGCGCCTCCCCGGCGCGGCTCCCGTCCGCTAGGTGGCAGCCGGAGCCAGCGATTCCTGCAGGCCCCGCGGCAGGACCGCTCCTCCTGCCCGCCCCTCCTCCCACGACCAATCGCCTTCGGGAATCGGGGTCTCTCGCTCGCTCTCATTCTCTCTCTCTCTCTCCCCTAACCTCCCTTCCTCTCTCCCTCCCTCCCCATCTCCCTCTTTCTCCCTGTCTCTCCCTCTCTCAGTCTCTCCCTCTTCTCCTTCTTTCTGTCTCTCCGTCTCTTTCCCTCTGCCTCCCTCCCTCCCTCTCTCCCTCTCTCCCGCTCTCCTCCCTCTCCCCTGCCGCTCCCCCCACCCTCCTCTCCCCACTCCCCCCTCTCCACCTCTCCCCATCTCCCATTTTCCCTTGTCAGTCGCTCGCCCCTTTCCTCTTTTCCTGGGACTCCGACTTGACCGCACTAACTGTTCCCCCCCATATGAGGACTTACTACTGTTTTATCAGTAATTATTTAAGCGTTGTTTGAAGTTTGGAACAGCCTGCGAATACCAAAGAGGAAAAAAGAAAGAAGGAAAAATCGGATTGATTGTAAAGTTTATTTTTAAAATCATCATGGGATGAATAGGAGCCGTTGATTCAGATTGATTTTGTGGCAATAGCTGCATATTTCAGGAGTGTGTTTTGTCATAATTAAACCTTTAAAAGCAATGTATACTTTGGGCCAAAACGGGGAGTCCTTACCTTGTTTCTTAAAGGATATAAAAAGAGCAGAATCCACACTTGGATTATGCTTATATGTGAACGAAGAAAACAATTCCAACCCAGCATATTTCGTGAATCATTAAAATCGTAAGAGTTTATTTCTCATTAAAATTTTTTCTAACATTTTCAACGACACTCTCTTCACGCTCATAAAACCTAATTTTAAAAACTTTTCAGAAGAAATCAAAATAATTTCCTTCTAATTCTCTTTCACCCATTACTAGGCATTCTCCCCCTCGCCATCCCTTCCCCCTCTAGTGTTCGGGTGCGTGTGTGTGTGTGTGTGTGTGTGTGTGTGACCATAGACGACCCATACTAATCAGGTCTCAGAGTAAATAGCAGCGCAGGGCGATCTCAATGTAAATTGCGCTTGTCAGAAGCACACCCCCCTCCCTCACTTTCCCTCCTCCTCCCCTCACCATCCCCGTCAGTAGGTAGCTAAGAGGGAGGGGGAAAAAAAAAGAAAGAAAGAAAAAGAGGAGGGGGGAGGGGCTCTCCAACCAATGGCGTGCTGGAGGCTTGGCTAACCTTAGACTCCCATTTTCTCTCCCCCCCGATTCAGGGCTCTGACCAGTCAGTCGCCTTTGATTATCAGTTGCCAGCAGCCCTTCTCTTGGCTCCTTGACACGAGCTCCATATAAGGCAGCGATCTCCATAGAAACGTGTCAGTTTCAATAGTAGTGTCAAAGTTCACTATATACAGACATTCGCGCAGATCCCCCTTTCGGAAACATTGCTCTGCGAGTCCTCCCGTTTAAACGCATTCAATTTTGGGGTCTCTCTCTCTCTCTCTCTCCTCTCTCTCTCTCTTCTCTGTCTCTCTCTTCTCCTCCTCCGCCTCTCTCTCTCAGTCTCTCTCAATCTCTTTCTCTCTCTTCTCTTCCCTCTTCTCCTCTCTCCCTTTTCTTTTCTTACATATTCTATTAGTTGTTTCCCTTGTATTCCTCTTCTTTCTCTTTTTCTCCCTCCTCCTTGCCTTTTACTCCATTCCTGCAGAAGAGAGAGGGCTAAACTTAAAAAAAAAAAAAAAAAAGGAGGAGGAGGAGGAGGCACCCCCTTCGTATTCTTCTTATCGTTATTTTATACATATATGATTTTTTTTGGAGGGAGGGTGTTGGTTCCCGGCTGAAGAGCACTTATTTAAAATACTAAAAAAAGAACATTTTTGGGCGATCTCCAGGGTTTTTTTAACTAGCTCTGTGTGTTATAGCAGAAGAAGCAGAAGAAGGAGCAAGAAAGAGGAAAAGAAGAGGATTATTTATTCGACCTACTTTGGATGTCTCTCGCTTTTTTTTTTTTAATTGCAATTCTTTTTCTTCTGATTTTTATTTTTTCGATTTCGCTGTGATTTCGTCGCCGGCGTGAATTATCTCGTATTTTTCTCCCTCTCCGTCACCTCCCGAAAGAAGAAGGCAGCGAGAGCCCGGCGCCACCGGCACAACAAAAAGAGCAAAGTGTGTGATCCTCCTCGCCGGCTGCCTCCCTCTCTCCAGCGCTGCCTTCCTGAATGGCTGGCTGCGTCCAGCCCTGGACCTGGCCCCCCGACACCAACGCGCCCTGATCACCGCCGGCAGCCTCGCCCCGCGCCCTGCTCGGCTCACCGCGCTCCCCTCAATCCCGAGCCCAGCGAGGGCTCCCGCCGGGACAGCGGCGGCGGCGCGGGCGGCCCCGACCCGGGCTCGCGCTCCGGCTGCGGCCCCGACTCCAGCTCGGACTCCCGCCCGGGCCCCGGCTCCTCCAGCGGCGCTCGCCGCTGCAGCTGAGGCGGCGACTCCAGCGGCGCCTGCAGCCGCGACCTCCTCCTCCTCCTCCTCCTCCGCCTCCTCCGCCTCCGCCGCCGCCGCCGCCGCCCTCGCCGGCTTCCTCTATGTCGGCTCAGCCGGCGCGCAGCGTGTAGCCGGAGCGGCCGGCGGGCGGGCGGGCGCCCGGCGCGGGTGAGCGAGTGTGTGTGAGAGTGTGTGTGTGCGCGGGGGTGCGGGCGAGGCGGAGGGCGAGTGTGTGCGCGCGCCGTGGCCCATGCCCGCCGCCCCCGGCGCTGCGCCCCGCGCCGCTCCCGGCTGCCGCCTGTGCCATTTCTGATTTTGCAACTTGGGGAAGAAGAAAAAAGCGAGAGAAGGGAGCTTGCTCGGTGGGGGGGGGTGGGGAGGGGGGGGAAGGAGAGCGTGGCCCCCCCAGGATCGGAGAGCGGGGGGAGCGGGCGAGGGGAGCAGGGGTGTTGGGGGGGGAGCCAGAGAGCCTGGGGGGGCTGCAAAAAGAGAGAAAGAAAACAGCAGGAACCACAACAAAACGCCAGCAGGGCGGGCGGGCGCGCAGCAGCAGCGGGGCGGCCGAGGCAGTAGCGGCGGCAGCGGCGGCGGCGGCGGAGGCAGCGGCCGGTGCCCGGCTCGGGCTCGGCTCCCGCGACCCCGGGGCGCCCGGCGGGCCCCCCGCCCCCTCCCCCTCCCCCCTTCCCCTTCCCCTTCCCCTCCCAGCGCGCTCGCGCGCCCCGCGGCCCTCGGCGAGCAGCTCGGCTCCCCCCAGCGCTCCCCGGGCCCAAAGATATGGCAATGGTAGTTAGCAGCTGGCGAGATCCGCAGGACGACGTGGCCGGGGGCAACCCCGGCGGCCCCAACCCCGCAGCGCAAGCGGCCCGCGGCGGCGGCGGCGGCGGCGGCGAGCAGCAGCAGCAGGCGGGCTCGGGTGCGCCGCACACGCCGCAGACCCCGGGCCAGCCCGGAGCGCCCGCCACCCCCGGCACGGCAGGGGACAAGGGCCAGGGCCCGCCCGGCTCGGGCCAGAGCCAGCAGCACATCGAGTGCGTGGTGTGCGGGGACAAGTCGAGCGGCAAGCACTACGGCCAATTCACCTGCGAGGGCTGCAAAAGTTTCTTCAAGAGGAGCGTCCGCAGGAACTTAACTTACACATGCCGTGCCAACAGGAACTGTCCCATCGACCAGCACCACCGCAACCAGTGCCAATACTGCCGCCTCAAGAAGTGCCTCAAAGTGGGCATGAGGCGGGAAGGTGAATATTTCTTCTCTGCTTCTTTCCCTGAGCTTCGCCCGCCTCCCCGACCCTCTTTCTTTCTCTCGCGGGGGTGGCTGCTGTATGGGGCTGGAGCTCCTGCGGTCCCGGCCCCGTCCCAGCTTCCCCTGTCCCCGCTGCCTTCCTCCCCCGGCGTCACCCCCCCCCCCCAACCAAGCTCGCTGCCGCTGCCTCCCCCTCCCGGCCTGCGCTCCTCTCCCTGGCTCCTCCACCCCTCCTGCTGCCTGCTCAGGATTGTGTCCCTGGGATCGTGAGCTGTGGCTTAAAATCCCTTACTTCCTCTGTCTTGGATGTGCTCGGTGTGTGTCTCTTTCCCGCGTGTGCGTGAGGATGCTTGGGGGCTGTGCTGGCATGAACTTGGGGAGGGGTGCTGATTTCCCCCAGAAAACTCTTCTGTGTTTTTCATTCCACTTTCCCTTCCACCTCTTCATACCCTTTATTTAAAATTGGGGAGGGCTGGGGACTGGAGTACCCTGAACCATAGATGCATTGCTGCATCATCCTTTTGGAAGCTTAGCTTGGAAAAAGAGGAGTGAGATTTATTGCACTTGTAGGTCTAATTAGGGGGGAAGGGGGGCTTCTGGCCTGTTCACTGGTTCCCTCTCCTCTTCACCGAGCTGGGGCCGCCTCCTCCAGAGCTGTGGCCTTGTTTTCACCCCTCTACTTTGAAAGGAAAGTTTGTGACTGAACCGTCCTTTCATAGTTGTGTCATTTTTTTAAAAGCATGATACTCGTTTTATTTCTTCATCAAACTCCACCCTCTGCTTAAATACTGCATACAAATTACAATTTACAACGGCATTTACCGATCCTTCTGATTTGGCTATAATGCATAGACTGCAGCTGGCATGAGCTTCCACTTCATTTAATCCCTGTGTTGTATGGGTTTGGTTTCTTTTAACACAACTTTTGATGTTGTATTTAGATATGCTTCATGTTCATGTGGCAAGAGATGCAGCACTTTTCTTATAAATATATTTAGCCGTTTATAGTTAAAGTTTATCTCCTGACAATCATTAAAGATGTCTTATAGTCAAATTAGCGAACCAGTCAATTTTGCAGAATGCAGATTACTCCTTCTTGTAATTGACTTTAAAATTATATTTTATATGCCACAAAAAAAGAAATTGAATTCCTTCAGATCTCAAGGAGCAGGCAAATATGACGACTTCATTTCTAGCTCCAGGGAGATTTTTGTAGGCATCTGAAAAAAAAAAAAAAACTGAATTGTGCTCTCATTTAATTGAAAAATAACTGCCAAGTTCAAAACTATAATTAGAAAAAAAAGTATTCTAGCTGTTATGTTTCAAGAGCTTAAATTGCATTGGGACTTGCATTAAAATTAGAATCAAAGCAAATTTAAGAAAATAGTGCACAACCTGAAATAAGACAGCTATGTGTACATGGACATATCTATATTAATTTGTTGGGGGGAGAGTTCAGTAGCCCTAACTTTTCCTAAAGTTGTCTTTGTTTACATGGCAATTTAAAACGCTGGCACTGTTGAAGTAAAACATACACATTAAAAAAAAAAAAAAAAACTTTGGTCAGCTTTAAGAACTCAAAGCATGCTTACGTTTTGCATTCAGATGGTTAATGAATCCAGTGTTTTTGCAGTTGCAAGCTCGTGCATTCACTGGGTAAAAGCTGGCTGCAGGTTGCAGTGGCACCTCACAGGACAGACATTAATTATATTTCCCACTTTTTCAATAATGTTTGGCTACTGTAAGTTCTACTTTTTCTTGAAATTTTTCAATTTTCTGTTGCTTTTAACAGTGAACTTTGTGTGGGGCGAAGGGGAGGAGGGGGCAGGGGAGGGGTGCAGGATACTTGTTTTCTATTCAAAAGTTGTAAATGGTTATGTAACTTGTATCTATTTTAAGGATAATTCTATAGCATTTTGAGAGAATATGGAAACATTTTGAGCAAAACACTGCTTGCTCGCAAATGAAGAGGCGCTAGGCGTTTGCCTAGAACCACAACCTTCCTTTGATTTCGCCTGTTCTTTTTTGTTTGTTTCTGTTTTACTCTGATTTGTTTCCTTCTGGAGGGGTGAGTGGGATTTCATTAACCGGTGTGTTACACCTTGGTGGTGGAGGGGTTGGGTGGCACTTTCTTGGCCATGCCGGGCTGGGGGCCCTGAGATCAGGCCTAGTTCTGGCAGGGCTAGGGTGGCCAGGGGCGCAGGCGATGGCTGGGCATATTGAGCCGCGGAGCTGGAGGCCCTCACCCCTGACTTCCTCCCGGTGTGGGCTGTGAGTGAGAGCGAGCGCGAGAGAAGATGCGCCGGGCGCGTGTGGCTGTAGGAAGAGGCTCCGCATTGTGTCGGGTGCGCTGCGGCGCGCCGATGTTCGCAAGCCCCCTGGATGCACATTGCCTCTTTTCTCTCTTTCTTTTTGTCAGCGGTTCAGCGAGGAAGAATGCCTCCAACCCAACCCAATCCAGGCCAGTACGCACTCACCAACGGGGACCCCCTCAACGGCCACTGCTACCTGTCCGGCTACATCTCGCTGCTGCTGCGCGCGGAACCCTACCCCACGTCGCGCTACGGCAGCCAATGCATGCAGCCCAACAACATCATGGGCATCGAGAACATCTGCGAGCTGGCCGCGCGCCTGCTCTTCAGCGCCGTCGAGTGGGCCCGAAACATCCCCTTCTTCCCGGATCTGCAGATCACCGACCAAGTGTCCCTGCTGCGCCTCACCTGGAGCGAGCTGTTCGTGCTCAACGCGGCCCAGTGCTCCATGCCGCTGCACGTGGCGCCGCTGCTGGCCGCCGCCGGCCTGCACGCCTCGCCCATGTCCGCCGACCGCGTCGTGGCCTTCATGGACCACATCCGCATCTTCCAGGAGCAGGTGGAGAAGCTCAAGGCGCTGCACGTCGACTCGGCCGAATACAGCTGCCTCAAAGCCATCGTGCTGTTCACGTCAGGTGAGGCTGTGGTCGCCGGGAGGGCAGGCCGCGCCGGGGACGACTGCAGGCCGCGCTCCGCCCGGCCCGGCCTCCTACGCCGCGTCGCCGCGCGGGCCCCGCCGGCCGGAGCCCGACCTGCGGCCTGGCGGGGACTTGCGGCCCCAGCGCCCGGACACGGCCCGAGGCGCCGCTGCCATCTTGGGAGCGCGGCGGTGCGGGAGCCGAGGCGGCTGGGAGGCGGGCGGCGGGCGGCCCGGCCTGGGGGCCCGGACCCCCACGCGGGGCGGCGGCGGCGGCGGCTGCGGCGGGTGCGCGTCTTGTGTGTGTGCAGGGGTTGGGGGGGGGGCGTGGGGACGGTCTGGCTGCGCGTGTGTGCGGTGTGCATGTGTGTGCGTGTGGTGTGCGCCAGCGTTTAGTGTTTCTGGGGGAGGAGAGGGAAGGAAGAGAACGTGGGAATGTGGCTTTCTCCTCTGTGTGGCACGCTCCCTGGATGTGTTTCCCGACACAGAGAGACACACACAGAGGTGGAAAGAGAAGAATACGCGCAAATAAATCATAAATAATCCCGCTTTATTGCTGCCTGATTTTCCCTTATCGGAAACCATTCATGTTTGCAGTTGCTGAGGTTATTGAGGGTCGTAAAAAACGGATTCAATCTAAACAAGAAAGATAAAAAACAAAAGGAATACTGTAGAATCCGCAAGTATGGGAGGATTCCCGCCCCAGAGATAAATTTCCTATCCATGCAAAACACACGAACATTGGAAATTTAACAGAGTGCCTTAAAAATATCAAATTAAATGTAGGTGGTGGTAACATGCATGTTAACAATTTCTCTTATGATAGATGGTTCAAATTAACTTCCAGGAAAGTGCATTAACGTTGCCTTTGAAGGCTCTAGTCAGAGCCTCTGAGAACAGTGCCCGCTTTTTATTATTGTAACCTGCAAGAGGGAAACATATAAACACCCGGGACAGCAGGTAATGGGGGGAAATATAAACAAAGCCAGAAAGGAGGCTGGTGGGGGAACAGAGCTGCTCAGATTGGGTCCTGGGGCCTTGCCCACTGTGAGTAGGGTTAGCTGCAGTTTTAGTCCCATTATTGGCACTATTGTTTTTAATTCCTCCATTCAGAGAACAAATAAACCATCCTAATAAATCTATCCTAGAGCCAGGACCTCCAAAGGCCAAATTAAAACCATTCCCGGGCAGAGATGGCAAAACCCTTTTCCCAAGGCCTTGTTGAACAGTAAGCAATGGTATAATCTATCAATATTTCCTGGCTTTCATGCGTGAAGAATCGTATTTACATTGTATTAAAATGACTCTTAAATTTGCACAATATTGTAATGTAGCAAATGTAGTATTAATATCGATCTGAACAGCAGATAATTTATTTAGACAAGAGCATCTCATTTGTATGCAGGGTGGCCAGAGCCGTGGACTTGGACTGCCCCCCTTTTACTTTCAGTGCAAATGCAGGTCTGCTCGTGGGAGAGGGAGTTCTTCTTTGCAAGAGGATAAAGTGCAAACCTTAAAACAAATGGAAGATTTATTGAATAGCCTCCTCAGTGTTTGAATGCATTTTATCTTAATAAGTCTTCTTGATGGAAACGTGTTTTTCAAAAGTGACAAAGAGCCTGGGAAGCAGCGACCGGGCTGCTTTCGCTCTGGCAGGCCTGGGGCCTGGCTGGCTCTCGACTACCCGGCTCTTTAGCCAAATTAATCAGGAAGCAAGCCAGTGTCGGGGAAGCTGGGGTTTTAAAATCTCATCCAGTGAGGTGTCTTGAAGCAGAAATGTGACTTGGAGCTGGACAGAGGTCTTCTCAGGAAAGGTCTTTCTTCCCTTTCCCGTGTCCCCTACTTAGGTTCTTTGAACTCCCTTGACTTTTCTGATCTCCGGCCTTTCCCAGAGAGAGGCATGGGCTGTGCTGGCCGCAGGGAAGATGGTGGAATTATTCATGCCTTTCTTTCAACTTTCCATCCTAAAACATCCCCGTGAAAAGTGTTCCTTTTTAAAAAGTTTTCCCGGAGAAGTTTCCCAACTACATCTTCAAGGTGCAGGGGAGGCTGAGAAGTGAACAATAACATTATTTTGTTAGAAAATTGCAAACAGAATATCTGAAAATGGAAATGGAGCTGTCAGTAGTAATTCACCCCCCTTCTCCATACAACACATTTCCACTTTTGACTAAACTTGTTTTGATTGCTAGCCAGAAGGGAATTCATGGGAAGCCTTCTCAAAGTCATCCAACTTTTAAGCAAACTTTGAATGATGGAAAAGACAGTTTTAGACATATTGTCCAACGAGGTTTGCTCCGGCTAAGTATTTGAAGCTGGCACGGGGGTTCCCTGCGGTGGTTTTCACATTTGGCCTCCGGATGGTATGCTTAATCCTTAATATTCTGGAAAGCATCCAAGGACTAGGTCATGACCTGAACTTACTTTTTTAAAAAATTCATTAATTCATACACCTAAATATTCCCTCAAATAAATGGGACCTCCTCTGAAAGGAGCCATCTAGTTAACATAAATACAATAAATCCATTTTCAGCACAATAATAACTTTGATTTCTAGTTATGGCAGCTGATTACATCTATATTTCCTGAACACTAAACTCTTTTGAATGCACACCATGAAATACATTCTCTGCACTACAAAGGCTAAGCCGGGAGGGCCTGAGCAGTAATGGTTATTTATTTACATAATTTCTTTTCCATATACTATAGAAGAAATATTGAAGGTTCCTGCATTGACACTACCACATAAAAAGTGAGGCATGAATTCTGTATATTCTCCCTCCTTTTCTGATCTCGGGTATATCTCATGGAATGTAAATATGTACTTCATTACACCCCCTGCTCACCTCGCTTTGCTGCCACAGTCACCCAATCGATTTGAGAGCTCATACTCTCTGTCCATAGTTGGGGGACTCCTGTTGCAGGAATATCCAGAGTGGGGATGGATATCTAGAGTGGGAATCCAGACCTGAAGTGGGACTCCTGCTGGAGGGAGGCCACAGAGCTGTCCGGCTGGCACCTGGCAGCCAGGCGCCCGCTGCAGGCATTCTGCCTTCAAAGGAGGAAAGAAATCCAAGCAGCCAGCCCAGGGCCCAGGCAAGCCCTTCCCCGGCTTCTCTCCCTTGGACTGGCCTAGCTGGGAGAAGGGTAGTGTCGTTGCACTCCGGGGGCCCTAATTGTGCATATCAGATAAATATTTTACAGACCTGAGGGGATGCCATATGGGTCTTTAAAAAAAATCTGCTGGGGTATCAGTGGGTCCTTTTCATACTACATTGTCTGAGGCTGAAAGGGATCCTGTGCCATAATGGGCAGATAATGCATGTAAAGCAAGATATATGTAAATATGAGTGTGCGTGGTGGCCAGTCAGCAGGGCCAGGTTAGCCAGTAAGGCCAAGGGCAGACCTCAGCTTCCCCTCCCCTGAGTAGTGGAGCCCTAAAGTGCCCCTGCCTCGCCCTGCTAGCCATAAAATCTCACTGGCTTCCCAGGTCAGGCCAGTGTGGATGCACCCGGGTGGCTGGCGGGAGTAATTAGACATCTGAGAGGAACGCATTCTGGATCCAGGGTCAAAGGAGACCCCCCCCCTTAGAAGTCCTTGAATTAGCACTAGTTTTATTTGTATTTTTGCTCAAGGCCATTGCCTTGTAGATGAAGGTGTTAGAGTGCTTTGTAAATCCCAGTTCTTGAAATACAAAGACATAAAGCTCAGAAACTCAGCAGACACGGGTTTCACTTTGAATCATTTGGTAGGACTTCTTGGGGTCACACTTGCCCACTCACAATTATATAATGTCCTTTCGGGGGCATCGCCATTCATGAATTTCTCCCCAGATCTATATATTAGCGAACTCTGCCTTTGATCTCTAGTCAACCTCCTGACTGGCTAAGGGCTCCTCTGTGATCTTTCTGTTTTTTAAATATTTATTATTAATATAAGAAATAACATGGATGTTTGAACTAAGAGAGGAAGCTTTCACTTCATTCTTCTGATTCCACCTTCTCTTCCATTTCTTTGCCTTTAGTTAGTTTATATAGTATAAACTACTGTCTTGAAATATTTTTAGGAGAACATGAAGAGCCTTGGTTGATATGAGATAAACACACAGGTTTTAAGATGCTGTCATTGTGTGTAAGTGCCTTTTCCCCCCTTGGTCCTCTGACAGGAAGCCTATCTCCCCAGTTCCCCCACTCAACTCCCCACCTCCCAGTTTGGAAGCAGCAACAGCAGCTGCCTCCACCCCAGCTTTGTGTCTGATCGTTGAAGATGTCTCCTTTCCACAGCCTGGAGTAACTGAGCCATATTCCTTCTGATTATTATACAGCTTACAGAGATGTGACCAATTTTCAATTACTTGATCAAAAGCACAGATAGAAGTGTACACCCTCACCGAGGCTTGCTGCAGAGTTCTTGGTCGCATAGATAGCGGATCTCAAATCCTGTATTGCTAAAGCATGGGCTCGATCTGAGTCCACGCACTGCCAGCCCATGATTCCTTACCCCTCCCAGGTGTTTATTCACTAGACAGTCTAGGTTCTCCTTGAAGATTTTGGTTGGGGTCATTTGGGTTTGAGAGGGAGGACTTCAAGAAGCCTGTAAAAACTGCCCCCAAGCTACGTATTTCTTCAGGGCTTCTGAACACCCCAAAATCAGGGGCAAAAGGGGCAAAAGTCCTCCCTTTAATGAGCACAGAGGACCGATGCTCCCCTCCAGGCGGAGGACAGGTTGCTCCGCACAGCAAACATGGCTCCAACATCGTACATTATTTAATCCAAAGGTGAAAGAGGAAAAAACAAAGGGACTGGAGAGGTTGCTGCCTCTCTGCCCGTGTGTGCTTCCGTCTCCTGCTCCCCTAGGCTTGGTGGGGGTGTGATTTATTTTTATTGGTGTTGGGGGCAGAGAGGAGGGAATAGTGAAGAAGGAATGGGGAGGTATAGAGAAGAGGATTTTTTTCCCTTTTCCCTTCGATTTCCTTTCTTCCCTCTTAATAACTTAAAAACATTTCTGAGGGTTTGTTTGTGCCTTTGCTGTTCACTAACCTGTGTGTCCCCTCCCCTCTTCTGCCCTTCTTGTGGCCGCACGGGCAGATGCCTGTGGCCTGTCCGACGCCGCCCACATTGAGAGCCTGCAGGAGAAGTCTCAGTGCGCACTGGAGGAGTACGTGCGGAGCCAGTACCCTAACCAGCCCAGCCGCTTCGGCAAACTCCTACTGCGACTGCCCTCCCTGCGCACCGTGTCCTCCTCGGTCATCGAGCAGCTCTTCTTCGTTCGTTTGGTAGGTAAAACCCCCATCGAAACTCTCATCCGGGATATGTTACTGTCTGGGAGCAGCTTCAACTGGCCTTACATGTCCATCCAGTGCTCCTAGACCTTGGGCGCTCCCCACCTGCCCCCGCCCCCCTAGAGACTCACTGGACCGGCGGGGGCCATGGACTCCAAAGCTGCGGGGACATCAGGCGGCTGTTGCAGGGTGCAGCCAGGCAGGGGGGAGGTGGGCCGGGCCGACAGGAGCAGCCCACCCTGCAGAAATGCAACCCGAGCTGCAAACCAGGAGAAAAAGAGACTCTCTTTAGGATCAGATCTGTGAACATGTTGGAAAGGAAAGAAAAAGGACTTTGTGTCTGGTGAGAAAAGGAAAAAAAAAATTGGAAGAGAGGACCATGAAAATTTTAATAAAACAGAAGGAGACTAATGGACCTTCCAGGATTTATTGTGGACGGATGTGGATATATTCTGTACAGAAAACAACACATGGAAGTGGACTGAATTCTATGTAGAAACACACACACACGCCCCAAACATTGTTATTCATTTTGTAAAATACTAGTCTTTATTTTCATTTTTTTGTAAAATTTAAACATCGTATGCACATAAAAAAGGAAACAAGAATTAGGGGAAAATAACATTTTCCAAATAATTATAAAAAAATTGTCCTGTGTCTATGTATCTATATCTGTTTTGTATTTTTTTCTGGTTCCAAACCAGATTTCCTGTGATTCTATACTAATAATTTTTGATATAACCCTTTGCTTCTTATAATGAGTGCGATATATGTTGTCAAGGCTGTTCTTCAAGAATTAAAATTGAAGTGAAAATTTAAACAAAAAATAAAAGAATTTAGCAAAACCCACGTGTCTGGTTACTTGACAGATGTCTTAAGTGCAAGAGAACCCGCCAATTAATTTCCACTCCAATTATTATTAGAATGGGGAGGTGAAGGTGGAAACTTTTAAGGTCCATTATTAAGCGGTTTAGGTTTATTTCCTAAAACCAAGCCACTGCCTTGGTTTTGTAAATGCGGAGGGTCAGGCTCTGTGTGGGCTGGGGTGGGCAGGGAGAGGACAGGGCATCTTGGGCGTTCCCAGCAGCTCTTATGAGCTTGTGGATGGTTGGTGCTGCACGGACGGACATAAGCGGGGACTGGGGTAGGCTTGGTTGCAAGTGGGGCTGGGTCTGGGGACCACCTGCTTTATTGACTGCAGGTGGGAACTTGCCAGACTGGCAAGGCTGCAGAGAGGTGTGGAGAGCTGATGTGGGGGTCAAGGGCAGGGGAGGGCTGCTCAGAAGTTTCTTGGCCTGTAAGTGGACCTTAGACCTCTCCCCTGCTCTGCGAGAGAGTTAGGACCACAACGCTGTCGAACCTACTTTTACTCCGCCTTACGGTCCAAGGCAGAGTTGGCTAGGGTTTACTCTTCCCTCCTGACCCTGTGACAGGGTTCCCTGGAGGGCTCTGGAGCTCAGCTGGGTGAAGGGAACCCACCCCCTAACCCCACCCCACCCCCATGGCACTTATGGGCGTGGACCCGGAACTTGGGAGTTGGTGAGCAAGGCTAGAGCAGGTTCTTTCCAGGAGCAGTGTTTGGGTTCTCATGGCCCTTCCAGGGCAGAAACCTGCCGCTGAGGCCTCGCTTTGGGTGTGCATAGGGGGATGCTCTCTGTTACAGCTTTTGGAGCATGAATGTTTTATAGAATTCTAGTCAGCAGTGTGAGAACACATCCTACCAAGGGAGTTTTTTTCCTAATGTATTAATAAAGCCAGATCTTTTGAAATAACACCTCTTACCACTTCCCCCACCCCTCATCCCCAAACAGGCCTTGGATGAGGCAAGAGCTTCACTTTCAGAAGTCATTGACGAAGTTTTGCTTTCATTTGCTGTCCGGAAATCTCCAGGTCCCCCCACTCCTTTAAAAACGTATTAACAAGCTCCAAGCCGCTTCAGATTTTAATATTCTAGGTGCAGTGCACTGAGGGGGCAATGCCACGCTCTCTGTGGAGAAACCGCCGCAGATCCACCTGCCACTGGCCTGAGCCTTGAGGAGGCAGGGTGGGTAGAGTGTGTGGTGCATGGGGCACTGAGGGGACTTCCTGCCTTCACCTGGGTTCCATCCTACCCTGGGCCTTACCCTTTCCACGACACCCAGGGGCAATGTCTTTGGGCCTAGGCTGACTTCCCTGTAGAGTGAGCGCCCAAGGCCCGAAGGGCAAGGGAAGAGTTCATATTTCACTCCCTACCACCTCCCAGAAAGTCTTGGAGAGCCCTCTAGGTATGCTGGTTCAGGGAATGTGTGGTTTGGGGTGGGGTAGGCTACAGCCAGGCGCTGAGGGGGAGGGGAGAAGAGCTGCCTCCAAGTGCTCACTGATCTTTGCTGTCTTTCTTGAAATGAGATGTAAATCTATTCATTACAGTGTGATCCCTCTGATGAAAATAGATAAACATTTTTGTAGGTCGGAAACGTATTTTTCAATTAATTTCAATATGGAGGCCCAAGCACAAGGTGCCCAGTATGGGGACCCTTCCAGAAGCCAAGACCTGGGATATATGAGGCACTTGCTCCTGGGTCGGGAGGGAGGTGACCGTGGTTACTTGTCTCTTGCGGGACTGGGCCGGGGGCATTGCCCATGGCCTGAGGAACCCTGTGACCTTTCTAAGCCTGGGCCTAAGCCCAGAGCCGACCAGCACAACGTAGGGAGAAGAGCAGGCCTTCCTTCTGTATGGCTTCACGGACTCCCTTGCAGGCTCCAAGAGAGAACCAGGAGGCCCTGGTACTGAGCGGAACAGAGAGGGAGAAGGGGCTTCGCTCCTATGCTCAGAGGATCTGGCTGGGGGCTGCAGGCACTGGGTTTTTCCTGTGCTGTGTCCTTGGTAGCATTACATTCACTCGTCTTCGGAGGTTTCTGTGGGTCTCAAGCAGAGGGACAGAGGCTCCCCAGAGAACTCAGAGGTTCTGTGGGTGCTCCCACAGGGCAAGACAGGCTGCCTGAGTTCGGTGGCTCTTCCCTCTCAGAGCGCGAGGTCGGACCCACAAATCTGCTCTCACGCTATCAGCAGCTTTCCTAGCCGAGATTGCAGTAGGAAAGCCACGGGTTAAGCCTTCCATCAGCCCGGAAGAGCCCCCTCTGCTCCCTGAGCATTCTCAAGGCTCCCTGGCTGGCCCGACCCGTGTCCTCGGCCCAGGAGCTAAGGGCCGGAGCTGTCCCAAGGCCTCCTTGCTGTGCAGAAGGGCAGCCCCAGTAGTGGCCAGGCTGCCCCCGCTCAGTGCCCTGCCTCCCCTCAGACCCTGGAAGCCACTGGACAGAAGGCAACACGGAATAGGTGGAAGCCTCCTCTGCCTGGTGGCCGCCCAGGGGCCCCTGAGCAATGAGCCCGCTTTAGAGCCAAGCACCAGGGGGAGCCGTGGAACTCGGGTGTGAGGCTGCCGCCAGATGTGGGCTCCACGGTCACCTTAGGGTGTGCAGCCCTGCCTTGGCCTGCAGAGGCATAGCAGCCCTAAAGAGTTGGGAGAACAGGATTGGGCTAACTGGGTGGGATAGAACTGACAGGTCCCCAAGGCCGGAGGAAATACACTATAACTGTTGGAGAGCGGCCCACACAAGGTGACTTCCCTCTCAAAATTACCTGTGACATATGAAAGTCAACGCTCCCCTTTCTAACCCAAACACTTGCTGGGCGACTGAGAACTTTGAGGGCTTTGAAGTCAGTTTAAACTACTTTAGCCACAAGCTTTTCTGAAAACATCAAAAAAGCCATCTTAGGACGCACTCTCCTCTGGGAATTTCTAGGGCACGACAGCGCCTCATCCGCAGCCTGGGGACAAAGAGTGGCCTGAGGGAGTTAAAATGTGGCCTCTGCCTCCACAAGCACACCCCAAACTGCGACCAGGCCTGGGGGAAGCCCGGGGGGCTGGGGGTGGGCGTGCCTCCTGGCCCCCAGAACAGCCTTGGGTTTCCGGGACTCTACCCCCTGACGCTGGTTCAGGCTCGCGGTCTCTCCGGCAGCGGCCAAGGGCCTGGGTGAGCTTCCGGAGGCCCCACCGCCCAGCCTGGAGGTCAGCGACACTAGGGATATGGAGCCTCCTTCCATCCAAGCCCACCTGAGCTCCTCTGCTTAGTGCAAAAAGTTTATTTAAAAAAAAAAAATCCTCCTCCCCAGCTTATAGGCAGTCCTTACATCTCCTGTGGTGTGGGAATCCCCTCCCGTAAACTGCTGGATTCTCCAGAACAAATCACCTGAATGTCTCTTCAAATGGAAAACCATGAAGGAGAGTGAGGAGGGTAGGCAGGGAGACACAAGTGGAAACTAATAAAACTCTTGTCAGAGGGCCTGCTCGGGATCCGCGGCGTCACCGGGCCTTTCACTTGGAAAGCCAAAGAGTTGTATTCCTAAATGAGTTAAAGACCCATTTACCTCTGTCGTGTTCTATTCATCAGGCCACAAGTTGAGAGTTCCTAACATGAAACTATTTGTTTGCTTACACAACCAGCTGGGCGCAATTTCACGTCTGAGATATCTATCTGAAAGCGCCTCTCATTTATTATCTCTCCTTGTCAGCGAATCCATTTTCCAGCTCCCCCTCCCCCCCTTTGGGGTTTATTTATTTATTTTTGGTGGGACTTCTTTGCCTGGGAGGACCTGGGTCTAGAATGCTCCCCAGGGAGCGGCCGGTCCCTGCGGGGGGGGGGGGGGGTTTCTGCGGGGCGCAGGGCGCAGGGCGCAGGGCGCAGGGGGCAGCTGAAGCGCGCTGGCGGCCACCGCTGACCCCCCGCGGGCGGGCGGAAAGGGCCAGGGCGAGGGGTGCTCAGCGGGTGGGCCCGGCGGGACACTGCGAAGCTGCCTTTCTCTCTGGATGTCCTCCCTGTCCTCCCAGAGTAAGCCGCAACCACCTGTGCGAGGAAGGGGTGGGAGGAGGCCCGGGAGGGGAGTCCCGGAGCCTCTTTCCCAGATGGGGGCCCGAGATACGGATTTGAGAGATGCTTTTACAAAGCCTCACCTAATCCCATGGGGCCAATTTCTTCTCCCAGGCTGGGCCGGAGCGCGGAGTGAGTAACCAAGATGTAAATAGTTGTGTGATGGGTTGGGGGAGGGGGGCAGGGCATTTATTGTGTGTGCGGAGGGAAGAAGGCTGCACGTGGTTTCAATTTTGAAGCACAAAGAAATAACATGCAATGCAGAAAATAGGTTTATGAATGTAATTGAGAGGAAAGAAAACAATTAACACGGTGCAAGGTTGCACACTCCATTCTCCACCCCTCTCCTTCTCTTCTACCCCAATTTTGAGAAATCCGGGTCATGTGAATAGAGTGGGTCTAGGCAGTTGGATCCGGCTGACAAGGGAACCCCTGATGGAGATCACAGTGATGGGTGGATAATGGTGTCTATCCATCTCCTAGTCTGCTAAGGCCTCCTCCTAACCAAGCTGAAAGCGAGGGATCAAATCCCCAAGTCCATTGTATAAAAATCGGTAGTCGTGGAGGTGGAAGGGAGAAGGGGTGTCTGTGAGGAAGGGGAGAGGGAGAAGGAGAAGAGAGATAGCCTGGGATTTCTTTAAGACAGACCAGGCTGGGCTCTGCAAGCTATCCTATTGTGTTGATTTAGGAGGACATTTGCTGTATATAACGTTTAAGGCTGATAATATCATTGCGCAGCCAGATAAATAAAGCGTTGGCCCAACAGTGGGGTCAGCGATCGATCTCTGGGCTCAGAGGAAAAAGGAGAGAGACAGGATCGAGCACGAGGCTCTGTCTGTGTGCTTGTCAGTCGGCACGCAGGAGCCCGAGTGTGTGTGAGCGTCAGGGTGTGCGAGAGAGAACCAAGTCTTCAGCTGGCCAAGAGGCTCATTAGCATTCCTAACCCATGGACCTGCGCTGACAACTAACAGAGATATCCCGCTCACCACCAGGCCTCCTCTCCTTTTGTCTTCAGATCTGGAGGAGAAAAAGATTTCTCGGTGGAAGCTGGAGCCTGAACTTCCATGTGGTTGATGGAGATTCAGGGTATAAAGAGACGTTTCAGGATCTTGCCTGATCTTTCACTCTGCTTTTAAAAACTTCCCTCCTAAAGAAGGAAGTTGGTTTTTTTTTTTTTTTTTTTTTTTTTCTTCTTCTCTTAAAGTGTAGTATGTTTGTTGAAACTCCAAGCTTAAATGAGAGAGAAAATTCTCTGAAAATATTTTGCCATTTCTCCTTGTTGACATGCAGAGAGGTGGATGTTTATGTGTTTGGCTCACATACACATGTAAAGCTGGTACTTTTAAAGATTTCTAGAACATAGCAACCAGGGGTGGTTTGAGATTTTTGTTTCTCTTCTTTTTTTCTGCTTGGTTTTGTTTTTGTTATGACAAAATTCATTTGATTTTCTATAATAAGTGTTCTGTTTATTACTTCATCAGTCCGCTGTTGAAGTAAAGTACATCTTTCAAAATGAAATGGGGTCTAATTTTGTGTGAACTGTCAGAAATGAGCAATTTTAGAGGCCTCCGCTATTCTAAGAAACATTTAAGGTTATCCTCATTCGTACAGTTTTAATCACCTTACACCTATTTTGGGAAAAGTGTCTTAGTTAAGTACCTCTCATAGGGATAAATACTTATCTACTGCTCTCCTAGATCCTGCGCCTTGCACTCCATCAAATGAGGCAGATAGTTTTACATCGGAGTGTACAAATTATCCCATGTTGACAGATGTTTGTCACTTAGTAACTTCTTTCCAAGTCCCCCCCCCCTCCCCTAAGCCTTCTTTCTTGCTTGCTTTGTTGTTTTAAAATATGCATGTCTCTCACTGGAATGCCAGTCACGAGTGCAAACTTTGTGTCCAACCTCCCACATGAAATGATCCTTTTAGAGGGAACTCGATATGTCTCAATCTGCACTTCACTCAAAGCCTGTGGGTATGGGCCACTCACTCACTGGTCCTGGCTCCAAAATAACTCAGCAGAAACGAGTTTCCAACTAAAAATCCCCTCGAATGTCTCCCAGGGAAGAAATATAGCTCCTATAACTAAAGGAGGCAACGGCCAGAGGGGGAATGCAGCCGGCAGCCAAAAAAAAAAAAGTAAGAGTTTTATTTATTTGCTGATTGAACTTGGGTTGTCACTCGCAGCAGGTTTATCCACACTGGAAGTGCTGGCGGTTTGTCCTGGTGTGTGCACCAGAGGGCGAGGTGGGCAGGAAAGAAGGGGAAGGGGAGCATACACGGAACAGGGAGCGTGAAAGAGGTGAGGACCGTTTGGGGAGACAGAAAATGATCTCTGTGGGACAATGTGAAGCACTTTCCGAGTGCTGGATTTGCGTACAGACCTGGAGCTGTACACAGGGGACACGGGAGGGGGGGAACCTCAGAGGACAGGAGGGGGTAATTAGAGTACACTCTTAAATGTGGGGTATCGTCAGGAAAAGGAGGACTCTGATTTCCCCAGAAAAGTAATGTGACAGCAGGAAAATTATTAGCTGTGCTGCGTGTGGCGGTTTCGGTATGTGGGGGGTGGAATCGTGAAGAGAGGAACGGGAGAGTAGGGAAAGAGCAGAAGTGCCTTGGAACCAGAAGCCCTCCACCCTCCTTGGCAAAAGTTGCCTAGTAGGTGTGGATGTGCAGCTTCTAGAAGACATCATCTTTACATCTTATTTTAAGTAGTTTCATCTATTTGAACTGATTCTGGCATGAGAGCCACTGATAGGAAGATTCAGCTCACAGGATGAAGAGCACCTCCCAATGTCTTTGGCCACCCCCGCCCCTCCCACCCCGAAAGCTTCAGAACAGAAGGAGTACTCAGGCTGGGCAGCTCCTTTCTATTAAAAAGGCAAAACTTTAGCACTGATGGAAAACAGATGAATTTTTTTCCTCCCTCTCTCTGAAACAGTTACTCTCTTTTACTGATGTGAAGTGACGTCAGCAAAGCCCGTCCTATCCCCTTGGAGAGAAGGGAGGGAGGAGGAGGAGATGGAAGGAGCGAGCTGGGAGAAAGAGCTGGAGAAAAAGAGAAAGAGCGAGCGGAGAGAAGAGGGAAAGGGAGGGGGTGGGAAGGAGACATTGAGAATGAATATTCTACACTTTGGGACCAAAATCCCACAAAGAGGGGGCAAAACCATGCTTTAGAAGCCTATAATTGATAGGACACCTTTCTCTACGCTCGCCCGATCTACATATTCTAACATATGGAAAGCTTGCAGGCCCTGTGCACTTATAGAAGCCCATAATGCATTAGCTCTCAGCAATATTTACAGCACCACTTTTAATACACACCAGATGGTTCGCGACTGTGCTGCCCCAGCCAGCTCACTCCTCGGTTTTACTCGGCGGCACTTTGTTGCAATTACGCTCCATGCTGAGACCAATTTTATTGGTGACCTATTTTTCATATTTGCAGCATTTTATGTTAAAAACCTCCTCTCTGGCCTTTTTGTAAAGGGCAGCATTCAGGAAGGGAGAGCTCAGGAGGACGGTGGAGCTGTCTAGGTGGATATTAATATTTATCATGATGTTCCATACCTCAGGTTTAAGTGAGTAAACCGGATAGACATAAATACTCTGGTCATTACGTTTGTTCACTCACCTCCTGTTTGTCAGACCCCCACGGACTGTCTACACGGAGCGCTTGCCTCAGAGTCAATACATCGGACCATAAATATTGTATTCCATTAATTATCACGCCACTGGCTCATCCTGGGCGCCGGCGTCCTCGAGCGACGCAGGGCAAATGAGGACGCTTCCCGAGCATATTTCTAGGCTGGGAACCCCGCTGAAATTTCCGCCGTGCCTGGGAATTCCTAGAGCCTGAGCGCCTGGCTCAACCCGGGCTGGGCCTGGGGCTGGCTTGCGGGGGAGGGGAGTGCGGCGGGCAAAGGCCCGCCGCCGCCAGGAGCGCTCAGTACCTGTTATCTTGCGACGCAGAAGGCCACAGGGAGAATCCCATTTGGCACGCCAGGAAAGGCTTTCAACTTTATCTCCCGCCATGTAAATATCCCCGAGTGCCCGACTGAGGGACTTTGTTTTTGCACCGAACAATATAAATATCCTATTTGCTACAACGCAGGTGTGCTCTTCCTGCCCAAACTCTTCCCCCCCCCCCCCTCGTTTATAGTAACTCTTTATACCCCCTTCCCCTGGTTTAAAAAAAAAAAAAAAATCACAGATGTTTACTTTATTGATATAACCTATACCATGGTTAGGCTGAGAATAATATGCCTCAACTAACAGTCATTTAGCAAATAATAGAGGCGTTCTGGATGCTTTCCAACGTTACACATGTACTTGGTCATAAAATGATACGTGAAAAAATTAACATCTGCTTTCCTAAAATAAAGTGTGCCAAGTAGCTTTTTATGAATGCTTCCCTCATTTTAAAAAGAAATATGGAGAGATAAACTGGCACCCAGATGTATAGCATATTTATAATGGTTTTAGGATTTAAAGGTAGCTATTCATTGCACAAACCATTTGAAAACTGACGGTTTAAAAGCTACTTAACCCCAGACATCTTCGAATCCTGAAGAGTCTTCCAAATTTTATTATTTAAGGAGGAATTTACTGTAATTTAATTGTGTATCAAAGCACAACTATGTGCAAGTCGGGGCACTGCAGCCTGAGCTCAACAGAAATTCCAGCCCGCCTTTTATTTACCTAATTTCTCAGCAAGGTTCCCAGGCCCTTAAGAAAGCAGAGCTGGAAAGTTTAGTTGGGCTCTTTTTTGTTGTTGTTTAATTCCACTATTAGGAAATGAGGCCTACCTTTGAATTATTTCATTAGGATTTGGCCTTTTGGGGGAAGGGGTGGGAACCATAATCATTAGTGGCTTTTTATTATTTCTACAATAAATGGCTAGATTCTTTGTTGAATAAGCTGCTTGAATGTTTTGCAGATGTTCCACTTAGACCAAATCTGACCCCCTATTTCCTCCCAAATAAGTCGCTTAAACTCTCCCACCAGTGCATTTACTGGAGAGCATACTCCCCCATCCTGGCAAGTTTATAAGTGTAGAACATATTCTTATGAAATTTCCACCTAACTGCACACACGCACACATACATTTACACACACACACACACACACACACACACACACACACTCCCCACCCACCGAGCCTCTGAGCGTGGCAGAGGATAAGAGGAAAAAAAGACGAGAAACTGGTGAGGCGTAATGGAAAGGAGGAGGGAAGTCAGCCCAGTGGTTACTCCCCTGTGCGGAGGCGCGCCCTCCTTGGGCCTCTCGCCCCCCTTTGTGCCTTTGGTTTGAAACATAGGGGGTGGCCCGGATCCGTTTCCCCCAAAGCGCTGGGAATCTCAATGTGCCAAGCGCTCGGGGCGTCCGCCCAAGGTGTTTCGAGGCTGTCCGGGCGAGCCGAGGCAAAGCCGGGCCGGCCCCGCCGTCAGCTCGGAGCCTCGGCGCGCCGGCACCCTGCAGCCGCCGCGGCCGCGCGTGGGCCCGCGGGGCTAACAAAGGGCTCCGTGGGGCGCGGGGCGCGGGGCGCGGGCACGTGACTGCTCGAGCGCCGCGTTGCGGGCCCGCCGCGGGGAGGGGCGGCCAGCCCGGGGTGCCGGGTGGCTTCTTGACATAAAAAGCAGCGGCCGCCTCGGGCTGGCTGCGCCCGGGCCGCGCTCTGCCGGGAAGAGAAGTACTTGTCTGGCTCTGCGTTGGAGAAGCCGCACCTCTCATCTCCAGCTCTTACTTGAAAAGCACTTGGAAGGAACTGTGTGTGCGGGGAGGGCCGCGGGGTGGGCCGGGGCCAGGCTGGGAGGCTGAGGGGGGCCGGCTGGTGGGTGGATGGGGAGGAGGTTGAAGAAACAGCTCCTTTCTGAGTGACAGGACTCCTTTTCAAAGGGCAAACAAGGAAAGGGAGAGGGGGAAAAAAAAAAAAAAGAAAGAAAGAAAGAAAAAAAAAAAAACCCTAATATGAATAGGAGAATTTTCAAGGTTTCGCAGTTACTCCCACTCCTCCCCTTTTTAACACGGAGATCTTTCTTTTTTTCCCCGTCTTTTCCTTCCTTTTCCTTTTCTTTCTTTCTCTTTTTAGGTAGGAAGTGAGTGTGCAAACGGGTCTTGATGCGTTTCAGGAGAAAGAATGTTCTGTTAACTTTTAAACATCTTTTGGGGTTGGGGGAAATGGCTGAAACATTTTAACAGGTTTTTGTGGACTCACTGCCCAGACTGACTGAGACAGCAGAGGAGTCACGCTCTCAGGCAGAGGTCTTCAGTCAAAGGTGGTGTATTTGTGAGGGAAAGAAAGGCAATACTTTGCAAAGTTCTCCCTCGCCCCAGTAACAAAACCTGTCACATCCTTACTTCTCCCTAGAAAAGGGATAGTGTCCTTGTTTGAACACCTCGAAGGTGATTATTAGATGCCTCTGTGAAAAATCAGGTTGGGAGAGGACAGCTCATCTCTCACACACTCGGATTTTTGAAGCCTGCCTGTATTTATAAATGAACCTTAGAAACACTTTTATTATGTCCATTCTCAACCCTAGCTTCTTTTTTTTTTTAATTGTTGAAGAGCCATGCCTCAGAGAGGAGAAAACTTTCTTTTTAAAAAGCTTTAAACCCACAGTACCAGTTGTTTGTTGTTGTTATCATGCTTATGATGGTTATTATGTCATCCCTCCTTTTTGCACTTGATCTGATGAGAGAACTTTTTAAAAGAGTGTGAAATGAAGGACACAAAGACAGTATATCAATGAAAAGAAGAAAGTGGCCCTTTTAATGAGAACTAAAGAAAACCCAAATGTAGATGAAGTGTACCGTAAAAGCTGCTTCAAAGTCCATCTTAATTCCCTTGGGCTCAGTCATCACGAACTTGTGGTAATTGGGAGTTCTTCACGGAGGTAAGGCGGCCATGGGTGGGAAGTCATGCAGAGGCACCTCCCGGCCCTATAATTCCAAATACATTTGAACCAAGAACTTGGATATTTTACAGAACTCAGATTTGGCTACTTCACTTTCAAATGCTACCTGCCCATTTAAGTAATTTGTTTTCTTCCTGAGTAACCGTACTCACTAAGGGAGCTTCTTCCCCCTGGTCCCGGCAACCCCCAGCAGGTTGGTGGATGCTGGGCCATATTATAGGTTTTGACTATTATTTTGTGATCAGCTCTGTTTAATTTTCTATTTATTTTTGGACCTCAGCCATTCTGGATCACAAAAGTCCCCACAAGCAACACAGCAATAAATCCAAGCAAAAATAAGACAGATTTCCTCATCGATGTGTAATAAAGTTAAAGGACATTGTTTTGTCAGACAAGCGCTAAGTAGAAAATAAATCTCAGAGTCTGGGGAAACAAAACGGAGCGCTGCTGGCATGTGTGTAAATTTACTTTTAAAAGCAATAAATCAATGTTAAATTAAACAGCTGGGTACCCTGTCTAGGAGAAGGTTCAGTGTTTAAGAAGACCTTGATGGGAGAAATGTGCTATTTAACAAGACACCCCCCCCCCAAAAAAAGTTAAATTTTTATTGTGAGCTGAGGCAAGACTGGCCTGGGAACTTCTCTGAACTTCATAGAGGAAGAAGAGGCAGTGTGAATTGTATCCACTTGCCATCCTGCGATCCTTACATATGTTTTCAGGCATCAGGAGGCATCGAAGTTTTTGTGGAAATGTTTTAGATGTTTTGGAAATTGTGGATTAAGCTCCCAGATCCTTTCTTTATTGGCTTAGGTTTGTTGGAGGAGGGGTTATGATTTTTGTCTGTTTTTTTTTTCCCCTGTAAATACCTGTGGAGATATTTTAATGAGCACATTGAACATATTCTTATCAAATGGTTCCTTTATTCTCAATATGGCTGTTTTGCACAGTTAAATAGCATAGTAGAAAAATAAAGAGATGTGTTATTTCATATCTATTATGCCTGTTTTAATTGAGAAGTAAACCTGGGAGTGGACTAGCATTTAAAACTCAACTGGAATATTGTCATAGTCATTTTCTAAGATTTCTTTCTATCTATCTTTCTTTCTTTTGTGGCTGGTTGTTGTTGTTGGTGGTTGTTTTTTTAGAAAACACTTCACTGGGAAAAAATTGTATGTGTGGGGTTGGGGCAGGGGCCAGAACAATAGGAAACCTAAGCTCCTGCTCTATATTCTAAGAACAGTGTGAATCAATGAGTTATTACAAAGGCAATCATCAATAGCAGGAAATTAGGAGAGTTTAAGATTAGCGTATATGTACATTGGATTTCTGTCCGTCCACTCCCAATCTTCGAGTAAAATTCAGGAAAGTCTCAACAGAAGTACTTTAGAAAGCAGACGCATTACTGAAATGAGCCCTCTTGATCTTTTGAATTCAGATCGACTGACTTAAAAGAAAAATATTGGGTTCTTGCTATACAGAACCCAGTAGATGCTTTCTTATTCTTTACTTTCTTCATATCACAATCTCAGAAGATTCATCTTGTTAGCCCAGTTACAGAGAATTTTTATATAATTAGGTAACATCATTTAACCCTTAAAAAAATGGAGAAAGTGCTGTCTTTCCCCTCAAGCTACAAACTAACAGGCATGTTTGGCAGCATCCTAGCTACCTTTGACTTTTCTTCAGCCAAAGGAACTATCAAAGACCCGGTTGCCTGGAGAAGACTGAAGTTATACTATTTATATTTAGAAGGCAGCATTCAGCTCCCATGTCCATCCGTGGCATGTTAAGTAAATCTGTGTCTTATGCCACTCAGAGATAGCTCAGATTGCCTGTCAGGAGACGTCTGGGCAAGCCTTGTAAACTCACAATGACTTCTCAAATCCTGCTAGGTTTTCCCAGCGATGTGCTTTCCTCTGCGTTGAAGCCCTGGGAGTCGTGTCAGCCCAAGGTGAGCCCTTCGGGCACTGCTCTTTGTCCCCATCTGGATAGGAAGGTGCAGAATTAGTTAGACACTGGGCTGGTTTTGGGGCGGGGGGGAGTGGGAACGGAAAGGCCGCTTGTTCTAATTAAAGACAATAAGCAACCCTGTGAGGAGCTGTCCTTTAGCCTTAGCTTGAGGCAGAAAGGGTCTGTCTCACCTCAGTAGTTAGTTTGTTTGAACTGGCTGGTGGGGTGAAGAGTCGAAGACAGCAGGTAGAGCTGGGCTCAGGTGACACTGGGCCCATGGTTAAGTCGCAGCAAGTACATCTCCAAATCCCTCTTTGCCTCCCAATTCCCTGGTCTCTGTGCTCTGTGCTTGACTCAGGCGCTCTTTGATTCTAACTTTGCTTGCTAGATGGCGCTCGGTGTCTCAGGACATTCCATTTCAGAATTAAAGCGGCGTCTTAGCACCGTTGTTCTCAACTAGTTGTGGGTATTTGATTAGCACAGTGCCAGCAATGTTATTATTGCCCTTGTTTTTTGACACCCTTGTTCACTTTTTGATTAAATAGCGTTCAGGTGGGAGTTACCCATCTTAATCTGTGTAATAATAAAATTCAGTGAAACTCTGTACCTGAATTTAGGGCATATTTATGGCTCAATTACTCTTTGTGATGCATTTCAGAAAGCACTTGAGTAACTTTTCCTCCAGTGATCTGACTGAGGTTTTCAGGAAGAAGATAAATCAGCAGGTCTGGATGGATATTTACAATCCTTGAGGTTGACCACTAGAGTCCACCTCCCACTTTACCATTACTACCCGCATTGCCATTGCAAGATGAATTAAGCTGATCTTTAGGGAACTTATTACTTTTATTTATCCTTTGTGGTATGCCATTAATTGATTTTTAAAAGTATCAGAATTTGTTTAAAACCCAAATACTGAAATTTATACCCACAGAAGATGTGTTTTAATATTGGTAATAAAAGACTACCCAAAGCTTGTTTCACAGGAAGGGTGATTTATGGATTCTAATGTGTATTTATTTCAAACACTAGTGAATCTTCTCAGATATTCAAAACACTTTTCAAAACTCCTTTGTGTTGAAGCACAAAGAGACAGAAAAATCAATAGTTCTAAGTTTCTGATGGGAAAAAATTAAGATGAGCCACAAAGAATTGCATATTGTTTTGTCGAATGAAGATGTCACTTTCACAGCACGCACCGCTCTCACACTAGTGTGTGTCCCTTAAAGACAAGGATTGCAGGTGAGGAAGGCAAATGGGGGGGGGGGGAAGAAAAGAAAAACCCCAATCCTCTATATAGACATCTTGCAAACACTTTAACAAAAGAGAGTTTAACTTCTTACTTGCTGTTAGGATTTAGAGAACTAACTTGTATGGAAATGTTCCACCTTTGGGAAAATCAATAACACTCAGAGCTGTGTGGTTTGGAAACCTTTTATCAAACCTTGGCTGCTTTGGTGAAGAACCCCGCAAAGTCTCTCTCTAGGTGTTAGGCTGAAACTAGCAGGCGCTGAAAACCTAAAGCGGAAAATTTACAACTTGATCAGCCCCAGCCACACACCAAAAACCTGCTACTGCTGCAAACATATGTTTCAGATTAAGTTAAGCAAATGGCTCTTGTTTCTCAGAGTTGAAAGTTGATCATGAAAATTCAAATTTGAGTGAGTTGTGCTTCCAATGGATCACCAGATTCTCAAATGCTTATAAATCCCTCCCAACTGTTTACTCAAGAGATTTCATATACTTTGTTATCTTCTCGAGAGCTTAATTTAGAATCTCCTGGAAATTTAATCCAATCAGGTTTTATTTTCCGGGAACACATATAGTTTTAAAAGTTGGCTAAGTTGGAAACGAGGTGTATTCTTCCTTCTAATGTGAAAATGCTAGATAGCTAATGTGTAACTCAGTTGTTTTAATGCTCTATTTCCTCGCATACATACTAACTTTAAAAGGCAGAAATCAAACTGACGATTTATTTTCAAATTCCCTGGAAGTTTCATTCGTCAGAGGAGTAGGTGTTTTTTGTTTTTTGTTTCATTTTTTTTTTAACAGCATGAGACAAAATAAAGAAGTGTTATCAGACCCTTCAATAATATCAGGAAAGACTGAATCCTGGTATTTCTTTTACTGGGGGTAACTGTCCCTGTGGTTATCCAGCCATTGCCCAGCTAAATTATTTGAAGACCAGTCTGGCTACTAAGGTGTCTTGTAAGGAAATTTAGAATTAACTCCCGACTTTTCAAAGTATCTGGCTCCTTGCAGAGGATGGAGACAGCCATCAGGCTCCTCGGCTCCCTTCCTGTGTAATCGCGGAGTCCGAAGTCGTTCCCTACTACCTCCCCGCATTCAAATGATCATCCTGCAGATTTTAACCGATATTGTCATGTTGAAGTTTGGTAGTTATTGTTTACATTTCTCCCTTCCCCAAGGGGTCTTGGCAAGTGTTTAAGAGATTATTGATTTCCAAGAAACCAAATAAAGAAGGCTGTTCTTTTATAACATATGAAATACACACTTTTCTTTAACTAAATAGGCAGTGTATATTTGACATTGACAAATGGATAGGAGACAAGAAAACTTACTTTAAAAGATTTTGAAAGGGGAGAAATGGACAGGACAGCAGCAGTCCTACAGAAGAGTAGGACTGGAATTAAGAGAAAAGCTTGGAGAAAACTAGGGGGATGCTCTCTGTGCTGTAAAAGTTTAAAATGTCATCGAACACATACAGGTGGTAAACAAACATCATTGAAGAAGCTCCTTCTAGGGGGACCTAATCATTGCAGTTTTTATTTATTTATTGTTGAGATGAGCTTTTTATATACTTTTCTCCATATTTTTCTCTGGCATTGTGGTACTGAAATATCCAGCCAAGTTTGGGAGTTTCTGATTTACTTAGAATCACCCAGAAAAGCCATTCTGAAACTTTGTCAAGAATACATGTTTTTAAAAAAGTAATAAATACCTGATAGAGATCTTAGCTATCCCATTCCCCAAGTCAAAAGGGAAATACCCAGTGAAGGAGGGACATTCCCCAACACCCAGACTGAAGGAACAAATGGTAGACACCCAGGAGTTCAGTGTTGTATATCCCACCCCAAATCTCCACAAGTTTCCTGCACCAACAAAGGAAAGCCCCTCGTCCTTCCCTGCACCAGATTCTCTTTTTCTTGCTCCTGAACCTTAGGAAGGCGAGAATGAAATTTTCATTTATCCAAAGATGGGAGTTCAGTTTGTGGAATGAACTCCCCCAAAATATATCAGCCAAAGATATGCAAACATTATGGAGATATTTCACTTGAGGGTTCAGATCCAGAATCCGCAAGTCTCCAGGTCGGGATTATTCAACAGGTCCCCTTCGCTACCCTGCGCACTTCAGCTGCTAAACTTTGTCAACCCAAGTTCTCCCCAGTTTTCGTAGGAGGGTGGTACCTGCAGTTTAAATAGCTCACAGCATGGCCGGGTTTCTCTAGTAACACAGACTTACCTTAATATCTGGGCAAAACGACTCTTGAGAGCGCAAGAAAGACCAAACTATGGGGGAAAATTATCTTTGGACGGAACCCAGCAGTGATTTTGCACACTAAAAAAAGAGGGGAAAACTTTGTGTAAGCAGCGCTGTGTGATAAAACAGTCTTATATTGTTAACCTGTGAAATATTTAATAAAATATTTGTATGTTTTTAAGGGATAGGGAAACAGAGTGTGTTGAAGCTACATTGCTACTATACTGAGGAATTGAAGGAAAATTTTCACTGTAATAGCATGCCAGGTAGAGAATAATTTTATCTTGCAATGTATTATAATCCGTGTTACTCTACAAAAGCAATTTTGAAAGCGGTTTATCGAGGCTATTTTATAGGGGGAAAACCACTTAAAATACTTTTCTTTGTTGGCCCTTTCTGGTAAAGTATGGATTAAGTTGGTTTGAAAGCATATTTGTACAATCAATATTTAATACGAGTTTGCTTTTGGCCCTCTCACCTGCTCTAACCGTATCATTTTCGTCCTCAAAGTCAGTTCAAGAGAGTAGTAGATGACTAGAATGGGATTCCAGTGGGAGGGAAGAGATTTTACTCAAAGCCCAACAAGTGAGACGAGTTTCAATAAAGCCAAGGTGCAATTTGAAATCTTTAAAAACTAGTGTTGTCTTAGGAGTGGTGACTTAAGTGTTGCTAGGGAGACCAGGCAAGGAAAAAGACGCCACACGGAAGTGGTTTTCAGTTCTTGTACTTTGCTTAACGCGACAGTAAAAAAAAAAAAAAAAAAAAAAAAAAAAAAAAAAAAAAAAAAAAAAGAAAAGAAAAGAAAAGAAAAGAAAGCGAGCAAGCAAACAAGCCAGCCAAACAGGAAGATACGCTGACATTTGGAGCTTGGAGTTGAGGTCTGCAAGTAGAAGAGGTTGTGGTGGGTACTGAGCCAGACGCGCCCCCTTTTTAGTGCTGTCAAATAAGTTGCTGTCAGGCTCTTTAGCGCGCCGCGGGCCGGGCGCCCCGCTGCACAGCCCCCTCCCCCGGGGCGGTAATTAACTAGTACCTGGGCGCACACGACCGATCCGACAGCATCAGCCACAGGCAGAGCCGTGGGGACCAAGGGCCCCCGTGGGTCTGGATGCACATTTCCTGGAACACAAGTCTCTCGTTTCTGAGATCACTAGCCCCAAGAAAATGTGCTCATAGTAGAGTTCTTGAACTGGAGCCTCTATGCAGCTGGCCCGCTAAAGGGTGGTGGTGAAAAGTAAGGCAAAGAATAGTTGTGGGGGTGACATTTCTACCACCAAAATGACTGAGAGTGGCGCTGCTTTCCTCATGAAGTAGATGCAAATTCGGGGAGCAGGGAAATGGTGTGTCAGTTCTGGGGCACTCTGATTAACACCGGGCACGGAGCAAGCAAGATTCTCCACCCACGAACTGTATACTTTTTTAAACTCATTGTCGCTTAGGGTTCAGATCCTAAGATTTCAAGAGCCAGTTTCCTATGGCGAGGGAGTGGTCGGAGAGAGGAATCAGGCTAGGGCCGGAACTTCGGGGTTCTGGCGGAGGGGAGAGGGAAGGGGGCGCGCTGGGCGCTGTCCATGGTGCTGGGAGGAAAGCGGCTTCCCTTCGCAGTACCCAAACCAAGATCAGGTGTGAAAAGGGGAAGATAAACCAACAACTCATGCGGCAGGAGATTTTTTAATTCCCTCGAATGTGAAAAACACGCATGTGGCTGTATAATTTAAACAGTACTCTAGGAGTGCCCTGCTCGATCTCCCAGTCGGTACTGTTTAGTCAGCAGCGTTAACTGGTCATTATAGGGAGGTCTTCTCCTTAAAATGTTCCATATTTCAAAGTAATGTAATCACCGATTTTTGACGTACAAAGTAGAGAGGAAGGAGGGAAGAAAAAGGGTGATTTGAGACTTTAAACATATCCAAAGGCACTTAGCTATTTTCAGATTTGATAGGCTATAAAAGCAGAACATGACTTAGCCTGTTAGGTAACATGGATGTATTGAGAAAGTATTAAAACTATATAGACCCAATTTCATTTTAATAATTCTACAAACTCCACGCTGGCCAAATGCTGCAGTTATATTTTTGTCAGTAAGAATAACAAGAGCAATTTACCTATTGTGGTGTGTGTGCGTGTGTGTGTGTGTGTGTGTGTACCTTTGAAATGGCCAAGATTTCATTCTAAGTTCTAAAATCGTACTCTAAAAACTTCATGCTCTTAAAACAAATTAGATTTCTTAAAAGACAGGTGGCCAGGAAGAAAGTAGGATGCAGACAGAAATTATTTCAAAATGGGGATAAAGAACTAAATGGAAACATAACCTACTTAGTAGGTGAGTCACACTTTGTAAAACACACACACACACACACAATTCTAAAAATATATCCTGTTACACCCGTGTATAAAATATATGGTTTTTAAAAAACAAAAGTGTACATATCTATGTATCTACAAATATATGAAATTACATAACAAAATTTCAGGCAAACTATTACCTGTGCTTGGTCAAACCAGAAATATGAAAAACAGAGAAAAATTATCTTAATTGTGTTAATCACGAAAATCTTACTAGCCTCAGCAACTTGAATCCATGTGACAATGAAGAAGGAAAAGGACAAAAATTCAAACAGCTGACACAATGATCAGCAGCAACTGACAGCATCTCATTTGATATTTGATATCAAGCACTAGATCAATATTTGTGAGATCAATGCAATTTTAATGGTTTTTCTTTCGAAACTGTATGAAAGCCAAACCATGACACTCTGTGCTAGGGTTATTTTTAGAGCTGGTTATTCCAGGGGATGATATTAAGTAATTTACTGAGGCAAAGGAAAAGGGGGGGACCTAAAAACCAAAAAAAAAACAAAAAAAAAGAAAAAGAAAAAAAAAAAACCCAAAACCACCACAGCACACTATCAGTATTTCTTCAATTGATAAATCCTGATTATCTAAGTACCTAGAGAAAGTGTAAACATTTATTGGAAAAACCCCATTTATTTAATTATGGTTACAGAAACAAGAAAATAAGCCTTTGGAAAATTATTTGGAGATACATGAAGATGAACTGGATCAGAAATTTTCACTCACAAGGGGATTAGGTGGTACTTGAGCAAAAATAAATGAAATAATAAAAAGAAAGAAATCCAGGCCTTTCAGCTACACAGTCAATCCCTGCATGTGTGGAATTCAGAGGGAAATAACAGATTTCTCTGTGTCCCAGGCAGAGCAGAAAACTGAGAGCCCTATCTGAAACTCATACACAGCAAGGTTCCTCAAAGGTCAAAAAGAAGGGAGAAAAAGTAATTAGGTACATGGTATTGTCTTTTATTTTCCTTTGGAGAGTTTATACCTTAAAAAATAAAATGCTAAGTAATCTAACTCAGAGGCATATAGATTCTCAATCTATAAATCTTTAAACAGTAATCTAGGAGGATTCTACGCTTTATTTTTTCAGTCTTTAGTGCTTAGACAGTAGCGTTAACCCATGTGCCTACCAACTCATTTTGTTTGATAAAATATGCTAAACTTTATTTATTTGTTTTTACAGATTCAGTTACGAGGAATTTTCACCTCGAGGAATCCACGACCTTCACCAAACAGCAATCTCTGGGGAGGTAGATGATGGGGGTGGAGCAGAGGGAGTATAAGCAGGTGAACATTTCAGTAATGCAGTAAGAAGGTGAGATGTGGTGATTGTGGATAGTGATCCTGATAAGCAGATGTTTAAGATTTCAGACTAAAAGAAAAAGAAAATGTTATTCATTTGTAATCCAACGTTGATTAAAAACTTGGGAGAAGTTAGTTGTTCACTTGAAATAATAGGAATATTTTAGGAAATTTCTAATGCCTGACCTAAAGATCTCTCATCTTTGTTCAAGATAAAGAAGAAAATACTTCAAAGTTATGTAATTCTTAAACTTTTTCCCTCAATGTCTCTTTTTTTCCTAATGTTTTTCTTGATGGCAGTCAATTGCCTAATAATGAAACTGTTAATATATTATTACAAACAGATCACTTCAAATAAAAGGCAATGCATTATATGCTTTTAGTAGTGAAATTCATACCTAAGTCCTTTTGCAGTAGGATTAAATAATGCACCTGGTATATTCCTTAAGTGCCTAGGTAAAGACATATTCTTCCAGAATTTTAATAACTCCAGAACAAACAGTCACTCTCTGCATGTGTCTCTATGCTCTATTGTATTTCAAGTCTGGCAGACTGCCTACAAACTAGACACCAACAGTTTAAATCAATTTTTCTTTAATGAAATAAAGCCAACCTTACACACGAATACACATTACATACAAACAGAATTTACAGACACCAATGAACTTGAGGCATTTAAAAATATTTATTACAATGCCTTCAAGAATTTGAACATAAATTTATTTAGAACAGGTTTACAAACAATCCTGGTAACCAACATACATTGAGTCCCTACTATGTAGCAGGCACTGCAAAGACTTACATATACTGTATATAATGTTTATTTCTGGTAGGATGGGTATACGTACCCCTTGGATGGGTGTGTATATGCACATGTGTGATGTATACACGCACACATATATGCATATATACATTTTTCCCTATTACTTCTTATTTTAAAAAACCCTGAGTTATCTCAAAGAAGGAAATCAACTTTATAGTCAATTGTAGTTAATGCAGACTTCATTTTGACTCTTCATAATTTGACCAATAATTTTTTTCCTCATAGCATGGACAGTACTTAGAATTTAAAAGTTTAGTGTTCCAAAAAATGCTGCTCTTCTTAAGCCACTTTGAAGTAATACTAGTGAGTCTAAGATCCAGATCTACATGTTAATCTCTAGTTTTGCCTTCAAACAGAATTCAGTTACAAAGAACTCGGAAAGATTTTGAATCTATTCAGAAGAGGAAAACTCTTTAATTTTCCAAGGAGTAAAAACTCCCCAAGAAACTTCATATAGCTTCTTAGATTTTGCTTAGCATACGTGATAAAACATTGATTGTTGCAGTTTGGTGACCCATGAAATTTGGGGGTTAGTTTTCTCTTCAGACCAGAGCATATAATTATGCAAATAAAGAGCTGTCACTGATCTAGTGAAATACTCACAAACACATGCACTCTGAAATTGGACAGAAAAGTGAAAATGGTTGGTGATGTGATGGTGCCATGGTTTGTTTTCCTGCCAAGTTTCTATCCAAGTTCATTATTCAAATTGTAAACTTTAAAAAGAGACATATCATTCTTGGGGTGTTGGTTGTCTTTTCATTTCAGATTCTTTGTATTGGTACTGCAGGCTGGTTACAAAGTACAGTTCAACATTATTTTACCCATGACAGTCTCCCATATTACCCTATGTAATGGCCAAGGAAGAAAAGCTGAATGATCTAGAAAGAAAGATGCAAGTCCTCCCTGGATTTCTTTCTAGAAACATGTTTCATCTCTGGTTCAAACAGAACTCAACCCAACAATACAAAGAATATAGTGAAATGCTGCTCATAAATCTCAAGGCAAAGGGCTGGGAAAAGTTGCCTGGAAGGCCTCCTGGATTAAGTCAAATTTCCATTTTCAAGTTTTTACATTGAAGGGAAAAATACTGGTCTCTGCATGGTATCCACTTAATGGTCAAACTTTCAGGACGACTTTCTCCTATCTAGCAATTAAAGCCCACTATATAATATTTGGTGACTTTAACCTTTATGGTTCATTTACAATTACCACTCTCTAAAACCTTTGTGCTAAGAATTAACAAGAGTTCTTCAATCTAACCATGCTCTTTGGCATCGAGGTCTCCCAATTCCAAAGTTACCACTGCATAGGCTGTTGCATAATTTTAGATGTCATGGAGAGCCCCACTGATGAAATCTGAGAAGGCTCATGTCAGACCACTGACTGCTAAAGACATCACTACATGAAAGATCAGTGGTGTGAAACTTTAAAAACATTGATCCAAATGAATCAATTAAATCAACATTCATCCCTCCTAAGTGTGAGGTTTAAAACTATCATTGTTGCTTTTTTTTTTTTTTAACTCTACATAGATTTCGAGATAAACGTTGGAATGCTTTGATGGCTACTTCTATTCTCGAATCTCCGTTAATCGACTTTGTGCTATTTCCCTCTTTTCAACATCTTCCACTTGGTGTACATTCTTTACTTTTAGTACAGTGCATGACAGTTGCAATGCTTTAAATCTAAAACCGCCTAACAAAGCTGACGCTTTAGGTAGGGTAGCTTTAAGCTCTGTGAAGTGTTGATTAAAAACCCTTTCCCAGACTCAAACTGATCTTTTTGGAGATTAATAGAATATTAGATAAAAGGAAGACGAACAATTCAAGAGACTCCCACTCAGTCACTCTATACAAGGAAGGAAGGAAGGAAAGTATTCAATTTTTGAAAGGGAGTACCTCCTGGAGTCTTTTATTTTATATTATTACAGCCCCTAATAAGTAATCATAAAATAACCACCACTATTATCCCCCCCCTTTTTTTTGCCACCCATATTTCAAAGATGAGAATATCTCACATTTATTTAAAGACATTTTCCCCTATAGAAGCATGGGGAAAGTTTTTGAGTAATTTTTAGACTTTCTGTGATAGTAATCTTTCTTAAATGAATCACAGGAACCTGTCAGTTTACAGTTATAAACTATGATTTAACAGGAGACACACATGTGTTTGGATTGGGACTCCAGGTAATCCAGAGAAACATGTGAAAAAAATTTAACTTATTAGCCCTGATAGTATAGTTAACATATTTTGTCATCCAAACCCTCTCAAAGGAGTTAAGAAGGAAAAGCTGTAAAAAAATGTAAACATGATATTTTCAGATTAGATGTAACACATCATGGACCTATATAGGGACTTGGGAGCAATGTAATGTCACCAGATTCCTTTGGAAAGCACATTTCTTTACAGTATATTAACAATGGGTTCAAATTTCTCTGTAGCTAAGGATATTTCAGATATTAAAAACAAACACCTTAAAAAAATGTTGGCTTATAAAAAAAAAAAATGTTGGCTTTGTGAAAGGTCCAAGCCAAACAGAAAGTGTTCAAGTGAAGTTAGGATGTTACCTTACAGCAACAGTAATAGTAATAAAAGCAACTATACGGTTTAAAATACTGATGAATGCTGTTCCTTCATTCTTTTTAAGTTTCTGCTTTTATTAACCTCTGTACTGTACACAAATAAATGAACCTCTGAGCAAGAATAATACGCCGCTGCTTGTTGGGAAAATTGTTTTTATTTTAAAATGGTAAACAGAAATATATAATATATATGAAACTCCTGTGCTTTACTTTTTTTTCTTTTTGTATAAACAATAATGCAATCTAGGTCGATGCACAAGGCAGAAACTTGAGAAAACAACAATTATTACAAATAGATTTTCTCCCCCCTTCAAATATCCATGAAAACTTTTAACGGCTGCATGTTTAGATACCTTTTTAAAGTTCTAAAGCCAGTATTTTAAATCTCAGATTTATCAACAACTCCTTGCTTCCCATTCCATTGCTCTAAGAACTGAGTATATAATTTTTTAAAAAGTCTACATTCTAACTTTAAGCCTCTACTCTCCTAAAAACCTGTCTAAAGAAACCAAAATGGCTAGAAGATCAGAGCAGAAATACTGTTAACACTTGTCACCTCCAAGCAGGCGGGCTCCTACCAACTGATTGTTGTTACTCCAAGAAAATTGAGGTGGAGGATATTACTACATTTATACCAACAGACACATAATCAACAGGTTAAAAAAAAAATCTGTACATTACGAGGAATCTTATCACTTATCAGTTGGCGGTCTCGGATGGTTTGCCTAGCTCTCTCCGGGCTGCTGCAGCTCAGATCCACAAGTAGAAATTACATTTGCACAACTTAAGTTTGCAAATAGCCCTCTATAGATGGTTAAACAAGGCTAACAACCCAGTAGTTTTAAAGTATTAAAGGCAATTAAACAGTGATTCACTCTAGTTGCAAGTAAAGGTTTTCAAAAGGAGAAGTGAGAAAACCGAAGAGAAGGAATAAGAGTGATTTGGTGTCTAAGCTGAGCCCATTTACTTTGCTCTAATTCAGGTGCATAAGCATCATAAATTTAGCACTACACAAGTGCTGGGTAGAAAAAAGCAATAAAATTAGTTTTTCTGTGAATACTTTCATATAGTCAAAACACCACACAATTTATAACACTTTGAAAAATATATTCAATCCGCATCAATTTTCAAATCCTCTCAAAGGAAGGTACCATTATTGTATACAGTTCACCTTTGCTTCTAAAACAGAAAAGATTGCAGACCAACATGCTTGACGTTGTTGGAGTTACACATATTAAATTATCCAGGTGTGGATAAAATGACGTTTTGATTTTTCCTGTGTTGTTTCTGCTAAAATAATATCAAAAGATATGTATATATGACCACTGAAAAAAGATCACTTTAATTTGCCATCATTAAAACTATAAGAACAAATTACTGTACTTATATAGCAAACACAGATATTACCAGTTTTAAAACTTGCTGAAATCGGTTCATAATATAAAAACATTTTATCCATGAGGTGGTTATTTTAAGTTATTTTTTTCTGAGACGTCAGACAGTTCTAAGTCATTTTGGGTACATTTTATCATGTCCTCAAATAAGGCAGGCATATTGTTGCATATACTTTAAAAAAGGATGAAAAAATATTAAATTCAGACCCTCATCTGCTAGAAACAGAATCTTTACTAGGTAATTAAATTCAAGTAATTAAAAATTGATAATGTTAAGATTTAATATTTGAATTTAAAAGTCAGCAAAATCTTAACTTATTTTACCTCTTGTATTTCACAGTGTTGGCCAGATATTATTAGCAGGATTAAAGTAACTGTAGAAACTGTAGGGCAAAACCCTAGAGAGGAAATGGGACTACTAAAAATTATGCCACTGTATTGAGAGAAGAAAATCTTTCACACCAGGTCTTTCTTTCGCTTTCTGTGGGAGCAGAAACCTAAAAGAATCATTTTAGCCCCACTTGGCCTTTCACAAGGAAAGGTGGAACAGCACACAGGTTCATCTTCCTGATGACAATAAATACCATCCCGAACAGGGTCTAACTCCATGAAAGCTCAGGACAGTCGTTCTGGTTAGGGTTATGAACAACAACAACAAACTTTCTCCACATTAGGATTTAAAAAGCAAAACAAGTGTGCGATCTGAATTACAATGCCACTCAATACACATTATACATTTAAAAAGTAAAGTCAGTTCTAATGATAAAGTTGGAAATTCTGTTGGAAATGGGACCTTTCACCCTTAAAAGATTTGCGCATCATTACGTTTTGGTTTAAACAATCTCTTCTGAAATTAGAGACTTGTGTAAAACCTCGTATTCAAATGGCAAGGGTTTTCAGCGGTAATGTGTAATGGGTACTTTATAGATTTCTTACGCAAAGTTTTTCTTTAGGTCTTGAAATGAAAATAGATTGTTAGAGAACAATTTGCACTCCCAAGGCGACATAGTACATCACGGCATTCACGTTCTGAATTTAAATTTGGCTTTTCTGAGGAGGTTTGTGGGGAACTTCCTTTTAATTAGGGGGAAAAAAAAAGAGGCGTAAGAAGCTCTTCGGCGAAAACCTAAAATGTAAGTTTGAAATCTAGAATAAAAGTTTGCTTCTGTTCGGAGGAAAAAACCGGACATGATCGAGGGGGGCCGGGGGCCGGTGCAAGCGGCGGCTGCGCTGCAGCGGGCGGTAGGACCGCGCAGACGCCGCTCGCCCCGCAGCGCCCGCGCGGGCTCCGTCAGGGCAATTAGAGGCGCGCCGGCCGCGCCGGGCAGGGCGCTGTCAGCCTTAATCTGCGCGCTGACGGGCAGCGCGAAGCCCGAGCTCAGCCCGCAGGAAGCACGACCAGTGAACCCATATTGCTTTGACAGTTGCACTCATCTAGAAATAATGCAAAACGCTATTTAGATGTATATATCACGACCCTGTGCTCTAGGAAGAAAACAATCTAATGAGGGGCTGGGAGTCTGCTCGCCGACAACAAGCAGTTAGGAGACGTGTGGATGCATGCTCGAGTGTGGTGCCTTGGCTTCCCCTCCCCCGTCTCGCTCGTTCTCCTCTTACAGCTCTTCGTGCTTTATTCTGTGGGAGCGCCGCGTCAGAGCCGGCTTGAGGGAACTGGTCTTTGCCTCAGAGGCTTCGGTAAAGAATTTGAAAATGGACGGGAAGCTCTTCCAGGAAGTTAGCTCGTGACGGTCGGTGCCTGCAAAACACACAGATTCGGTTACGAGGTGGCCTCGCTCGGTGCCAAGGCACAGGCCGCCCGCCTTCCGCCCCGGGAGCCCGAGCCCCGCCCTCGGAGTCCCCGTCCCCCGCGCTCCGGCGCCCGCTCCGCCACCGGCGCGCGTCTGCAGGCCCCTGGGCGCGGCCCCTCCAGGCCACACCTGCGCCCGAGGGTTCACTCTGCCTCCGCGGCCGAAGGCTGTCTACGTCCGCTCGCTGCGCTTCTCCGCCCGCGGCCCCCGGGCCCGCCGGAGACCTCCGCAGCCTCCCGCCCGAGGCCCCTTCCCGCCCCTGAGGGGGAGGACGCGGCTGGGACACCCCCCGCGGGGTGCCCGAGGCGCGGCCAGGCGGCCCCAGGGCCTCAGCCCCTCCGGGCCAATCGAGGCGCTCGGAGGGAAGGGCCACTCCCTCTCCCGCTTCGAAACCACCCACTTCCCCAGGCTTCGCGCGCGCGCGCGGGGATTGGTTTCCCCTGCGCGCGGAATCCGGCATCTTCACCCATCCGGGAGCACCCACGTTTCTCCGCTTCCCAAGAGAATAAAACAAATCGGATTTTTCTTGCCTCTCTCGGAAGCTGTGCCGTTAGACATAATTTGTCTCAGCGAGGTCACCGCGACCAAATTACATGGGATGCTTCAGGAAGGTTCAGATTTTTTTTTAAAAGACTGTGCCTAGAACTGTCCTAGGAGGCTACATTTTAAAAGATTTTAGGGGCCAGTTTTAGAAAAGCTAAAAAAGTCTTTCCAAGCAGTGAGTACAAAAAGAGCATCTAGGCCTCCTATTTTGTCAGGAGGAATTCAACTTAGAAAATACAGGTTTAGTTTGTCACTTTACAGGGTTATTTTATTTTACCACAGCTTCTTTCTGTTGATGTACGGTGCTTTTCAAGTCAAACCTCCCTTCAGTTTAACATAGGCAAAAAACAAAACAAGCAGACAAACAAGCCCCCCCCCCCCGCAAAAAAACCAGTGATGTAGTCATAAGAACAGATGAGGATATTAATCGGTTTCGACTCCTTGTGATAACATATCATTTTGCCAGTCTCTTCAAAACAATTTTTTAATTAAAAAATAAAAATAATAACGAAGACTCTACCATAGAAATAATGAGTGAATAGCTTTGAAACAGTTGAAATCACTTCCTAGATCACTCAATTATGCAGAGAGATACTGCCTGGAAGTCTTGGGATTCAGGGCCTCTGTCTGATACTTTAACATTGTTAATGATAATTCTTTAGTCTGTAATAGTAGGTCATTGCTATGGTTACTCTACAATGGTGCAACACTTTGCTTTCCCCTTCAGCTATTCGCTGAGACCTGGTAACCACATTTGTTGCCTAGCAACAGTTTTGTGACAGTATCACAATCTGGGAGTTACAACAATAAGGATGCTATGGCTGCAGTCGACCAGAGAGCAGAAAGCTACAGTCTGTGCATGGGACTAAAATGTGGGAGCTGGTCCTACCAGAGAACCCCTCTCTTAATGGGTGCCCTCACAAGGATGCTTTCTATCCTCTTCTCCTCTGCAATTTGGCCTTATGAACCTGCCCTGAGAACTACGATCGAGTGTTGAAGTCATATCCTGAGAAATATCTTCCAACACTACTGTATTCAGATTAAAAAAATGAGGTCATTTGCTTACCCATTTTGGGCAAATTTCAATGTTACTCATTGGGAGAGAGAGATTAGTATAGGTTTATCCTGGCAAATCCTAAAGTGCCTGACTTGATTTTGACAAGTCTCCATAGAATTTTTTGGGGAAAAATTATATATATATGCCTGCCCTCATCAATAAGTGTGCAAACTTTTAAGTTCTTTAATATATATGTAACACCCAGGTATTTATTATTATATTTTTCACTGATTTATTCATTTGACAATCTTAAAGAATTCTTTTGAATTTGGAGGCATTCATATTCTCCAAGCCCAAGTAAGCAGTTCTAGATATGCTCAGACAAACCTACTTTGGGTATATTTGAAAGGGGCCTAGTTTCTAGATAGGTTTATGAAATTCCTGTTCCTATTTCTATGGTGCTTGCAAATCTAGTTTCATTTCAATAACTAATTGCACTTATAATAATAAGATACTTCAAAACCAATTGTATTTCTTCCTTTTGAAAGACTATTCTCAGATGCATACTACATGGCAGCACACATCCCCAAAAACAGTAAGAAAGAAAGAAAGAAAGAAAGAAAGAAAGAAAGAAAGGTGTTAATTGTCTTCTTTTCCTTTCTCATTTCCCATGCTTCCAGACTGATTTGGCATTTCCTCCATAGTGATCACACTTACACTTACTAGTGTTACCAAGGCTATGATCAATTTGTAAGCTTTCTCAGGGAATTCTTCTCATAATTCCTCCCACCCCTTGAAAACCAATTCAATCTAGGAATCTAGAGGGACCCAAGGAGTCAATGGTCTGAAGCAATTTTAACTCCTTTATTTTTTTCTTTCCTGGTGACAATCTTTCTGAAGGATGAACAAATTTCCCTGGTGATAAAATCACTACAAAAGCTTTTTAGATTTAGCTTATGATGACTCTCTGCTTGATTAGTCCTGGGTTGAAAAGACCAAAGTCCCTGAGATAACTGAGTACCTGCACTGGCTCTCAACATTTACCCCTGCAATTTAAGAGTATAAATAATGAGAATGTGTGCTCTGTAAGAGGGAGGGAAATCGGTGGGAGTAAAGGTAATAAGCAGAGTGGGTTAGAAACTGAACTACAGAGAACCGAGTAGGGGTAGGAGAATTCTTCCTTAATTAAGGAGTAGTAAAGTGAATATTTTATATAAAAAATGGCTTTTAGAATTTTTTGAAATAGGTTTTTTTTAAAAGATTTTATTTATTTATTTAACAGCGATCACAAGTAGGCAGAGAGGCAGACAGAGAGAGAGAGAGAGAGAGAGAGAGAGAAGCTGGCTCCCTGCTGAGCAGAGAGCCAGATGCGGGACTCTATCCCAGGACCCTGAGATCATGACCTGAGCCGAAGGCAGGGGCTTAACCCACTGAGCCACCCAGGTGCCCTTGAAATAGGTTTTTAATAATTTTATTAAAATAGTAGTTGGAAATTAGGTAATTGCATATCCACCTGGGGCTACACATATACATTTCAAGAACATGTCTGGAGATCCTTTTCAAAAAGTCAGAGCCAAATTTCAATGAAAATATTTACAAATTAATATGAATATCTACCCATAGCAATGCTTAGATTATGGAAACTTTTGAGAGCAGCTTTCTAGTAGTTAAAAAATACACCATTTAAGGAGAAATGATTCAATCAGGACAGAAGCACTAACCCATAAAAGTGGAAAATTCAGGCTAGTCAAAAAAGCATCCATTTATTGATAAACTGCAATGATGTGTAGGTAATATGGAAAATCATTCAAAATAACAAAACTAACCATGTTACTTGAAGGATATAAACATGATTTTTAGTTTTTCCTTTAGGACAACTTTATCCTAATCAAAAGCTCCTCTTTTTAGGGACAATGAACTTGTTTTCACTTTCAGACCCCCACTTTCTTAATCTAGAGAGGTTCCCATATAGGAGTAAAGGGTTTCCCATATTAAATACCCACCATGTTCATAGGGGAAGCTTTTTGTATCTTTCTGAGATTGGCAGTCTTGCTCTTTCTGGATAATTCACTTTGGGGGCAAATTCAGTTTCCTAATCCATGGAATCAATTCAGTATCAAAATAAAAAGTACAGGGTCTCAGTGTTTCATTACAAAAAAGTGCCTTTGTTCAGTCTCAATAAGTGATTCTTAATGTGCATGGTAGTGGCTTCTGGGGCATTTAGGAAATTTATAGTGATATTTTTGGTGGTCAGGATGGTTGGTAAGAACTATTGGCATTTAGAAGAAGACCAGGGAAGCTGGAAATCCTGCAGTTTGCAAGGCAGTAGAGCACAATGAAGAATTGTCTTGCACCCCACACATCTTCCTTCCTCCCTCCTCTCCTCCCTCCTTCCCTCCCTTTCTTTGTTTTAAAGATTTTATTTATTTATTTGAGAGAGCGAGCTGGGGTGGGGAGGGAGAGGGAGAGGGAGAAGCAAGCAGACTCACCCCACTGAACAGAGAACCCCACATGGGGCTCAATGCCAGGACACTGGGATCATGACCTAAGCCAAAGGCAGATGCTTAACCAACTGAGACACCCAGGTGCCCCCCACATCGTTTGCAAACATTCCACCAGCTATTCATGTAGTTGAAAACTCTGTTTATAATTATATGGGATTAGAATTTAGACGTGTTTAACAAATACTCTCAAAGTACTTTTGGCATCATTTGAACATACACAGAATTTTCTAGGAATCCGACTACCATGTAAATGGAAGGGATTTTGTACTTTATGTTGTTCAAAATATTAATAAGCAAGAGTGGTTTATATAATTACCAAGAATGGTTTACCCTATGAAAAAAATCTCATCACTGATGGTATCACTGCCCATGAAAGTTGAGTCACCAATAAGCACACCCGCATCAGCCCGCATTTGTAGCTGTTGAATCCGTGGTGATTTTATGTACAGGACTAAGTAACTGACTACTGTTATTATGCCTTCTTATGTAGAGTTTTTAGAGCACTTAAAATGTTGATATGCATATTATTTTTATTATGAGTTACTTTTCTTTTATTCCTTCTATGTGTTAACTAGAGCAATTATAATAATCTAGCTATCTTCTAAGTAGGTGGATCATGTTATCTTTAGAATTAATTTCAAGATAATAAAAGTACTGTGTAACATTTGTTTTAATGGGAGGTATTTAGATGATCAGTGTCATCTTAAATCAAAATGAATAGTTAATTATTTTTAAAATTATATTATAGATTAATTTTCCCTATAATCTGAACTCCACTCTATCTCTTTTAGCCTATACAGCGCAGAGAATGCCTTTTATTTCTCTCAATGTTTCTTCCATAGATATTGTTTGTCAATGATGTTATTCACTGCGAAATAACCAAAAGGTAGGGACAGGAGATCCTCCATAAAATACTACATTGAGGGCGCCTGGGTGGCTCAGTGGGTTAAGCCGCTGCCTTCGGCTCAGGTCATGATCTCAGGGTCCTGTGATCGAGTCCTGCATCGGGCTCTCTGTTCAGCAGGGAGCCTGCTTCCCTCTCTCTCTCTCTGCCTGCCTCTCCGACTACTTGTGATTTCTATCTGTCAAATAAATAAATAAAATATTTTAAAAAATACTACATTGAATATTTATTCTTTACCTATACCTGTTTAAAAAAAAATGAACTGTAGCGAATTTCAAAGTCATAAAGATAGCACAAATGGTCAAAGGGATCAGAAACTTAAAGTATGAAGTATGAGACTGTATATCCTATGAGAAAGATCAAATTGCTAAAATGTGTCATTTGTTTTCCCCAAAGACTATATATTTTGAAAAAAGTGTCTTGTAATGGAACTGAGAAAGAGGGAGGCTACATTTATATAATAGCATTTAGAAATTAAAGAAAAAATGGTTGGAAATAGCACTGAGAGTGGAATGCTCAAAGAATAGGATAAGAGAGAAGAAAACATTGCTGTATCTTCTGTCTTGTCTATTCCCTGTGATGACTTCAATCCAAGTGTTTCTTACAAGTCTGCCTTGTCCACACTCCTCTTCACTTGATCTTAGTGCTTACATATTTTTTGGGCAAAAACTATGCCAAAATATGCTAGTAAGTTAGCAGCCAAAATCCTGATGTTTACTTTGGCAGATGTAGACTAGTCTGAAGCTGTACCTCATTTTACGCTGTAGATGTCTTAAAAACGTATATGTAAATAGAATTTCTGTAAATAGAATTTCTTTAAAGGAAGAAGTGGGTTAGTTACCTCTTCAATGAATCTTTTAATAAAGTCATGAAATGTCTGGGAAAGCAAATAATCTTCCTTCAAGTGATATTACACACACACATACACACACACACACACTTACACACACACACACACACACTGCAGACACAGACACTACACACACACATACAATTTGCCAGAGATGAGGTTTACTAATATAATAATGGACAGTCTAAGTTCTCACCAAAGAGATAATTTAGAAGAATTTCTTGGTCAGCTATTTGCTATTCTAATTATTGCTTGTCGCCTTATTTTACATGGTCCTAGACCAAAAGGTCATGGAATAATTTCAACAATCTATGCATAATTTACATTTTACGGTCTGGTTTGGAATAGGGAATGTAACTGTTGACAGAGTCACTATTGAATACAAAACATAATTTTTATGTCTTTGTTTTGGGGCATGGGAAACTAGCATGTGATCCCCATTCTCTCACTGACAATCTCCAATTCCCTCCCTCACACACAAAAAGTTTTCCTTTTTAAAGCAATGGGTAATGAAACAATTTTGTTTCCTAAGATAAAGGGGAAGAGGAAAAAAACCTAGAAAGATATGAAACATTAATATTAACAAGATAACATGTCTATGATACCTTCAAAATGACAAGGTTTGATTTTAAAAATTGATCTTTAACAAGAAAAAGGAATATGGGCAATTAGGAAGTAATGAAGACCCTGTCAATATAGCTATGTTGATAATAACAGGTAAGGGAATTCTTGAGAAAATCTAATTTATAAAAATCAAGAGGTCTGTAATATGCATTATTGAGTCCCACTGGGATTAACTAATGAACTTATGAGCTCACCAGCAGTTATTTTTAGAGAGTTATAAAGAATTAGAGAAATATCAGAGCACTGAAAAATAATGTGCCTTCTAAAAAGAAATAAAACGTAACTACTAAAATTCATTTTAAAATGAATTCTAGAGCTTCTAAGGAGAACATCATTAACCACCCCCCCCCCCACAACTTACCAATATTTGGACAGAGAAGGGCTCCTAATGGAGACTCTCCCAAGTTAGAAACCGGAAGTGTGAGACTCAGCCACTGCTGGGGGATGGTAAATGGAGTGGGGTGGACTGTTCACTGTGACTGTGTGACGAAAGACAGAGTAGCTTACTAAACATGTTGCATTGTCTTGTTAAATTGTGTAAGAAATAGGCAAATCTCTTTCCATTGTATTGAAAATGCAATACTGGTTAAAGCTGAAATTGTTGAGGCCTGAAGGCAAGTTGTCAAGCTTAACTGGAAATAAGAGACAGGCTGAAACAAAGACAGAAACTCAGTGGTAGAAACTTTTGAGTCACTTGCAGCTTCTGGGCATCCTGTTCTTTCCTTCAGCTTCTTTTCTAGATCTCTCATCTTTGGAAGAGGAGCTGGAGGTGGGGTGGAGGGTGAAGTGGGGGGTGGGTATGGCACAGGACATCTTAAGACCCAGGAAACAACTCTGGGCAGCCGGCTTACTCTAAGGCAGAGCAGACAGCCTGCAGTAGCTGTGGTTCTCTGGCATTACACCTAGAAGACCTCTATTTCGAATCAACTGCCTAACCAATAAAAAATGAATAAATATATTTTTATTGCTTCAATTGCCTATCAAACCCAGATAGCTGGTGTAGAAGTGCTTTCTTTGGTTTTAATTCTTGTCCCATGTACTACTCCTACTATTGCCATAAGGCCTGACCTCCAGGGATACTGTTTCCTTTTAAAATTTGAGCGTAGGTGTGGCAAATGCTCCCTTTTACCAGTTTCCCTTTGTCATTTTCCAAAGTAACTTTACTAAGGGATTGTAAGAGAATAGAGCCCTGAACAAAGGAATGCACAGAACCAAAAATATAGTTATTTCTGTTAAGTATAGGTTCCTAATTCTATTATTCCTAACACAATCATCAGCGAAGAGCTTTACTGGAGTCCTTCCTTCCTTCCTTTTATTTTCTTTCTTTCTTTCTCTCTTTCTCTATCTATTTTCTGGACTCCATTTTATTTTATTTTATTTTTTAAAAGGTTTTATTTATATATTTGGCAGACAGAGATCACAAGCAGGCAAAGAGGCAGGCAGAGAGCGAGGAAGGGAAGCCCGCAGAGCAGAGAGCCTGATGCAGGGCTTGGGGCTCGATCCCAGGACCCTGAGATTATGACCTCAGTAGAAGGCAGAGGCTTTAACCCACTGAGCCACCCCTGGACTCATTTTAAAACAACGCTCTGCCAAACAGGGCTGGTACCACCTGACAGGTATCTTGTCAGGCTTCCCTTTCTCCTGGCTTTTCTGTCTGTTACTAGAAGATACCTATGACTTACAGCTGCTAGTTTCACTCTGCAGGTATGGGGGAAGGGGAGGAGCTAGAGAGAGTGGAGGAAGTGAGGGAGAAAGGGAAAGAACTGCAAAATACTTCCCTTATTTCAAAGTCAAACCAAACCAAACCAAAACAAACCATTTACTAGTTGAAATATTCTTTTGTGGTCCTCCTCTCTCAATCATGGAGTCTACTCTAAGTAATATACATTTTTAAAGATTTTATTTATTTATTTGGCAGACAGAGATCACAAGTAGGCAGAGAGAGAGAGAGAGGAGGAAGCAGGCTCTCTGCTAAGCAGAGAGCCCGATGCGGGACTCGATCCCAGGACCCTGGGATCATGACCTGAGCTGAAGGCAGAGGCTTTAATCCGCTGAGCCCACCCAGGAGTCCCTAAATAATAATATATTTTGTGGACAGACAGTTTTTCCAGAGATTCTGTGACTGATTAATTTATACATTCGTACATGTATTTATTGTTTGTCAGGGACTATTTCTTGGGGCTGAGGACGCAGTGGTGGACATGATGTCAAAATGCCCCACTCTTACAGAATTCATGCTAGTGCAGATGGTAGATAATAAACAAGTAAACCAGTGAACATGACCATTTCTGAGAGTCAGAGCACTGTGCAGAAAACACCACAAGGGCATGTGAAGAGAAAGAGGAAGGCATAGAGGTGGGATGAGGGGAGACAGTCATCAATTTAGAAGGGGTGAAGACTTCTGACTTGAGACCTGAATGGCAAGGCAGACAAAGGTCTGGGGGCAGAGTGCAGCGGCCGAGAGAGTTCTGGAGGAGCGGGAGCAGGAGCAGGGGTTCTGAGGAGGAAAGGGCTTCTCACAGTTGAGGAAGTGAAACACTAGAGTGCTGGAGCACTGTGGGTCAGGGGGAAGTGGTAGAAGACCACTTGGGCAGCTCCCAACCCATAGAAGGCCATAGTGAAAGGTTTGGATTTTATTCCAAGTGCAGTGAAGGGGCTGTTTGCAGAGTTTTGAGCAGAGGAGAATGAAATCTGACTTATGTTATAAAAAAAAATACAGGGTGATAAGTGAATGGTGAATGGATTATGGGGAGTTCGAATGAAGGACTACATTCATCCTGATTGCATTTATCGACTCCACCCACCTCTAGAGTATTCTCCGGGGCACACTCTTCTACACACTTCGGAGTATAAAATCCCCTTACTGCTAGTTCACATAAATAAATTAATGATATAGTAATAGTAATATGCAGTAAGAGTTGAAAGAGACTAATAAAATAATATTTCCAAGAACTGAATACAAAACGGAGTTGAACTACAAAAAGCATTTCCCTAACAATTTTGCCCTTGTGATTTATGCTGATACCTCTGCTTTCTCAGCCCTTAGAAGTACTGTTGTGTGTGGTGGGAAGGTACTGGGAGGGAGAATATGCTGTCACAGCATTGCATTTCTGCAAGCAGTCCAGAGGAAAATGCTGGGCTTACTCTCCATGCAGGCATTTCCACTGAGTTCTTCATTTCTATGAATGGACACAACATTCTCTTAACTACTCCAGCTCAAAGCCTCTCGGCCATCTTTCATTTTTCCTCCTCCCTTGTTTGTGATCTTCTGATCCAGTTACCAAATCTTGACAGCAAAGTTTTTCCAATCTCCTCTCCCTTTCCAATCCCTCTGTTATCACTCTAGATTTAATGATCCATCATTTAGGTTTTTGAACTTTCTCCTAACTCATTTCATTGCCTTCAACCTCTCCTTTATTTTGTACCTGACTTGCTACCGGATGAAAAACTCTAAAGTATCATTTGTGTCATATGCCTCTTTCTCTGTTCAAAAATATCCAACAGTCTCCATAACCTATTAAATCAAGTAGAAATTCCTTAAAGTTTTCTATTATCTGGCTCCGGGCTTCTTTTCTCAGTTTATTTCCCAATTCTTCTGTAAGTATCCCCTATCCTCCAAGGCCCTGCTCAATTGACATTTTTAAAAACTTTTCAGAATCTCACAGACTGGACATCTGTGATTCTGAAGTTCAGCCAGAGAAGAAATTATCATTGTAAAGTTCTGAAGAGGCTGCGGTCAAACTTCACTCATTTTTAATGCAGATTGATAAATATACCTTATGTTGAAGTATATGTTAGCTTTTGGAGTTAAGAAAGAAATTCCTTTAAAATTGGAATATAATGACAGTTGGGCACTCTATAACTAAAAGCTGAAGGAAGTTACAATGTTTTTCTTGCTCTCTTCAAAAAACTGATGAGGTGATGATCCACAGTCCATTAGCGACTAGTTGATAAGCACTGACAAATACTCAAGTATCTTCCAGATCTCTTTAGCTAAAATGTTGTGCTTATCTAGTAAATACAATTTGCCAGCATCAAAAAGGGGTTTAGATAAGTGTCAGAACTGAGAACTCTTAGAAAATTTTAACTGTAATTATTCGAGAGCTTGTATTCCCAAGATGTAGTTGGCTTGATCTAAATTTAGATGCAGATAGAAACATACCAAATATAAAAGTAAAGACGTGGAAAGGACTCTGGATAAAATTTTATCCAACAGTTTTATTTCATAGGTAAGAAATCTAAAGTTAAGAGAGGTTGTAACAGGCCAAAGGCACACAGACATTTTGCACACATATAGTCAGTATTTACAAATTAATAGGACACTGAAATAGTAAAATATTTCAGAAGATGTATGTCTGATTGCTTTAAGATCCAGTTCAATATTTATTCCTCTAATAAGCTGTCTTTGGTTAGCTTTGCCCCATAGCAGCTACTCCCTTTATGTTTTGGTATTTTTATATAGTGTATACTGTACTGTCATCTATTTGTTCTGTTTAGTTATTTTATGTATGAAAAATATCTTGCTTTATCTCCATATTCTTTGGTGGTGGGGGATAATGCTTCAAAACATTTTATCCCAGAAATCATGGTTGAGGACTAATAGATGTTTGTTATATAGACAACTGCCTGAAACAGAATTCACCAGAAAACTGATGCTTATTAAATGCTATTAAAATAAAATAAAGCATAAAATCATAAGCCTTTTCTGTGGTTTTTGCACTATTTTAACAATAATTCCCACTTTGAAATTAGAGAAAAGGAGTCATACAGAAGATCATGGCAGTAAAAACTCGTGAATTTGGAAAGCAAAGTGCTACTGGTATTCAGAATACATAGATAAACTACTATATGAACTTTTGTAACCATCCTTTGTATTGTTTTGTCAGTCTTTCAAAAGCAGATACGTTTGTTTTGCAGCCAACAGAAGGAGGAAGAAAGCAGAGAGGAAAGAGGACACAGTAAAGTAATCATTATAGATTGTCCAAGTCACTTAAAATATTTGGAATTATGCTAAAGCGTATAGTCCAATTTGGGGAGAACTGATATATTTACAATACTGAGTCTTCCAATCAATGACCATTATATATTTTGCCACTTATTTAGATCATTTTTTATGCTTCTTAATTAGGCTTTATCATTTTCTCCATAGAGAATTTGAACTTCATTTTTAGATTAATTAAACTATTAAGTATGCTTTTTATTTTGAGATAATTTTGAGATAAATAGATTCATAAACACTTGTAAGAAATAACAGATTCATTCAGTGCCCCTTTTATACTTTTCGTCAATAGTAGTATTGACGAAACACCATAATATAATATGAGAGTGGTCTAGTTTTTTTCTAGTCTTTTACAGCCCTGGTCACTTCTCTGCCGGCCCCTCCCTCACTAATCTGTTCTCCATTTCTATAATTTTGTCACTTCAAGGAAGTTATATGCATGGAATTATACAGTATATAATATTTTGGGATTGGCTTTTTCACTCATCTTAGTTCTTTGGAGATTTAGCCAGATTGTTTTGTATCAAGAAATTGTTCCTTTATATTGCTGAGTAGTATTCCATGGTATGGATGTAATACAGTTTGTTTAACTATTCTGGGTTGTTTCCAGTTTTGGGGTTATTATGAATAAAGCTGCTATAAACATTCATGGACAAATTTTTATGTGCAATAATATTCATTTTTCTGGGATAAATGCTCAAGAGTGCACATGCTATATATTAGTTACAAGTTCAGTTTTTAAAGAAACTGCCCACTATTTTCCAGAGTCATTGTACCACCAGATGGTCAACCATGTCAATATAACCGAGTTCCAGGAAAAACTTGGACACCAAGGCTTAGGTGAGCTTCCCTGATTTGCAATACTCTGTGTGTCTTCTCACACACTGTTGCTAAAAGAAGACAGCACTGTTTGTGACTTGACTTGAAGAGGCCCACTGGGAACTCATCCTTGGAACTTTCCCACACTGTGCCTTACATGTCTTTTCCTCGTCTGATTTTAATATGTACCCTCCTTCTGCTATACTAGACTCACTGTGAGTAGAACAGCTTTCAGCAAATGATCAAACCTGAAGGTAGTCTTAGGGACACCAAGTTGCAACTGGTACCAGAAGTAACAGTGGTTTTGGGGATTCTAGAAGTTTATATCTACAAAAAAATCTTGCTGGGATTTTGACAGGAATTATGTTAAGCCTGTACATCAATCTGGAGAGAAATAACATCTTTACTATGCTGAGTGACTGAATCTTCAAACATGATATATGTCTTAGCTTTACTTTTTAGTACTGCATATTTGGTGATACTACTATAAATAGACCTTTAAATACTTGTTGTTGGCATATAGAAATACAATTGACTTTTGTATAATGATTTTGTATCCAGCAACCTTGCTAAGTTATACATTTCATCCAAAAGATTTATCTATAGGTTTTGAATATTCTATATAAATGATCATAACATATGTGAAAAACTTCATTCTTTTCTTATTCTTATAGCTTTTATTTCCTCCAGTTATAAATTAAGGAAAACTTTTAAAATAGCCTCAAATATATTTATACCACTAACTACTGAGATGAGTAAAATATCACATAAGGCAAATTATTATTAATAATATAAAGCTGGCATGAAATGACAACATTTTCTATTTTCATTGATTTCTTGATGTTAGACTTAAAAAAGACCTAGCTCTGTCAGGTCATGTCATCTAGTTACTGACTGTTGGTCATGAAAGCTTTCTCTTACCTTAAAACAGACACTGACAGCTTCTAGAGTATCATTTATGTTCCTAACAATGTGATTTCTTTTCATCCTAGTTAGTAATGTAGAAATAGACTATTTTTGTTACCTTCAACAACCTCCAAGTCTAGAGTTGCCCTCACGCTGTCTGGTAATACCTTAATTTCCTTACTAGTTCTCTTCCCCAAAGATTTCCTCTCTGAGTATCTAAGGAAAAAAAATCACAGGATGCCACTGCCTTGCACATGGGAGGAATCTTTAGAGGATCCTGAACTTCTTGGCACAACAGGATTAATACATAAAGAATGACATCTTCTATTAAGATAAAGATGCACTGATTTTAGTTAAATATATATATTCACAAATAAATAAACATAGTAAATTCCTACTATGGACTAGTTTAGAAAATGACATGGAAACATATTAGACAGGACTGATTACTAAATACATTATATTTCAGATAATCAGGATAGGGAAAATTCATGAGCACTTAAAATAAGTTCCACTAGGGACTGATTTATAATAAAGATTGAATAAAACAAGATATGGCTTAATGATTACTAGAAAGAGTTATGAAGATTATTTATAATTATAATCCTTACTGTACTTACACTGAACTTTATCCTAAAAACATTTAAAACTCTAACTGGGCTTTCCATATAGATTTTTGTGCAACTGTCCAGAAGACTTTGAGGCTGAAATCTTTCATTATTGCTCATGGAGCTTCTGAGGAATTAAATTTACTTCTGGGTTTGTAAAAACTTTCTCTTTTGTTTTCTTTTCTTTTCTCTCCCCTCTTTCTTTTCTTTTCTTTTCTTTCTTTCTTTCTTTCTTTCTTTCTGAGAGAGAAAGTGAGAGAGAGAGGAGGGGGAAAGGGACAGAGAGAATCTTAGCAGGCTCCATGCCCAGTGAAGCAGGACCCTGAGATCATGATCTGAGCCAAAATCAAGAGTTGGATACTTGGCTGAATGAGGCACCCAGGAGCCCCTAGGTTTGTAGATACTTTTAATTGAGGTGTGAGATGCTGTAATGGATGGAGAATATATTTTACATGTGTTACAGAATTTGACAAGTACATATTATTCCCACTTCTTTGTTTTGTATATTGGCTCTAAGTAACATTATAAATTTAATTATAAATATAATTGAAAGTCCTTTCCCCCAGTATTTACTTTTTTTTTTTTTTTTAAGATTTTATTTATTTATTTGACAGAGCAAGACACAGCAGAAGAGCGAATACAAGGAGGGTGAGTGGGAGAGGGAGAAGCAGGCTTCCCACTGAGCTGGGAACCTGATGTGGGGCTCGATCTCAGGATCTGGGATCATGACCTGAGCTGAAGGTAGATGCTTAACTGTCTGAGCCACCCAGGCTCCCCCGCTCCCAATATTTACTTATTTAAATATTTTATTTATTTATTTTATATATAGAGTCTGAGCTGGGGGAGGGGCAGAGAGAGCAGAAGAGAGAATCCTAAGCAGACTCCACAGTGAGTGGGCTCAAGACTAGGATCCTGAGATCATGTCCTGAGCCAAAATCAAGAGTTGGGTGCTTAACTGACTGAGTCGCCCAGGCTCCTCCTCCCCCAAGTATTTTAAAATCAGGGTGAGAATTATTACTTGGATCTTGTTAAAGTAGCAATGGCTAGGCATTATTTCCCAAAGAATATCAAATCTATCCATTGGGTATCATTGATACGTGGAGAGAATCTATTATTTTACTTCTATTCCACAGACAAAATTTAAAAAGTCATACTGATGAAAAAGCCCGTGGATCCACTTGCAAGGTTAACAAAGGTGGAGGATTAATCCACACAGTAAAAAAGAAAGATGCTGATTATTGAAAATAAGATGTCTTTAGTTAGTCAGATTTCAAAGCTTCTGGGTCAATAATTTATATCCATTAGTAGAAAAATGAAGACAGGAAAACTTCCCTTTTTAAAAGTTGCAAATGAAGGAAAACCTACATTATCAAGACAAAAGTGTGTTAGGAGTCCCATTAATAAAGAATGCTATAACCCATATACTAGAAAAATACATTTACAAATTGTGAAAAGAGAGGTTAAAAGTTATATGCCTTTATAGTGATTTAATAGTGAAAAATTTTAATAGTGTCATTATGTATGAAAATAGTAGCAGAGTTACTTTTGCTTGTTTAATAGTTACTTATCCACATCTGTTATTGAAAAAAGCGTCTGAGATGACTTGTATATATAGGTTATAGCAGAAGAGAAGAAAAAGGAATGAAGAGTAAAAGGAGTTAGAAAAACAGGATAAAGGCAGGGAGAAGGCGAGATGAATACATGAGGCCAACTAGCTTAAAGACATGTACAACTGATGGACGGCGACCAAAATTTGACTGAACTTCCTATTAACCAATACAAAGAAGGTTATACAGCAGATGACGATGCACTGTACCTAGGTGGTAAAAGCAAACCAGGTATGAAGAATAGCTGTTTTTACACTTATGTCCTTAGTGCAAGACTTATGCTACAACACTACAGAGTAACTTGGGAGAAATCACCCAGAGGACATGGAAATAATGTGTTTCAGGTGACCTGATAGTCTGTAATAGTCTGGCTTGTTCAAGAGAAAAATTAATCCCATCTAAAGGAATGGATGGACTGTATCTCCTTTATACAACTCCATTATTTTTTTGATAATTGTATTATCTATATTTTTGCCCAGTAAGATTTGAACAACAGAAAGTCTGAGGTTGTTAACTTCAACCTCCAAGTCTTGAAGTGCACTCATGCTGTCTGGTAATACTTTAATTTCCTTACTAGAACTTGGACGACATTATGTTTGCTATTTTGGGGTCATCAATATGCTTTTATAGCTATCCCAGAGGTTATGAAGTCCAACTAGGTTAGGTGCCCGAACAGATATTTCCTCTACAAGAAATAGGGGCTAAGGGAGTGCCTGTGGGGAAGAAAAGGCCAAGATTTGCTCAAACAAACAAACAAACAAAAACAAAAAACCAACAAAAAACCACTCATTTCATTTTAACTGATGAATAAGTAAATATAAAGGTCCTATGTGGGAGAGCACATCTGTAAAACTTTCAGCTTAGGTATTACTGTAGCTACATATCATTACTAATAGATAGCCCATAGAGGGGTGCCCTGGCTGGCTCAGTCAGTGGAACATGCAACTCTTGGTCTCAGGGTCATGAGTTCAAGAACCATGCTGGACCTAGTACTTAAAAAAAAAATAGCCCACAGAATGTGGAGGATTTTAAAAATTCATTTTTAAGCTAGGAGGTTTAAAGTTGTAGTATGGTTGTAATATGTATTCCTAGTAACTATTATCATCATTAAGAAACAAAAGTTAAGGAGTGCCTGGGTGGCACAGTCAGTTAAGCATCTGACTCTCAGTTTTGGCTCAGGTCATGATCTCCTGGTTGTGGAATCAAGACCCACCTCCGTCTCTGAGCTCAGCACGGAGTCTGTTTCAGATTCTCTCTCCCTCTCTCTTGTTCTCTCTTTCTCTCTCTCACTCAAATACATAAATAAATCTTAAAAAAAAAAAGTAAAAATTAAAATTAACTGTTTCCTGTGTTCCTGGCACCGGACTATGCACCTTATCACACTAGTTCATGTAAACCTGGGAATAATTTTTGCAAAGCAGATGGTGCTGCCCTTGTGCTGGTGAAAAACTGCAGTCTGAAGAGGTTACGGTGCTTGCGAAAGGTCACAGTGCCAGTAAATAAGAACATAAGCTCTACAAAGGCAGGGACTTCGTTTTGTTCACCCTTTATTCCTATTGCCTAGGGCCATGCCTGACACCTAAAAGCCTCTGCATAAATATCCCCTGAAAGAGTGGAGTCCAAATGCCAGACTATTAAGGTCTACAACACAGGGTAACTAGGGTATAAGCCAATACTTGATTCCAGTTTAAGGTAGCTGATCCCTTACTTTATTCTTAAAGTAATGAGCCCTACGGCGTTACTTCTTGTTTCAGTAGGTTAAGTGGGAAAAGGAGAGTATTGCTGGTATGCCAATGCAGACTTTAAGACGACATTTGGGTTCAAGATTCTTTTTTCCATTTTCATGCTCTTTTCCTGAGCTGGTAAGCTCAACTAGATCAAAGAATGGGTTTGAATGCTAAATGATTCACCTAGTTTTATAGGATAAATATTCCCTACATATCACAGTACAGACTGGATCCTGTAAAGAGGGTTCAGGAACATTCACAATTACCCTCTGTTGACCAGAGGGGAATAAGACTAGAATATGTGGAAGCTTCAGCAAGAGAATAGCCCAAACTGGAAGCACCTTCTTACCAGTAGGTAACCAGTATACCACAGGCAAAAAAGAATGCAAACATTTAATGCATTTTTCTATTTAATTTCTATCAACATTCTTCTCCTTTCCTCATTGCCTCATGAATTTAATCTTTTAAAGCCAGATGAAAACTTGCTATAAGACCCAGTTTTCTTTTTCTTTTTAAAGATTTTATTTATTTATTTGAGTGGGCGGGGGAGTGGGAGAGGGAGAAGCAGACTTCCTGCTGAGCAGGGAGCCTGATTCTGGGTTCAATTCCAGGACCTTGGAATCATGACCTGAGCTGTGGCAGATGCTTAACGACTGAGCCGCCTAGGCACCCTAGGCCCAGTTTTCCTGGTTAGATTTTTAAAGGTGGGTATTAAACAGAGAAGTTAACATAGGAGCCATGTCACCAAATAAAATGATGACCCATGCCACAGTGGTATGCTATGGAAACAGCTAATTCAGTAGAGAAATAACTACTAATGTCATAGGTTAGCCCAGTATGTTTAAAAAATCTGTGTATCTGTTCTTTCATTATATCCGTATCATTATCTTTTTTGCTAAAAAAGCACCCTGGATGTGTCTTGACTGAGGGAAGACGAGCATTTGCTCTCAGATGACTATTGAAAAATTACCCTAAAAGTGACTGGACTAATCTCACAAGGCAAACTAAAACTTGGGGATTAAAACTATTTTAGATTTTCACAAGGGGAAAAAATAATCTTCATATTTTTTAATCTATATAGTGACAGTCATTCTTGTATTATTCAGTAACCTATCAAAAAGAAAGAAAAAAATTCTTGTTTTTTAATGAAGTCTCTGGTTAAACCATTTAAGTAGTGAAGTTTTAGGCCCCAGAGCAAGACTATACAAATTTAAAACCGCTAGAAATGTTGACAGATGCTTAATTACAGTGTTACATATGGTAGAAAACATACACAATTTGAGTGGATATTTTTATGAACAATTATCATTTAAAACAACTTTGGAAATAAAATTCATTTGTAACTATGTTGTTCTTAATAAAAATTTTTCTATTCAGTCAGTATTTTTTCTCTATTTCTACGTTCCTAAGACCATCACTATTTTGCAAGTAAATTCAAACATGAAGATATTCTTTTGGTTAGCAGTTCAAGTTCCAAATTTTCTTTTATTAAAAGTATCATAAAATTTAGTGATAAATTATGTTTAGTGATATGATTCTGATGTTTTTGATTGAGAAATGAAAAGCACTGATTTGCATGTATGCTAAGAAAATGAACCCAGAAGTATTAAATTTAAAAATAAACTTTGCTTTAAAAATAACTTCAGAGTCACAAAAAAGTCACAAAAATAATAAGACTGGCTCCTAAATAACTTTAACTCAGATTTCCATTTTAAAAAATATCTATCGTATTTGTTTTTGTTATTTACTCTTCTACTTTGTATATATACATACACATGCATATACACAAATATAATTTTTTTCTGAACTATTTGAGAGGCATGCTACCAACAACGAAATTTTCCTATGCAACTACAGTTATCACATTCAGATTTTACATTTATAGGATACTTTTTTACTCTACCATTATTTGTTTGCCAATTTTGCCAGTTGTCCATACGGCACTTTTACTGTCTAGTACAGAATCTAGTCCAGGATCACAGAATGAAAACTATGAAGGTTTAATAATTATTTCTTTATTTCCATCCATTTTTACAGATGTTTAAAAAGACAGTTTCATTTGGTTTTAATTTGAAACTTTAGAATGACAACACTAATTCCATTACTAAGGTCTGATATTTTTAGTCAATTATCTGCATAAAAACACAAGAATATGATTAAAATATTCCTGCTTATCTACCAGTTTGTAACAAATATCCATTTGGATATCAAATATCCATGTGATTCCATTTTATAAAGAAGCTTGCAATTCAGAAAGAAGAAAATTCCTATTTCAAGGCAAGCCTTCCTGGGATTTTCTTGTTAGCTTTTGGAAGGTTATCTGAATTAAAAATTAAAAAATCAGTCAAGTATTCTATTAGCTAGGAAATCTAGTAAAATATTTATTTGATGGAGAGGAGACTGAAATCAGTGACTAAGTCAAGTTTCTAAAATGTCTGAGGCTTATAGTCAACTATGACGATTTTCTTTCATATGCATTAGAAAATATGGAATTGACTGCATACATTGTTGCTAATGTCTTAGAAATAGTTTACACAGCTGAACTGAGGGACTTAAAATTTAAGATCTATTTCTGGCTACTCTATCAATATGCATGAAATTCTAGATAAGCCATTTGACTTTGATTTGTCCCAATTTCTGTATCCCTAAAAGCCTAGAAAATGAAATGTTTGCCATATAGATACACTGCTAGGATTTCACACACTTAATCTAGTGAAATTGTAATATTAAATGTATCAAAGATTACAAAGAATCATAATAAATATTATAAAGAGTAATGATAAATAAACCATTTGCCTAGGAGAGCAAAAAAAGGATTTTACTGTTTAAACAATGTTTGTCGTAGGAAAAAGTAGAAAACACAAATAAGTAAGAACAAACAAACAAACAAACAAAAAAACCCACGGAAATTACCAGCAATCCTACTAACCAGAAATAACAAAATAACAAACTGGAATATATTATTTCAGACATTTTTTTCTATATATAAGCATACATATTTGTTGGTTTATAAAATGTATTACTTAAAGAATATAAAAATTAACCATATTTCAATACAAATACATTAAGAAGTATCATACTGAGGGTTCTTATTCTAGTAATCAGTTACCCATAACAATGATAAACTCTGGACAAATTCCAACATACAGCTATTTGATGGCATTGAAGACCAACCTAAAGCAGATAGAAACTGAAGGAGATTAAACCTTTCAAATAGTTGGGTAGCTCTTCACCCAAAAAAATTCTTTCTGTAAGGTAGAGGGTAGTCACTTATATATGGTTTCACTTATTTGTGGAGCATAACAAATAATATGGAGGACATGGGGAGATGGAGAGGAGAAGGGAGCTGAGGGAAATTGGAGGGGGAGGTGAACATGAGAGAGTATGGACTCCCAAAAACAACCTGAGGGTCTTGAAGGGGCGGGGGGTGGGAGGTTGGGGGAACAAGGTGGTGGGTATTACAGAGGGCACGTATTGCATGGAGCACTGGGTGTGGTGCAAAAACAATGAATACTGTTATGCTAAAAAGAAATTAAAAAAAAAAATCCAAGCAAAAGGCTGCAGTTATTGGCTTGCAGTGTCCAGAGATGGAGTTGGGGATACCAGAACAGCTAGAAACCAGGAATGTAATCCTGGGAGGTAAAAAGGAGTCGGGGCGCCTGGGTGGCTCAGTGGGTTAAGCCACTGCTTTCGGCTCAGGTCATGATCTCAGGGTCCTGGGATCGAGTCCTGCGTCGGGCTCTCTGCTCAGCAGGGAGCCTGCTTCCTCCTCTCTCTCTCTGCCTGCCTCTCTGCCTACTTGTGATCTCTCTCTGTCAAATAAATAAATAAAATCTTAAAAAAAAAAAAAAAAAGAAGGAGTCAACTAGAGGGGGAAATTCAAAATCTGTGTACAAATAACTTTCAGTTTTTCAGGTGAATTCTGAACTGTATTTGCAGGGAGAAGACTGCAACTGAAGTTGAATAAGACGAACAGAGATTTAGGCTGTTGCACACCACGAAAGAGAAAGTTTAGAGTTTGAGTCTCGTCAGATTAGAGAAGCTGGATTAAGACTTGGTCTTTCCACTGTGAAACCCAGGAAGAGTAAAGATAATGTGCTAGGTCTAAGGGTTTACCCTAAAACTAAGGGGAAAACTCACCATAAGAAAGTACAAAATCACATCTGAAGAAATTCAGTCATTGACGGAATCTAAAAACCCAACAGCTCATACCATAATGTCCATATAATAAAAACTTACTAGATACGCAAGAAAAAAAAAAAAAAGCACAAACTTTGATCCAAAGTGAAGGGGTGGGGGTTGTGGGACAGAACAATGGAAATGGACTTAAAGATGACCCAGACTTTGGAATTAGCAAACCAAAACTTTAAAGCAACTATTGTAAATATGTTCAAGAACGTAAAGAAATGGCTCTAATGAGTGAAAGATATTTTAGCAAACAAATCAAAAACTTAGGAAAAAAGCCAAGTAAAAATACTAGAACTATAACATATAATATCTGAAAGGAAAATTCACTGGATGGACTAATACCTAACTGGAGAAAGCAGAAGAAAGCTTCAGTGAACTTGAAAACTCATCAACAGGAATCATCCAAGCCGAAGATCAGAAAGAAAAAAGATGGCTTAAAAAAAAAAAAAAAGGAAGAAACAAAGCTTGGGTGACCTGTGAGACAACATAAAGCCACTTAATTTTTGTGCAATTGGAGTCCCAGAGGAGAAGAAAAAGGGAATAGGGAAGGAAAAACATTTGAATTAATAATATCCATGAATCCCAAATTAGGTGAAAAACATTAATTTATGAATCAAAGAAGTCCACCAAATGCTGAATAGGATATACAGAATTAAAAGCATATAGACACATCATACATAATAAGACTACTACTACTCAAAGATAAAAAAAAATCTTGGAAGGAGCAGCAGTAAAAAACACACAATATATATATAGCAGAATAATGATACAGAGCACTGTTGATTTCTCATCACTAACAAGGGAAGTCAGAAGACAATGAAATGACAACTTTAAAAAACTGAAAGAAAAAAAAAAACAAAACCTCATCAACCCAGAACTCTATTTCCAAACAGGAAAAAAGTCTTAAAAATTAAAGTGATCAGGCAGAGAAACACAATTATAATATGGTTTCACTCATTTGTGGAATGAGCATGGAGGAAGGCATAGAGGAAGGGAGGGGAAAACTGAAGTGGGAGAAATCAGAGGGAGACGAACAGTGAGAGACTAGGAATCTGGGGAAACAATCTGAGGGTTTCAGAGAGAAGGAGACTATAGGGTAGCTGGGTGATGAGTATTAAGGAGGCACATGTTGTGATGAGCACTGGGTGTTAATTGCAACTCATGAATTATTGAACACTACATCAAAAACTAATGATGTACTATTATACAGTGGCTAACTGAACATAATAAAAAATTAAAAAAATAAACCTTTCACAACTATTAAAAAATTAAAGTGAAATAATGTTAATTATGCTGGAATTAAAATGTAAAAAAAAAAAGGTGAAATAAAGACATTTTCAGGTAAGTGATAAAAGGGAGAATTTGTGGTCAGCAGACCTGCACTAGAAGATATACAACCCAGAGGAAGTTCTGTAGGCTAGAGGGAAAGAACACCAGATAAAACTTTAATCTACAACATATGCCCAGTAATGGAAATGGTAAACGTAAGGGCAAAAACAAAGACCATTTTTTCTTCCATTAATTAAAAAATATACAATAAAATCTTATTTATTTATTTATTTATTTATTTATTTATTATTACGGTAGAATCTTTAATGAAAAAATTATAACAACGTATTTTATGGTTTTAGGGTACATGGATTTAAAATATATGCCAACAGGGGCATGTGACTCCTGATCTCAAGGTCGTGAGTTTCAGCCCCATGTTGGGTGTAGAGATTACTTAAATAAATAAAACTTTAAAATAAAATAAAATACATGACGACAACAATACAAGGATAGAAGGATAAATGGAATTACAGTGTTGTAAGCTCCTTACATTTTATATGAAAATGTACAATATTAATTTTAAGTAGACTATGGTAAGGATCAACACTTAATCCCTAGAGCAACTATTAAAAATAACACAAAAAGGCGTACTAAAATGACTTTTAGAGCAATTAAAATAAAAAAAATAAAAGAACAAGAAAACCTGGACAAATAGGGGAGACATAAATAATGATATTAATAGCTACATGAAATTTAAATGGGTTAGTTACTCCAACTCAAACTAAAATTAGAAAAGCTGCAACACAAGTGTTGGTGAGGATGTGCTGCAACTCAACTAGAGCTCTCATAGGATTACAAAATGGTATAGTCACTTTGGTAAAAATGTTTGGTAGATTTTAATAAAAAATATATATACATATATATATATATCTACATCATGACTTAGCACTCGTATTATTAGCTATTGATCCAATAGATAAGAAAACAAATGACTACAAAAAGGCATTTAAGAAAATGTTCATAGAAGCTTTATTCATAGGGGTGCCTGGGTGGCTCAGTGGGTTAAGCCTCTGCCTTCGGCTCAGGTCATGATCTCAGGGTCCCTGGGGTCGAGCCCCACATCAGGCTCTCTGCTCAGCGAGGAGCCTACTTCTCTGCCTACTTGTGATCTCTCTCTCTGTCAAAATAAATAAAATCTTTTAAAAAAGCTTTATTTATAATGTAAAAAATTAGACACAGCCCAGATGTCCATCAACAGGAGGGTGTAAAAATTGTGATACATGCATAAAGTGGATACTACTTAGTAATTAAAATGAATGACCTAGTGATATAAATATCAATCTGGATGAATCTCAGGTAAAAGAAGCCAAACACAAAAAAGTACATGCTCTAAATGGCATTTACGTGAAGTATAAGAACAAGTAAAAAAAAAAAATCTATGGAGATAGATTATATAGCTCATTAGTCTACACTGCCCTTTTTCTTCTTCCATAGTTCTCAATGATTTAAAATTTAGCAAAAGAATATGTCTGTATTAATTGGATGGTGTTTGGTAACTCTACCTCAAAAAGACGAACTCATCTACTAACCTGCAGAGAAAACCTAAAATTACTATTAATAAGATTACAAAATCACCTTATTTGGTTATAAGATGGTGACATTCTAATCATGTATTCCTGGTGACTCTCTAAGTAAGGAATATGTCAGATCAACATGGTGTTATGTTCAACATTTACAGGTAAGAGACAGTTCTGGTTCTTAACAACTTGTCAATGATAAAGACACTACTGTATGTGCACTTTATCACTGAAGGATTTGCGAAGCTTCCAGAGAATGTTAAAAATTATAGTCCCAAAAGGACAGTTCAGTAAAAACTCACCAACCCTTTTTATTACATAGACTCCTAATATGAGTCATTACATCCCAAGGCAGCAGAACTAATGGGCATATAATAATAATTTAAACTCTGACATTTTAAGAAAATATATGACAATGAAGTAACAAAAACAGGCAATGTACCTAATGTTTTCCAAGAATAAAAGGAGAAAATGTAGTATTTTTAATTTGAGTTGATTCAAAAGGTATTTGAAGTTCAAATACAGTCTGGGACCAAACTGGCCTCACTCAAAAGTTTTAAATAACTCTAAGTAATTGGAGAACCCTAGTCTGATAGGACTAAATGAATTAATGTTCTTCATTCTTCTGGTTTTAGAAGAGGAAATGGAAAGTAGTTTTGACTATTACTGGCTTCTCCTCCAAGTAGAAATACTTATTACATTGGTTTAAAATCACCAATTTAAACTAATATTTAGTAATTGGGATGATAATTTTCAGTACCATGAAATAAATTCAATCATTTATTACAGTACAATTTCTTACATGAAAAAAATGACCTGAATTTCTGTTATCTTTCATTATAATATAATATCAGTTGCTGTCACAGTTCAGAAAGAATTATTTTGAAGGATCTCTAGGAAATTGGTTGAACACATTTAGGAAAATTATCAGATTGTATATTTCCAATAATTATACATATATTTTATGGAGAGGATTGTGTTCCATGTCTCTTGGCGTAGTGGCATAATGACTGGCATAATAATTCCTGCATTTACTGTTCAGCTTATTCAACATTGAACTTTTCTTAAAGTTTATTCTGTGGACCGCTGGCTTTGTGGGCTACCAACAGCTGTTGATTGAAGGTTATGTTCAAAGGAAAGGTCCTTATTGCAGCCTTGCTAGGAGGTATCAGTGTGCTAGTGTGCACTGTGACATACAGAAAGGAGGATTTCTTTCTTTCTTTCTTTCTTTTTAAAAAGATTTTTTTAAAGTAATCTCTACACCTAACATGGGGCTCAAACTTACAACCCCAAGTTTAAGAGTTGCATACTCCACCCACTGAGCCAGCCAGGCACCCCACAAGGGAGGATTTCAATGTGCACTATCTCCCAAACATATTTGGCCAATGAGTTTTCTTGGGACCGTTTTCTGGACTTCTATTTCACAAAACACACTTTGCAAAATTATGGTCTAGAGGAAATACAGTATCAGCTAGAGTTGGAACAGGCTGAAAAAAAAAGAGAAAAGTAAAAAAGAGCAAATACTGTTCTAAGTCACTTGTTTCTCAGGGCGCATTTCCTTAATCGTAAAATCCCATTTATAAGCTGTAACCTTGGGCACATTCTGTAGTCTCTCCTTCATCTGTAAGAATGGAACTAATAGCAATAATACCTACTTTGCAATTTGTGATGAGCTCTGAAGATGACAAACGTTTAGTGCAGTTTGTACCTGCCATGTGGTCCTGCCTGAAGAAGGAGGGTGACTAGTATTGCTGGAATGTTTTGGTACGACTTACATGAACTGGAGGCCTTCTTTCTTTCTTTCTTTTTAAAGATTTTTACTTATTTATTTGACAGACAGAGATCACAAGCAGGCAGAGAGGCAGGCAGAGAGAGAGGGAAGCAGGCTCCCCACTGAGCAGAGAGCCTGATGTGGGGCTTGATCCCAGGACCCCGGTGGGATCAGGACCTGAGCCAGAGGCAGAGGCTTTAACCCAATGAGCCACCCAGGCGCCCCAGGAGGTTTTCTTTTGATTATACAAAAAAAAAAAAAAAAAAAAAAGACATTCATCCCCATTTTACCCCTTTCTCCTACTTTGACAATACTAACTTCTAAGTGTAAGATACTGAGAAGACCTGCTCATAAGAGGCCTGCTTACCTTTCTGGAATCCAGCATTTAGGTTTGACCAAAAAACCTGCTAACCATGGAAACATTTTGGCACTATTGTTTCCACAGGAAAAAGACCCTTTTTATTTTATTTTTTAATTATTATTTTTTTAAAGACACTTTTTTTTTTTTTTTTGTATAGCACTTGGTAACTTCTGGTTTATCTTCACAAGTACTTTCAGATTCTATCCTCTAATAAACCAGTGTGGTTAGTAGGGCAGAAACTAACCATGTTCTTCTAAATCATGGATGTGGAAACTGAGACTTGGAGAGGTTACACTGCAAACTGCCCAAAGTAACCAAATTGGCAAGTAGCAGTGTCTAGATTCAAACTCAGGTTTTTGGCTTTTGTTGAGTATCTGAGAGTGAGTGACTCAGGGTCTCCTGATTCTGCATTTTAGGATAGTTTAGTTCAGTTCAATAAAAATTTATGGAGTTGTTCCTATATGCTAGGCACTGTGCTAGGTGTGAATGAGACATTTCTGTTTTTGTCCTTGAAAAGCATATATCTAGTGTCATTCAGAAAATAAGAAAACAGGGGAAAAAAAAAAAAGGAAAATGAATGATTCTGAGCAGCTTTCTGTGTTGTGCTGTGACCACAGCAAGGGCTTCATGTAAGAGCAAAAATCTGGAGGTGTCCTGTGGTGAAGCCTATGGTCCTTTCTGTGTTCATTCAGTCACTAATAATAATAATAATAAGTAGCAGAGAGGGCTGGGGAAGCATTTGCTATGATGTCTGTCTCTCTTTGCTTGACATTACCTTCCCTTCCTTGTGTCCATACTTCCTTCCCCAAGAGATTACAGAAATCTACTTTCTACTTTAGAAAGCTTAGTGTTTGGAACATCACATGAGGAAAGTATTTTTCCTTTCTTTGGTATCATTATATTTCTACTGTGTTGTCTTCATTCCTTTTAGCATCCTCACGTTTCCCCAAACTTATTACTCATCTCGACTACCCGCTGAACTGCTAATGCCAATGTGTTCTCAGAATTACTTGAACATGCTCTTGGCATGAGGACCCTCCTTTAAAAAAGAAAAAATCAGTCCTTCCTTGATAAGTGCAAAACTTTCATTATAGTCACTTTGCTGTTTAGAAACTTTGCTTTTAAAAATCATTGATTAGGGGCGCCTGGGTGGCTCAGTGGGTTAAAGCCTCTGCCATCAGCTCAGGTCATGATCTCAGGGTCCTGGGAGCCCGCATCGGGCTCTCTGCTCAGCGGGGAGCCTGCTTCCTCCTCTCTCTCTCTGCCTGCCTCTCTGCCTACTTGTGATCTCTCTCTCTGTCAAATAAATAAATAAAATCTTTAAAAAAAAATAAAAAAAAATAAAAATCATTCATTAATCTTCAAGCTGAATCTGAGATCCATTTTTCTGTTCTCTATCCCTATAGCCTTCTGTTATTAAAAGACAATGTTGATGACTTTCTCACTCATGTGTTAGCCATAGCATCAGAATCACAATCCCATCAACTTTCTGACTACTTTTTGTGTTTGCTTCCTCCTGAAACTGTCTATTTGTAGCTGTAGTATAGTGGAAAACACAGCGGCCTCAGACATAGCTCCCAGACACCTAGTTCTAACACTTCCCGGCTTTATGATTCTGTGCAAATCTCTAGGCTGAGTCTCAGTTTCTTCACATATAAAATGAAGATAATAATAGTACCTATTTCACATTATTGTTCTTGAAGACCCCATGAAATGAATATGTGGAAATATTTTATACATTCTAAAGTACCCTCCAAACAGAAATAATAATTTCCATTAATATTAATACTGAATGGAAATACTAATCTGAAAAACTAATATTCAGATAAGAAGGTTTTAAAAAAGTTCTTATTTTAATTCCAGTTAGTTAACATACAGCTTGTATTAGTTTCAGGTGTACGATACAGTGATTCCAACACTTCCATACATCACCCTGTGCTCATCATGACAAGGGCCCTCCTTAATCCTCTGACCTATTCCACCCATTCCCCTGACCACCTACCCTCTGGTAACCATCAGTTTCTTCTCTATAATTAAGAGTCTGTTTCTTATTTTCTCTCTCTCTCTCATTTTTTTTCTTTAATTGTTTACTTTGTTTTTTAGAGACCGAGAGAGTGAGAGAGTGTGAGCTAGGGAGGGGAAAGAGAGAGGAAGTAGGAGAAAGAGAATCCCAAGCAGGCTCCAAGCCCAGTGTACAGCCTGATGTGGGGCTTGATCTCACGACCCTGAGATCATGACCTGAGCCCAAATCAAGAGTTAGATGCTTAACTGACTGAGTCACCCAGGTGCCTTCTCTTGTTTCACAAATAGGCAGAGAGACAGGCAGAGAGAGAGGAGGAAGCAGGCTCCCTGCTGAGCAGAGAGCCCAATGCGGGGCTCGATCTTAGGACCCCGGGATCACGACCCAAGTTGGAAGCAGAGGCTTTAACCCACGAGCCACCCAGGCACCCCATATTTGTCTTTCTTTGACTGACTTACTTTGCTTAGCATTATACTCTCCAGCTCCATCCATGTTGTTGTAAATGCCAAGATTTCATTCCTTTTTATAGCTGAAAAATATTCCACTATATATATATATATATATATATATATATATATACCACATCTTCTTTATTCATTCATCAACTGATGGACACTTGGGTTGCTTTCATATCGTGGCTACTGTAAATAATGCTGCTATAAACATAGGGCTGCATGTATCCCTTTGAATCAGTGTTCTTGTATTTTTTGGGTAAATACCCAGTAGTGCCATTGCTGGATCATAAGGTACTTCTAGTTTTAACTTTTGAGGAACCTCCATGCCAGAAATATTAGATTTTTATGTTCTTTACTCTCTAGATATATTCCAAGAGCTTGTTTTCTGGTTAATATCATTTGCATATAAATGATTACAGGTATATATTATATACATTCATATATGTAGGGATATACATGTATAAAATATATAAAGTATAAACTGAACTGAACCAAATTACAGATCAGCTTGACAGTCAGAATTTACTGGTAACAGAAAACTTAATGTTCTCTCTTTTATCCATTTAAACATGGTGTCACCATCAAATATTTCTATTTAATGCCTATAGTGAACACATGGTTTTTGTTTTCTTTCTGCCTAGCATCTGATTCTCCTTGCATGTCTTAGGGAATACCACATTGTGTAGCTGGAGGTAGAGAACAGGTGGGAAGTTTCATCTTTTACATCCGGTGAGCACAAGAGAAAGGGCAAGGAGTGTGGTGGGACTAGTGTATTTGCATTCACTTCTCCCACAGAAAATGACTCTGTTGGTGATATTATATTGCTCTGTGGTACAAAGAAAGCATGTTGTTCTCAAATAGTTCAATGGTGGGCAGTAGTGGTAACAGAACCAAGTAGCCTCAAACAGGGAGAACAATTAGTTCAAGGAGAGTCACGCTGCTCTCTCACTTCCTGCCCAGTCACTCTTCAACCCACTGTCATCTTAAATGTTTGTCATAACACAACACTTAACTAGCAACTGAAATCATTTATTTGTTTGTTTTGTTATTTACTAGCTTTTTTTTTTTGGCTTGCTTATTAATTGTCCATATGCTTCGACTAAAATGTAATCTCCCTCAGGTCAGGAACTTCGCTGTGTCTACTGCTGTGTCCCATCGCAGTGTCTAGAACATTGCCTGGCACATACTAAGTGTGTACTAAACATTTATTGACTGACTGACCAACTGACTGGTAAAGTCTTCTGAAATTGTTGAGAGCTCAGTCAATTCTGAATTGAATTAAAAATGAGGGGCACCTGGGTGGCTCAGAGGGTTAAGTCTCTGCCTTCAGCTCAGGTCATGGTCCCAGGGTCCTGGGATCGAGTCCCACATCAGGCTCTCTGCTCAATGGGAACCTGCTTCTTTCTCTCCCTCTGCCTGTCATTTCCTCTGTGCTCTCTCTCTGGCAAATAAATAAATAAATAAATTTTAAAAAAATGAAACACAGACATTTTCTTGAGGTAAGTACTTAACTTCAAATGTTGTTTTTCCAGAGAAAAGAATATACTATTATGAAAAAATACAAAATAATTCAAAAATTCTTTAAATGCTTTTCAAAAAAAATACAGGTGCTAGGTTCCAAATACTAAAATGACAAGATAATGCAGGTTTTTCTTCTAATCTGTTGAGAGGTCTACTATTCTCAGGAACTCAATCCTTTGAGTAAAATGATCATAAAAAATATGATTGTTAAAAGCTTCTGGAAATATAAGAAACATAATTTTAACTGTATATTTGGTTAAAAATGGAATTTGCTCCTTCTTCATGGCTTTTGTATTAATAGGACTCTCATTAAAAGGAGCTATATCTATTCCACAGAAATAATTTTAAGGAGTCATGCACTATTCACATTTATTTTGGAAAAGTATGGTAAAAAGAAGAAATAAGACACTGTTCATTATTTTGATCTTTAACATATTTTCACATTTAAAAAGATTTTAAAAGAAACAAATAAAAATGCAACAGCCTACATATTTTTCTTTTGTGTCCATCTAAGAAATGAAAACCAATACTACCCACAACACTATGGCAGACTTTTTGAAATTTGTTCAGGCATGCAGCTTTAAGCCCTTCAATAATCACTCACATGAGGACAAAAAAGAGAAACAAAACAAAACAAAAAATTATACCATTGTTTAGTCCAAACATTTCCTAAGTGCCTATATGTCAGACATTGATGGGTAGTGGGTATATAGAGGAAAACAAGCCACAGGGCCCAATCTTGAGATTACAGCACCAATGCCCCCTTGGAGGGGATCCAAGACATCCCTGCTTTTTTCCAGGTTGTGCTTTATGGTAAATGGCATTAAAATGAAATTTCAATGTTATATAGGAAGTTATACTTGGATGCATAAATTCTGCCTATAATGAAAATGACATTGCATTACAAACCTTCTAATTAAATTGAGAGACTATGTGTACTACATGGTACCTTCAGTAAAGTCAAATAATATAGAGACCCTTCTGCTAAAAACAACAGTAACATTTGCTACACAATATGTACTGTTTTCTTTAAAATGATGCTTCTTACTTCTTCAGAGATTTTTAGTAAATAAATAAATGGCTATTATCTACATTAGATAAGCATGAGGACCCATATAATTTTTTTCTCTGTGAAGGGTGAATGGCCATTTTTGCTTATAGTAAAGTTATAGTAAATTATGGTAAAAATTAATTCAATCTTCTATATGAGTCTCATCATTGAATCATGATTTAATGTTATATTACAGGCATTAGCTTTATTGCATTTTATTTTTCCTCTATTCTCTCCTCATGGGCTTTTATTGGTCATCAATAAAAAAGGGAACCGTATCAGTAAGAGAAAGTAAGGAAATAATCCTATTTTTAATCCCATCAAAAAAAATGAATAAAATATTTAGTAGTAAATTTAATGAAGGAGGGAAAAGAACTATATACTGCAAATAGGACACTGATGAAAGAAACTGAAGATATAAGTAAATGGAAAGATATTCCGTGTTCACAGATTCGAGGAAAAATATTGTTAAAATTTTCATACTTTTCAAACAATCTACAGATGCAATGTAATCCCCATCAAAATTCCCAAGGCATTTTTCACAGAACTAGAATAAACAATCCTAAAATTTATATGGAACTACTAAAGGTTCTGAATAGCCAAAGCAACATTAAGTAAGATTAACAAAGCTGGAGGTACCGTACTTCCCAATTTTAAACTATATTACAAACTTAAAATGGTTAAAACAGCGTGGTATTGGCAAAATGACAGATACACAGATCATTAGAACAGAACAGAGAACCCAGAAATAAAATCATGAATGGATGAAAAAAAAATTTTTAAAGATTTTATTTATTTATCAGAGAGAGATCAGGAGAGAGAGCGAGCACAGGCAGACAGAATGGCAGGCAGAGGCAGAGGGAGAAGGAGGCTCCCCACCGAGCAAGGAGCCCAATGTGGGACTCAATCCCAGGACGCTGGGATCATGACCTGAGCCAAAGGCAGCTGCTTAACCAAGTGAGCCACCCACGCATCCCTGGATGAAAATTTTTGACAAAGGAACTAAGAATATACAATGAGAAAAAGAAGGTCTCTTCAGTTAATGGTATTGGGAAAACTGGACAGCTGCATGCAAAAGAATGAAACTAGACCCCTATCTTATACCAAACCCCCAAATCAACTTAAAATGGATTAAAGACTTGAACATAAGACCTGAAACTGTAAAAACTTTTGGAAGAAGACATAGAGGGTAAACTCCTTGACACTGGTGTTGGCAATGATTTTTAGCTTTACCAAAGCAAAGGTATGAAAAGCAAAAATAAACAAGTGCAACCATATCAAAGTGAAAACATGTGCACAGCAAAAAAGAAAAACAAAATAAAAAACAAAGACAAAACAAACCATCAACAAAATGAAAAGGCAACTATGAAATGAAGGAAAATATTTGCAGATTATGTATGTGATAATTAGGTGTTATGAAGAGATGCTCAACAGGGAAATGCAAATCAAAACCACAATGAGATAATACATCGCACCTGTTAGAATGGCTATCATTAAAAAGACAAGAGATAAATTGTTGGCCAGGATGTGGAAAAAACGAAAGCCTTATGTATTGTTGGAAGGAATGTAAATTGGTATAGCCTCTACGGAAAACGGTATGGAAGGTCCTCAAGAAATTAAAAACAGAATTACAAAGTGACCCAGCAATCACAGTTCTGAGTATCAATCCAAGGGAAATGAAAATAGGATATTGAAGAGATATCTTCACTCCCATGATCATTGCAACACTGTTCACAATAGCCAAGATATGGAAATAAACTAGGTGTCCATCGAAGGATGAATAGATAAAGATACACACACACACACACACACACACACACACACACACACACACGGGAATATCATTTAGCCATGAGAAGGAAGGAAATCTGGCCATTAGTAACAATCTGAATGGACTTTAAGGGCATTATAAGAAGTGAAATAAGTCAGACAGGAGAAGACAAATACTGCCCAGTATCACATATGTAGAAACAAAACAAAACAAAACAAAACGTCAAACCCCTAGAAACAGAGAGAAAAAAAGTGGTTGCCAGGGGCTGGGGTTGCTGGCTATAGAGAGAGGCTGGTAAAAGGATACAAACTTTCAACTATAGGATGAATAAGGTCTGAGGATCTAATGTATAACATGGTGACTATAGTTAAAAAGAATGTATTACGTAAATAACATTTGTGAAAGTAGAACATAAATATTCTCACACACACACACAAAATAAATATTCAAGGTGATGGATATGTTAATTAACTAGATGGGAGAAATCCTTTCACTATATATATCGGCTCATTATAATGCACACTTTAAAGCTCTACCTCAAAAAAGCTCAAAAAATGAAAATAAATATTAAAAAAAATCAACAGTATAAGGAATGCTAACTGGACTTCCTATAAATACGTTCACAGATTATATGTCCCATTATGTTAGTCAGTCTTTCTTGGGTAAGAACCCACGTGATTTCATTTCGTTTCAATTTCAACCACTATTTTTTCTAGGAGCTGGGGTTATGGAGATTAACAGACCAATGTGGTCACTGACTTCAGGGAGTTCACAATCTAGTTGGGGAAGGAGACACTAAAATAATTCCATAAATAATTGCTCATTTACAAGTAAATATGTGATGATTTCTTTGTTACTTATTGCAAGGAAACTATCTTTTCCGAAGAGTGTATATGCTTTTAGCTTTTCCAGTGAAGAAGATTTTGTCAGTTATTATTTCCTTTTCTGCCTTGATGGTAAAGAAGCTAGAGATAAATTGTATGCTAAATTAATATAATTATCATACCATAGGCTGATGGACAATTATCTGTGTCTCTAAGTAGTTTTTGATATTACAAAAATCCTCACTTTAATCACTATGTCTTATACAAGTCTTATTCTCTGCAGGCTGACCAAGGAAGTAAAGAGGGACAGGGCTCGGGGAGGGGTCTAAACTGTACAGCATAAATTAAAAAAAATAAATTAAGTTTTCTTGAAGTTTTATTTTACATCTACATTTGAAAATCAGAATTGTTCTATCTATCCACAGTTGTATAAAATAGTATATAATTATTTCAGAAGTTTCAACTCAGAGTGGTTTCTAAACTTGTAGTAGTACAAAAATGGGGGGATATTAATCACTTTTAGACCCATGACAGAAACAAGGGACTCATTGAAATTCCATGGATGTACCATAGAACATATTATGTTAAAAAATCAGGATTTCATAATCGTTTGAAGCTCTGCAGTACTTTAATGGTACTTCTAATAGTGCCTAACACTTGGAAGCGTTCCACAGTTTGGCTCCTATAAAGTGGTTTTTGACAGCAAATGTGCAGGAACCAGAATCTATACTGAAACTTGAATCTGAGCCACTTAGACATCATGATGTTGCCCAAATGTGAAGTGGTTTCCATTGGCAATACCATAATATCTTCTCACTGAAGCATGAAACGGAGTTTGGGGGATATTTAGCTACCAAAAGAAGCAGACATTATCTAAGCCTTGATCAGACAGAAAAAAATTGAAAATGACTTCCTGGCATTCATTCAGTGGAAAATGAAGACAAGAAGAAGCCAAATAAAGTTAACAGCTCTAAAAAGAGGCTAGAAATTGTGGTGCTCTAGAGTCTGCATCATCACTGCCATGCTCTTTGATGCCAGTAAACATTCATTGAGCTCTCACCATGTGCAAAAGCACAATGACAGGGACTTTAGTTAAAATGGTCTTGAAGATCATGGGCTTCTAATTTTTAAATTTAATTCCCGTGTAGTTAACATGTCATGGACTTTATATTACGCCTCTCTGTAATTCCCTGTGCCTGGCACAGGGTTTTCGAGGATAGCAAATTATTAGTAAGGATGTATGGATTATGTGAAGGTGACTGCAAGGGGCTTGGAGTCCAACTGGGAGATAGGGAAGAAGTGATTTCTTTGCTAGCAGAGGTTGTTATCTTAATCCCTTTATACCATTTCTACATAGGGCAGGGTCTAGCACATCACAGGTATTTAAAAATAGCTCATCAATAATGAGCAAATAATTTTGTAAGAAACATTTATTGAGCACTCACCACGCTTCAGATGTTTTGCTGCGTTGAACTCTCACAACAGGAAAGTGCTGTTATCGTTCCCATTTCAGAGACGACAGAGCTCAAGTTTCCTGGGGTTGGGCAACTTGCTCAGTTTACCCAGATGTTAACTTGTGGAGGCAGGATTTGAACCTAGGTAGTCTGACTGCAGTTCACAATCCTCACTGTCATACTGTACCTATTAAAAACACCCCAATATTGTCAGGTAGCCTATGGTAAAGGGCAGCTGAATGGCAGAGATAGTAAGTCCTCTAACTTAAAAGATTATTTATTTATTTGATAGACAGAGATCACAAGTAGGCAAAGAAGCACGCAGAGAGAGAGAGAGAGGAGGAAGCAGGCTCCCTGCCTAGCACAATGTGGGGCTCGATCCCAGGATCCTGGGATCATGATCTGAGCCAAAGGCAGAGGCTTTAACCGACTGAGCTACCCAGGCGCCCCATAAGTCCTCTAACTTTAGAAAAAGAAGTGATTACCGAGGACTGGGTGTAGGGACAACTTTCTGAAGAAAGCAGAACTGGAGGTGGGTTTTGAAAGAAGAGCCACAGTTAAGTCCCGTGGAAGGAGGAAGAAAGTGGACCGGGGTGGCTGGAGATGCTCAGAATGTATTCGGAGAGAAGTAGACTCGGTTGGATAGAATGAAAGAGCTCATGTAGGACAGCACTAGAAAATGCAGTCAGAGATTCTGCAAGAACAAGTAAGTGAAGGACTTAAGAATTTGGATTTCATTCTTTGGGCAGAAGTGAAGCCAACCAAGTTTTTCTCACAGAGAAAGAGGTGTAAAAAGCTGCTTTTTAGGAAGCTATGTAGGATATATAGAGGGTGAGAGCTTAGAGCCCAGGAGACCAGGTAGGTGGAGGTGAAGAAGACCTCAACTGAGACAGTTGGCAACAGCAATGGAGAAAAACTTACAGGTAAAAGAGAAAGAAAGGACCAAGAAAACTGCCTTGATGATGTTGAGAGGGATGAATCAGTACCTGTGTGACAAATACCGATACTGTCACTGTCAGAAATGGGGGACATTTAGGAAGAGGAGTTGGTTTTTGGATGATTACTAAACTTCTAATTCAAACCTCTTGATTACTAGAGGTTTAAGGCATTTATTAATCAAATAACTTAAACATTTGGATACGGTTATAAGCCAGGAACTGGGCTAGATACAGGGACAGAATAGTGAGTAGGAAAGATATGGTCCCTCCTTTCACAGACTTAGAGTTTATCAGAGGAGGGACGCATTAAGCAATTATAATAACACTGATAAGTTTTATAATGGTGACGAAACACAGAGTATAATGGGATCATATGGCAGGAGCACTCAGAGATTGTAGACTGAGACTTCCTTGAGGAGTGACATTTAAGCAATGGATCACATTAATAGTTTGGTTCATAGCATCTGTATCAGGGAGTTAACCTGTGTAATATATAGCACATGCTTTATATATGTACACACACACACACACACACACACACACACACACACACGAGGTGTCAGGGATGGTATCTGCTCACCAACTACCCCCTGTAGCAAAACTATATCGATTACAGACCTGTTTCAAAGGATAGAAGCAGGGGTGTCTTTTTTTTTTTTTTTTTAATCATATAACCCTGCACCTTCCATCCACAGCTGACTGAGCCTGGGATGGATACTGTTCTAAGTGTCACCAAGTAACAGGACCATCATCTATGATCTGAAGCACGGAGATGTAAAAACAACAATTTTCTTATGAATCTGAAGGAAGAAACCAAGGTAATGTCAGGGGTCTGCAGCTGAAGTCAAGTTAGAACTGGAGAGACTCAAAGGCTATTCATTTGCCAAAGTTCTGAGTGGGCAGAAAGTGAGCAAAAGGAAGAAGCTGGTTCATATATAGTGCCTAGGAGCATGACAGAGAAACAGATTCCTCTAGAGAAATATATGTCTCATGAGAGACAAGTAGCAAGAGTAGGTGCTTTGAACAGCAATATTGTCAATGACTTTCCAGTGATAAGATGATGAGTACCTTCACAGTAACTCTTACTCTGTTCCTTTCACATTAGAACAACATTAAAAAGTCTAAATGGCTTAAATTACAATTTCAGTACAGAGTTCAGTTCTTATATTCTCTCTACGAATCTTCTTTAGGAGACAAACTATAAATTCAATCCAAGCTAGCTGAGTGGGTCTCTACTGCTTGTAGACAAGAGGGCTTAATTAAACACATTATCCCCTCATGGATAAAAGTAAGCTAAAAAGGAGATACTGTGTTGAGTTCAGCTACCAGGGTAAATAAATTATTATATATAAAAACAAATCTGTTTGCTACCTTTAAATGTCTTTAATTGTCATAATTATAGCATGCCTATCTCAACACAGATGCATACGATATATTCTTAGGAAAATTGTCACAACTGTTCATACTTACACTCAAGTGTTTTATTTGTATGCTGTATACCATACACATATACATGAAATGTATTTATACATACCTAACTAAATATCTGTAGCAAGACATCAATTATACAAATGTACAAACAAAATTATATGACTTCCTTACAACTCTGTGTGCATGCCAGGAGCACTGAGATGATGGTCCTGATATAATTATTGTCTCTTTTCACACAGCCTCATAGTGTATCACTGGGTAGATAGGTGAGATTAATCAAGTCTACACACGATAGCTTCATCTTTTGAGTTTTACCGCTATTCTCTTATTCTTTCAGCCACTCTCCTCTATTTTCCTCAACTGTGTTTTCTCCATTCTTTCTCCCGGTTAAAACAAAACTATAAACACTGTAGTCACACAAGTGATAAAACAGGTTATCTGCGCCAAACAGTTTTTAGAGGCTAAAAATACTCGCTCTCCTATAAAGTTACCACACTGGACAAAGGTAAGGTAACTGAACCAGTGGTACCCCTTCCCCCGCAAGGAAATCTCCTGGTTTTTCATTTTCCATTTGGCCTAAACTCAGTGAATTTATCATATCATTCATCACCTCGAAGGAGATGAGAAAGAAAATTAGGAGAGAACAAGAAGTGGTTTTTAACTGGTCAAGGGGAAGGAATAAGTAGGTTTCACATATCCCAATCTCTCCCCTGTTCAATGCAAGGGAGGCTGGGGGATGGACTGTGCCGGGAAAAACTTGTCCAAGAACAGAGTGGGACTGTCCTCCTTCCACAGCTCAGTTGGGCTCTGGTGGTGGAACGTGGAACAGAAAGTGAAAGGAGAAGGAAGGAGAGATCACCCTGCTGCTGTTCAGGCCTTGGTGACAAGGAACTAAAGGCAATTTAACATATGGTTAATTATCTGCGTCCTCAAAACAGTGGATTGTTTCCCTAATGGAATGGCAAAAGTTGCAATGAAAAATTATACCTTTTTGTCCAAGTGCACGGAATCTGGTTCCAGACATAATTTCTTCAACAGCAAAGATAACTTTTTAAAAAATGAAGGCAGTATTTTATAATGCTAACTGCATTATTTGAAACTCATTTAATTTTACTGTAATAGAGGAAAGCTTACCAAAGGGACTATGAATCAATAATGTTCTGATAAACATCAATTTAGTAATGTAGGTGTTATAAAATATATTCTCTTGGTTTTTAACATACTTTAAAAAATCACATGGATCATAATATGAAAACATGTATACATAATATGATTACACAAATAAATAAAAGGTGTAGAAATAGATATATCAGCTCTATATCTACCCTTCTTTATATCTAGATATACCTCTGTATCTACCCTTCTGACACATAAAACCTACATAATAAGAATAGACTGAAGGCATCATATCATTTTGGGATTTATTAACGCAGTTCTTAGTATTTTTTACACACACACAAGGATCTACCATATAAATTCATTTTAGCTGTATATCTAGAGGGTTGATATGTGGCTAACAAAAAAAAGGAAACCCTAAACCTCTGTTTACTTCCTTTAATAGTGAAGATAATAATGAGCATGGTAAGCAATTTTATTTTAAAGAAAATGAACTGAGTCACAGAGAACAGATTTTGCAGTTTCTGCAACTATCCAATTTCTGCATCGTGCCTAGAAGCAGTTATACGTACCCCAACAGCACTTTACATCTACCTGGATTAATAGGATGTGTTACAAAGATATTATCCATGCTTCTTAACAACGTGGACAACATCCAAGTTTGAAGAAATGAAAACATGAGGTAGAAGAAAAAGGATAGACTGGAGCCAGAAACATCAATGGCAGAAACAGTAAGACACCAGTTCCAACTTGAAGAAAAACACAAACCAGTTTTTCTTATTTAGGATGTGAGCCAACAGAACAAATGGTGGACAGGTACATGGTATCCTATTATTACAGAAGCACCTACGGTGTTTGGGTTTATTTTACACAGTACACTGCAAATAAATAATGATAAGACATCACAGTGTGTCTGATAATCTGCGACAACAATTCTAATGCTGTCATTGTAGCCACCGGAGAAACCCGCACATACTGAGCCCTGACCCACTGAACCTTTTATCTGCATGTGTACTCTCCACAGGCCAAGCAAATAAAGGCCAAATGATAATTTACACATGAATCAACTTTCTTTGCAGCATAAGCACCAGAGACATTTCTTTTCTCTGTTACTGAGAGAAAGGCAGCCAGGTCTAAGCTTGTCTCACTAGAAATCATACAAGTGAAACAGTGATTTGCAGGAAGATGGCAGATCGGCAAAGGGAAGCCGTTCTAAATGTGTGATAAAAATGGCAGCCACAAAGGACTGGATGAATATTTAGTTTGAAAATAGGCCTGACAGTAACAATGAGTCTTTATCCTATTCAAAACAGGTAGTGTCATACAAACTGAAATGGAGATACAATCCTGATAGAAGATTACATAAGATACCTGAGCGGATATCTTTAAAGACTTCAACCTTTATTTGAATACATGTACACTCACAGGTCTTCTGCATCTGGATCTTATTCAGAGTACATATAGTTCTTTCTTTTATTTTTTCTTTTTTAAGATTTATTTATTTATTTATTTGACAGAGAGAGAGAGAGAGAGAGAGATCACAAGTAGGCAGAGAGGCAGACAGAGAGAAAGGGGGAAGCAGGCTCCCTGCCGAGCAGAGAGCCCAATGTGGCATTCGATCCCAGAACCCTGAGACCATGACCTGAGTCAAAGGCAGAGGCTTACCTCACTGAGCCACCCAGGCACACCATATATAGTTATTCAAGCGAATGACATATAGATGTTTTTGTTGCCCACTTTGATAATGAAAAATAAAACAGGATGATTAAAGAAAGCTTGTTCATTAAAAATAGGGTACACATTTTATACCACAGAACTTATAAAGGGGAAAAAAAAGCATTTTTCTTCAACCCAGACCCCTTGGTGTTTAGGTCAACTTTTACAAATTTATTAAACTAGCAAAATATTGCTAGAGCCTTTTTTAGAGAAACATAATAATGAACAATACTTGTCCTGGCTCATTTAACAGTGGAATGGAAGTCTATTATTAAATTTGTGTTAATAGGCCATTCCAAAGACGATGATATAATCATCCAGCAAATGACAGGTACTACCTAATCAAGATACTAAATAAATCAATACAATTCAGTTTTATTCCCTTGTTGCCACTTCTCCAGCTTTGTGTTTGCCACATTCCACCTATGCCCTGGAATGGTTTCCGACTCAACAATGTATATCCCTGGTTTTCTTCAAATTTGGTTTACAACTCATGTTCAGGAACTTCTGGCTTAAAAGTTCCAGTCTTAGCATGGTACTTGTACGTAGAAGACCGTCAGTAAATACTGCGACGCACATGGACTCTCAACACACAGTGATAGGCCAAAATCTTAAAAATAAGTTTTTTTCATGAGTTGTCAGTATAGGAAATGTGGTAAAATTTATGGCTCATAAAATGAAATTTTGAATTTTTATTCCTGTAGAGTGTAGAAATGGAAGTATAAACTCCACGCCACAATCCATGCTCTAAGACAATGCCAAAAATAATAAGTGTGATGGGATTAAGTCGTATCAGTTCCTGGTGATGAGTTGCACATGTCAAAAATCCTGGCAGTGAGTAGGTTTTTTATATTAGTTTCTTCTCTCTATGGTTTAGACTATGAGTTTGTTTTTTTTTTTAAACCCCTTCAACTGCTTCCCTCAGCTCTTTTCTCCTTGAGGTTGAAACGCTCTTTTGCACCACCTCTCTTCTTGATAACCTATTAATTTCCCTACAGTCTGGTTGTTTAGTAGTTTTTCTGAAGTCAAAATTAGCATTTTCCTTAAATTGAAAGCTCCGAATGGGTAAGAATCATACCTCCCATTTTTAGGTACCTACGACCTCTTACACTGTCTAAAAGAGTGTTAGCCATCGGAATATTTTTTGAGAGCTCTCAACAAAATGGGTATGGAGGGAAGGTTCTCCAACATAACAAAGGCCATATAGGACAAGCCTATCTATAGCTATTATCATACTCCATGTTTCAGATATGCTGAAACCTTTTCCTATAAGATCAAGAACAAGACAAAGATGCCCATTCTTGTGACTTTAGTCAACATAGTACTGAAGTGCCAGATTACTTAGGCAAAGAAGAAAAGATATAGAAGTCATCCAAATTGCAAAGTAAATCTATTTTCAGATGACATGACAGGATACATAGAAAACCGTAAAGATTCCACCAAAAAACCCCCACCAAACTAAAAATACTGAATTCAGTGAAGCTGCAGGATACAAAATCAATACACAAAAAGTGAGTTGTGTTTCTATACATTAACAACAAACTATCAGAAGAGAAAATTTTTTAAAAAATCCTCATTTACAATAGCATCAAAAGGAATAAAATACTGAGGAATAAAATTTAACCAGGAAGGCGAAAGCGCTGTATAGTGAGACACTGATGAAAGAAACTGAAAAAGACACAAATAAATTTAAAAAATCATGTTCATGAATTAGAAGGCTTCTGTTGTAAAAATGTCCATACTACCCAAAGCAATCTATAGATTTAATACAATTCCTATCAAAATAGCAATGGCATTTTCCACAGAAATAGAAGAAACAATCTTAAATGCTGTATGGAACCAAAAAGACCGAATAGCCCATGCAAACCTGAAAAAGAACAAGCTGGAAGCATCACACTTGCTGATTTCAAAGTATATTACAAACCTATCAGATTCAAAACAGTATGGTACTGGCATAGAAAAGAAGACATAGAGATCAGTGGACCAGAATAGAAAGCCCACAAATAAGCTCATGGATATATGTTAGCTGATTTTTGACAAAATAACCATGAATATACAATGGCAAAGGGACAGCCTTTTCAATAAATGGTGGTGGGAAGACTGGAAACCATTATCTTGAAAAGTTATCTGCACTCCCCTGTTCACTGCAACATTATTCACGACAGCCAAGGCATAGAAACAACTTGAGTGTCCACAAACAGACAAATACATCAAGAAGATATGGTCATATGTATACAGCACAATAGTATTTAGCTTTAGAAAAGAAGGAAATCATGTCATTTGTAACAACATGGATGAACCTGGAGGGTATTATGCTAAGTGAAATAAACTGATTGGAGAAAGCTAAACTGCATGGTATCACTTATATGTGGAGTCTTAAGAAAAAAAGAAGAAAAAGTGGCCAGGAGTTGGGGGTGGGGATGGGGTAGAAAATAGAGGGATGGGTCGATAAAGAGGTACCTTATAAAAAACAACAAAAAAACCTCTTGAGAGATGCCTAGTGTTGAGGACTTTTCAGGATATATTTTGAAAGTCAAGTCACAATTTGCCTAGTGATAATCATTCTTATGTTAAGCCAATGCAAAGGTAAATTCATACAACAGCTCACGACGAATGTCATGACCACCAGACATGACAGCCTGAAATGTCACTTTTAGTGACCTCAAAGACCTAAGGTTTGGTTGGTAAGGGAGAAGCACAGAAATACTAAATTAGAGTGCCCATGATTGTATACTTAAATTTATGAAATGTTTGATGAATAACATCAGCCACTAAATTTCTCTTTATATTGGTTTCTCACAAGTAGATTTACTTTTGCCTTTTTAAAAAAACGTTGGTTAAGAAAAAATTACTCTAATTTGAAAAGTGGTACAAAAACACTGTGTTGACTTGATGTTATTTTATTTGTAAGGCTTAAAGGACTATGAACTGCTAAAGCAAAGCAGGTGCCTCTCCCCATAAGGAAAACAAGAGAACACGGATAGACTGTGGCTGACAGAAACTTTTTCCTTGGGTTTAGAATTTACTTACTTTTAAAAATTAACATATAATGTATTATTCATTTAAAGGGTACAGGTCTGTGATTCATCAGTCTTATATAATACCCAGTGCTCATTATATCACATACCCTCCTCAATGTCCATCACCCTGTTACCTCACCCTGTCCCCCTACCCCCAAGCAACCCTCAGTTTGTTGACAGAAACTTTTAAAAAACACCATGGGGGAAGAAAGCAGGAGTTTCCCAAAGCACAAAAAAAAGCCAGACAGAAAAGAAAGTATAAATTTGAATCAACTTCATTCATGCATTTAAGCTGTTACTTAATAGTTTGTGATTTTTTGTTATTTGGGTTTTGTTTTGTTTTGTTTTTTTAGTTTTAGAACAGGGGATGGCATGTATATAAAAACCTAGGGATAGTCCCCAACCTCACTTCATGATGTATTTTGTTCTTCAGCATCATTACATTTGGTAAGACCACCTTCTTATCAAAGTCTTCCCTCCCTGTCTTATCATTCATCCTGTTCTCTCCTTATTGATCATCAGACGATGAAAGAGACAATGGATAGCTTTGTTAGCATCAATATATAACGCAGACATCGCATCTACTCAATCTACCGGGTCTGTCGATCTGCCATGGGGGAAACTGGACTGGTCTATAGTTTGATGTTCACACAACCAAGCTGATAATTGCAGAGAAATTTGTGATCCTCAAATGTTTCAATAATGATTTGGGATAATACTGGTACTTTCTGAAGTATCTAAATTAACTTGATGGGACTATAACTCTCAAAGTCATCTTAATTTGCATCTTTTGAAGTAAAGCACCAAATCTGTCCTTTCCGATTTCTGGTTTTCCTTATTGTTGCTGGGCTATCAACATAAAAAATGAAACTAAAAACCATTCTGCCAAAGCAAATATCCTTGCTTCTTAGAGTTGCGAACACATGAACAAAATACCAAGCACACACAAAAAGTTATCTCTTAAAACGGTGATAAAACTCAACAACTGAAGGCAAACTATGGTCATAGAACTGGGAACCTCTCTTCTTCATACTTGACTGCCAAAAGGTATGAGAAATTTTTTTTCCAAGTCTGAATGGGGCTGACTAGAGAAAAAAAACCCTGTTTTTGCTAAGGGTTACTTAGTGAATGGGAAAAGGAGTTTTATTATAAAACAGAGTTTCTACATTTATAAGGCAACATTAAGCTATGAATTCTTAATAAAATGTTATTAAAATTCTCTAACTGAGCAATCAGTGGGAGAACTTGCTTTCGAATTACGTGTTCATTGTTGGGGCTATTGAGAAACTGCCCGTCACAGTAGCCAACAGTGGCTCTGTTCCTCTGCGTGAAATCTGCACTGGTTAGAAGTGGTGAGGTTGGAGGGCGGACACAGCCTACGGTAGTCAATGATGAGTTTTACAGATTCTATATTCTGGTCAAAGAACTTCTAGTTCACATTACAAGTCCCATGTGGTGGTGAAAAAAAAAAAATCTGAAAGTCATGCATTTGCTGTTTTTCTTTCTTGCCATGAAACCTCTCTCTGATCCCTAGAATAGTTCCTTAAATAAGTGTTTAAAGGTATAAACACAGCGTGGTTCAATGTCAAAATCTGACTTGCAGATTTCCTTCCCAAACCTATTCCTCTCCTAGCACTTCCTCCTCTCAGTCAATGACACTGGCCAGATGTTCAAGCCAAAAATCTAGGAACCATCCTTCATCCTTCCTATCCCCTCACTTCCTGTATCTAAAGGATGAAGGCATGTTGGGCACATCTTCCTATCTCTACTGCTACCATCATTCAAGCCACTGTAATCTCCTGCCTGGGCTACTGCAACAGCTTCCAAATGAAGCAGCTGCTTATAGTCCTGCTACCCTACCAATCCATTTTCCCTCTATAAATTAGATCCTCTCCCTTTCCAACTCGAGAACCTCCAAGGGCATCCTGCTGTACTTAGTATAAAAAAGAAATTCAGACTCTAGGTCTACAAGTTCCTGAATAACCTAGTTCTTGCCTTTGTCCCCTCCTTGCTCTATGTGCTGCAGCAAAACACACCTTCTTTCTGTTCCTTTCTGTTTCCCTGGTCTGTGTAGAGGAAATCTGTGGATCTTCATGGCTGATGTAAATTCAGCGGCCTTTTTGAGGGTCCAGGAAATATACTTAGTGTAATTCAAGGCCACATACTGTGTGTTAGTTGTACTTAGAAATGCTCTCAATGTCATGAAGTATAGGAAAAATGCAATTATTTTAGATCCCACAAAATGAATATCCACAGGAACAATTTAAAGTACTATTTCATTCTCTATTTGTTGTATTTAGTTATGTATAATGAGTAATGTAAGATTATAAACATAATTTGTCTTATATTTCTAAATGTGTAAAAACTATGAGTTTAGGAAGGGACAGGCTTTCTCAAGTACTACAGGCTTCTGTATATATGTAAGAATGAAACTGTGACTGTACACTTCACAATGCTGAAAAGTTCCACATTACTTTCATTTACTGTTGTCCTATTTAAAATAATTGTATACGTTTTTTTCTTACTTGTGGTTTTGTAAAAGTGCTTTACAAGAGGAAAGTGATTTTCTTTTGGTTCCTCACAGGAGCATCCTGAATGCCACTGTTTGAAGACTTTCATTGTGATACACAAAATGCTGACACTGATTATACATTTGAAAATGATGAATTGTTTTACTCGTTAGTATGGGAAGCATTATAAACCCTTAAAAAAAGACACTTTGCATAGATTTTATCTGACAGGACACTGCTAATTTCAAACCCTCCAGAATCTTGAGGAAGCCAAATCAGTCTAAGAAAATAAATATGGACTGTCATCATTACTGTTATGTCAATTGTTACTCAGTAATAATTGTCACTAATGATTTTACTATTAGTTTTGTAGTCAACTAAAAAGTATAGAACATAAAGAATCATAATAGAGAAATAGAAACCTCAGCATTAATTTTTTTATTAAGTAAAGAATTTTAAAAACCATTCAAATGTAAAAAAGTAATTTTGGATGATAAAGTAAACTAAAGTAGAATTACAATGTTAATTGAGAATCTGTTTTGAATGGCAAATAATAGGAGCTCATCTCCTTAAAAGGACTCATCTCTTCAAAAATCTTTATGTATAACTGAAGCCATCCCCATATCTGATTAATAAAAAGTAGGATTTACAAGTCTAATCAGAAACTGAAAATACAATCAGACTTTGTGTAGTATTAAAAAATAAAGCAGGGCGCCTGGGTGGCTCAGTGGGTTAAGCCGCTGCCTTCGGCTCAGGTCATGATCTCAGAGTCCTGGGATCGAGTCCCGCATCGGGCTCTCTGCTCAGCAGAGAGTCTGCTTCCCTCTCTCTCTCTCTGCCTGCCTCTCCATCTACTTGTGATTTCTCTCTGTCAAATAAATAAATAAAATCTTTAAAAAAATAATAAAGCAAACTTTGGTTTATAGAAACAATTTTTGGAAATGTAGTGAGCATTTCTTTCCAGAAGTTTTCAGGTGACACTGCAATTTTTCAAACAAGCTTATACTGAATAAGAGATTAAAGCTGAGGAAAATACTCTTTACTTATTTAATTATTTTTAATAGTTATTTATTCTAGAATGAGAGAGAGAGCATGAGCAGGAGGGGCAGAGGAAGAGGGAGAGAGAATCTCAAGCAGACTCTGTGCTCAGTGTAGGGCTTGATCTCATAAACCCAAGATCATGACCTGAGCCACTCAATGGCTCACTCCGTCAAAGCCACTGATGGAACCACTCAATAATCCCCCCAAAATACCTCTTTAACATATGGACTCTCTAAATTTTTAGACTTACTGCTTGATAGCTCGAATCAATGATCATTTAAACTTCAATTTTAAATGGGAGGAAAGAAAAGAACTATCTTGGAAAAGAATCAAGACCTAATGCAGTATGAAGAAAAATAGAAATGGCAGAGATATAATGAAGCTCATGATTTCAGTGGAAAGATCTGGTAAGTACAGGCACAGGAGCAAACAATGGCTAAGGAGACAGTAATTTTGAAGAAAAGGCAAAGTGAGTCTCGCTCAGCATCAGCTTATTTTACTGTTCCCTTCCACCGGTGGGTCTAAGTCATGTTGAGAATACCTCTAAAATCTTAAATAAATATTTTATTATGTCATTATCAATTACTGGTCTTCTAAATAGTATAATAGGTTTACATATGAAAAATCAAACCATTTCATGTCTCTTCCTGGTTCTTGGACATGACAATGTTCACTATTTTTTAAATGATGTGATGAGCTCTGGGTGTTATACAATAAATTAGTGAACACTACATCTGAAACCAATGATATGAAACCAATATGTTGTCTAACTGAAGTTAAATTAAAAACAAACAAACAAACAAAATGATGGGACAAGGAACAACAGGAACAGAAGGATCAACTGCATTTTTAGACAGTGGTTTCAGAAAAAGGAGTGACAGGAGTGCCTGGGGGCCTCAGTGGGTTAAACCTCTGCCTTCAGCTCTGGTTATGATCTTAGGTTCCTGGGATCGAGCCCCACATCAGGCTCTCTGCTCAGTGGGGAGCCTGCTTCCCCCGCTCCCTCTGCCTGCCTCTCTGCCTACTTGTGATCTCTCTGTCAAATAAATAAATTAAGATCTTTAAAAAATATATAAAAAGGAGTGACAAAAACATTGTACGCATCACTGATATTCAGTACATTAGAGAGCATTTCTTAAGATAATGAGGAACAGAAGAAAAAACAAGGATAATGGATAAGGAATACTTTAAAAAACAATGACCACAAAATTTAGTATAGAACTAAACTGTGCTTAAATTTGAAGATAAGAGAATTTAAAAATCTTATTTATACTTAAACTAGGATTTTCAAGGGCCATCTGGGCATTAGCTGTTATTAATCTTTATAGAATTAAGAAAACTATAGAAAATCACAAGCTGATTTGACTCTTTTAGTCACATTATCAGAAGCTTAATGTTTGACTATGGAAGTTATCCTTAGTCTTTTTCATTTCTACTAGGTCTGTCTGTCATGTTAGTAACTGCAAAAACCAAACCAAATCAAAACAAAATTCATGTTGTTCCCTAATATCAATACACATGAAACATATTTGTCTCTAGATACTGAAATGTAACACTTCTCTAGTATTTTCTGATAAAGAAAAGGTTTCCAAAACTAAAAGAATATCTTTCATTTCCTCCAATGCCATTAAGTTTTTCTACTTTACAATCTGGGAATACATAGACAGGAGAACTACATTTCCAGTGTGAAGGAATTTTAAAGAAAATACTTTAAAATGGAATGTTTTCAAGGAGCACTATTCTCTGACATTGATGGTTTTGTTTTGGGATACAGAATATAAAACCATTTCCTCAAGATATTTTGTGTTCAGCATAAAATATTTAAAATGTCTCATTTCCAAGAGATCTGGTGGGAGTTCATGACAGATGTGTTATTTCTTCCTTTTTTTTTAAACAGCATTATTTTGTCTAATTAGCACTGATGATATACCCATGGCAGTATGAACTTACTGAGAGGAAAGAAAAGTAGACCAGCTTCTTTGGAGAAAAGAACAGACTGGGTAAAATGGAAGAAAGGCATTTTTTTAAAAAAGGTATTTTGCAGCAAATGCCCACAAATAGCCCACAGAGAGTTCATTTATTTATGCATCACCATATGATCAATCTGATTGCCTTTAGTCTCAAATAGAGAAAGCCTCAGTACAAAGCATTCTCCAGGTGTTAGTTTAGGTTTGTCATTATTTCCTATTTATAGACTCTGTCTAGTAAAAGAAGACAAATTACTGTAAGTGGGGGTAAATGTGATTAAATGAGTCCTCTGAAGATAAGAGGGTACATGGACAAGGGTCATTAACACAAGTGACCTCCCTTTGCCCAGACCGTATTTTTATTTTGTGGATTTGAAGGGAAAAACAAAACAAAACAACAACAACAACAACAACAAAACCCAGAACACAGAGCAAGAATAATTTCTACTACATATATCCAAAGAAAAATATATCCTTTTATCCTAATAAGCATTTTCATGCTTTTGCAGTATTTTAATAACACACTGGTAGTGCCAAAATAGTCTCAGAATACACTGAGAACAATATTGGAGAAATTACTCATCCTGAGTAGACTAATCTGAATTACTGAAGAAACGTAGTTATAATCAGACAAGATATAAAGGCCAGAATGTAAATTAGTGGACACCAAGATCTTCTGATCAAATGAAAAGTTTAAATTTGTAAAGTTTCAATTAAAACATCTACACTCTTTCTCCACCTGACTGTAGCCCCATATGGCAAGGTCAGCCCTTTCAGTGAACAAACAGCTCAGTCGCCTCCAGTGTAGCTGTTATCTTCCTCAACAAGGGGAGACATTTGGCACAGCCTAAAGCTGGGGCATGAACCCTGGCTAAGCTTAAGACATTTATCTGACAGCATCAGCTGACACTCCACAAACACATTTGCTCTCCATGACCTCAGAGCATTCGTGATTAATCAAAAATGTATCTTGGATCTTGAGAACAAGCTACAACCAGGCACACACAAAAAAGAATATGCTCTCGATCTCGCTTATCGACTCAAGAGGTATATTGAATTTAGAAATAGCAAATAGAATAAAATGATCAATATGTTCTCACTTGTCCATGGAAGAGCAAACTTTATCCCTCAAGCAAAAGACATTGATCATGTAAATGTTTCAGAACTGCTTTCAAACTAAAGAATGTAAAATGTACATGGCTTATTAGAGGGTGGGGGAAGGAGGCCTACCAAAGAGGAGCTTTTGCTTAAACTTAGAAAAAAAAAAATTCTATAGCTTAAAGATATGAAGTATATGTTTGCATGTAGTGTGTTTTGCTTTGAAAAACCTGCGTGTTCCACTTAAAACCTGTTTTGGTAACATGTTGCCAAAGGTTCTTAACAAAACATTATAAAAGAGACTTTAAAACTTAATGAAGGAACATTATTTGTGCAGAGAAAACTCCCTGTCTCAATTTAAATGAGACACAGTTATAACATATCCCCTATGCACTACTGCAATTTATAATTTATGTCTCTTGGTTCAAACTCACTATTTTCTGCAGTCATCTGCTAAGTGATATGATTAGCATGTGAATATTGTAATATTCTGCTTCCCGACACAGTATAAATTAGAATGTTTTTATTTTCCTTTATGTTTTTCCCTTTTAATAACAATACTCAACTCTAATTAAAGCAAAGGGAAACAGAAGTCATATGCCCCACCCTTGATATTATGAAAATGATAATTATTTAAAAAAAAAAAGTCTCTACAACTGAACTTATTAAATCCCATTCTTGCCTGGTTACCCACTGGTTGGGTTACAGTTGTTCACGATCCTACAGCAGATCATTCCACTGAAGAAAAACTATGTGTCCTGGTCCCTATTGGCATGGTGAACAAACTTTCATAGCATGTGCTCGCTCTATAAAATGGTGGTACTAATTAGAAGATATAAACTCATGCTGAGACATGATATGAATCGGCTTTATGTATCTAGTAAGCTCACAGCAGTACTAGATTTATACTGTTGTTGCCTTAAACTAACACTAAACAGAAAATCCAACTTCTAAATTTGTACCATAAGAAAGCAAAAGTGATTGGGTTGAAAAAACAAAACCTCAGCCCCTCATTTTAGGTTTCACTTCGAAAACGTTTCCTGTGCACTTAGAGGTTGCCCAGCACTTCTCTCCCATATGTTTACCTAACTTAAATTCTTCAAACATGAATTGCAAGTACAAGATAGCACAGCTGTATGTTTTGACATCCATGGTGAAAATGAGCAGAAAATCTAACTGTTCCATATCAAGAAGTATTTTTACTAGTGCTAATGTGCCTTAAATACCTTGTTCCACAGATGAGTGGCCTGGCACCTGCTGCATGAGAAATAGCCAATTACTGTTCAGTGTCTCTAATTTTCTGATTCAATTAGCATGCTTCAGAGCTTTCCAGTTTAATTGCAAACTACTTCACAGTTAGCTCTCTGATTAATCATTGCCCATCTGCAAGCCATCGGAAAACTTAGTGGAACAAATTTGTGTACTTTGGAATGCTGGGAGCTTAGCAAATCAAACTTGTTTTGGTATATAAAGCTTTAATTTTGTTTGCCCTTTTCAGCTGCACTTGTAAGAAGCTCTGTACTGATTAAACAGGAAGTCCGGACAATAATATGCTACATTATGCATATAATTACTGTAAATACAACCGAGATTGTAGAAACATCATTTAAGGTTAGGCACTAACATGAATGGAGAAGGAGGTCAAGAAAACACATTTGGAATCAATTTCTTTCCATTATGACCAAATGTAAGTATCAAGAAAAAAAAAAAAAAGCTGTGTGACACACAGTGATGTCATTACAGCACCTGTTCCCCTGAAGGCATTTTAAATTCTGGCTTTTCGTGTGTTCATAAAATCTTTCTTGTTATTTAATTAGTAGAGTATGAAGTTTTCTAAGCTTTGTTTACAAAACATATATTAGGGATTTTAAAGCAAACTGGCATCACATTGTTTATGCTTCATTTTCCAAGCTTTCTTGCTGGTCCACTGAACGTATGAATGATGGTGTCAGAAAACAAAACTGTTTTAATCGAGCTTTGAGTGGAATTTAGATTATTTCTTAACCCATAATCATGATTTCTTCATTTCTGAACAATGAAACATGAATTGTGTATTTTGTTCACTCCCATGAACAAATACCATGGAGAGGATTCCACAAGAAAGGAACTCTAAGAAATGAACTTTCCAACTCTCAGTTTCTCTGCTTCACTTTTCACAAAATCTGAAATCATTCTAAAACAATTTTGAAAAGCATCCACATATGTCCACCATGTAAGAGCTTTTACTTCCAAGACTGAACTAGTGATCTCAGGAGGGCAGGGACTATGTATCTAGATCACCACTGTATCTCAGTGCATCAGGGAGAGCCTCACATCCTTGGTGCTCAGTTAAAAGGGGAAGCAGAATGAGTTTTGAATTTTCCACATCATGTCACAGTGCCAGCTTGGACACTGTGTTCTCCCACCACGTCGAGAGGATGCAGTCATGCTCTTTCATGAAGATGCTGACAGGTATCATCATTCTATAAATATTTGGCTGAAAGAAAAATATAGAGAGAAGAGTACTTTGCTAACGGTGATGTCTCGTAATGATTTGTTGTTAACAACAAATACCGGAAAGTAGAATCTTCTCATCTTTTATGAAGATCCTGAACATGTTATGGAAATGTCTAAAAGCTGAAAGCTAAAACCCAACTGATAACTCTAAAAATAACATTAACGTTGAGAAAATGGTTTTTGGAAATTGCATAGCACAAAAAAGTTCACTTCACAAAATTGTACAGCTAGAGAGCTTCAGTGTGGAGTGATTTTCTGATTCTGTTAACAGGAGACACATAGGAGACCAAGATTCCACGAGCTCTCTAATAGTTCCTATTCCGTCTCTACTTCAGGCTTCTCTGAACTTCACAGGCAGCCAATGCGAGAAATGCTGAGAAGGCGTAATCTGATCATAGCGGTTCAGGCAAGTGAGCAGGCATGCTGCCACATTCTGCTGCCCACGAGCAAACGGAAAGCTCGGCTGGAATCCCCACGAAGATCAAATTACAAAATAATCAAGCTTTGCAGCCAGGCGGGCACGAGAGGCTATTGTGAGGTCATGACATAAATCTGGGACTAGCATGGGCAAAACTGGGCAGTGGAAAATAACTTTTTTTTTTTTTGGTACACACTTACAGCATGGTTCTCTGTGGAAAATAAACTGTTAATGACGTTCAGTTTTTTTAATTCAGGAAAGGGCAAATGGCTTTCCCCACACAAGCTCCCACCAATTGAGCCTTATGTTTAGAGATAAGCAATTAAACGCCACACATCAAAGAAAAACAAAGAGCTGTCCAAAATGGAATTTAGCCAAGAAGAGACCAAACTGGGCCTTGTTCCCTGTCCTGGGGTTTTCAGTCCTACCTCTACCTCTTACCTACTGTGTAGCCGGATGTCAATGTGTAGCAGAGAGCAATGATGAAACAACTGAGTGGATAATGAATGAAAATGATTGCAAAGCACACTGAAAGCGCTTAAAGGGACCCAAGATGATTTGAGAGGGTAGCACATCTTGGGCCAAAAGAGCCATTTCCTAAAATAACCCCATTATACAAAAAGCAGAATATACTTTGGGGAGCTGGCTGTTACACAGATGCTCTGCTATGGCACCAAACCCCAGACAATGATATTTTACTGAGAAGTGTTAACTTTTGTATATGGTTCCCCAAACTGAACCTGCTACAGAAATAACATGTTAGTTCCTCAGAAGTTTCAACACGATTGCCTCTGTCACACTGTGTTTTCATATTTATGAAAGACAACAAAATTAGAGCATCCCGTTTAACCTCTGAAAAGAAGAAAAATGTAAAAATCAGGAAATCAGAGGACAGTAACAGGACTTCTGGGGAACTATTGTTTGGCAAACTTTGGCTGGGGCAACCACAATCAAGGTGGGCAGAGCTATCTCAAAGACGAAAAATAAACAAGCAAAAACTTAAATGCAGTGTAATCTAGGCTTTTTGATAAATAAGTATAGTGGCATAACAGCAAATCAATGGCAAACTATTCTGTACCTATTTCCAACATGGGCTTAAGAGAAACACTTTTAGGTGGTTGAATGTGAACTGAGGGCCATGTGTTGGTTTTTCCCTTGTACCCTTGTTGCCTAGCCGAAGTATCATCAGTAATATCTTTTTAGCCATAAAAACAACCTACTATTTGCACACTACAAATTCAAAGAGTGGTTTTTTTTTTTAAGATTTTATTTATTGATTTGACAGACAGAGATCGCAAGTAGGCAGAGAGGCAGGCAGAGAGAGAGGGGGAAGCAGGCTCCCCACTGAGCAGAGAGCTCAATCCCCAGGAACCTGAGATCATGACCTGAGCCGAAGACAGAGGCTTTAACCCACTAAGCCACCTAGGCGCCCCAAGAGTGTTCTTAACTTTTAAAAGGCAAAAGAGAAGTGCCTGAAAGTTCACAAGAATATTTTAAAAATGAAAATAAAGACAAAAAGTAGTTGCTTTTATACACGGAATCTTAAAAGATACATGAAATTTAACATCCACTGTACTTTAAGCCGATATCTTATTGATAATTTAAAATTATAATTAGTGTTCTTGGGACCGAATGCTACACAGAAAACTAAATATGCACATATGTATGAGATGTGAGATGCTGCTGCAAGAGAGAAATACCCTATTTTTAAAGCAAAAAAAAAAAAAATCATAGTGAAGTCTATCCTTTCATTTATATGTCTCATGTAAATTACACATAATTTTAAATCTTCAACACGTTGAAAATGGCCAGGTCTCATGGCATTTCTCCTTTATTATCTTCCATTTCACTTGGCCATGGCAATGGGGATTTACTAGAGATATTTATGGATTAAAAATTATATACCTTGAACTGAACCAAAAAATGACCACTAGAAAAAAAATTAATTTTTATTTATATAATCTGGTAAAAACATATATAATTTTTCCACTCTAAAGGCATTTTCTTATGCAGTAACACCACAAAAATAGCTTAAGTTTAAAATAGTGGATTTCCCATATGGTTAGTCCACAGCAAGATAAAGTTGTAAATGAGGGGACTATGTGAAGAAAACATAAAAAAGCCTTAAGGGCACATACAAAAAATGTGATATTGCATGATTTACATATACAATTTTATTTCCCAAAATTCAAAGAGAAAAGCTTAATATGTCATAATTTAAATTGTATTTCACATCAAGTATTCCTGATTACGTATTTAACTCTAAGATGCATAACTCAATTTAGAGCATAATGTGGGAGAGGAGTTAGTAAGAATCTAACCTTTTGAATTTCTTGACTTTTTTGGGCTTGTGGTAATGTTGTATTTATAGAGATTCTACACTTTCAAATTTAAGTCTTGAAATGTCAGAAAAAATCCCAAAGCTGAGATCTCACAGAAGGTGATTTTTAACAGTCCTTAAAAGTAAAGACTTTATGATCTTCTGACAACTGGAGCTTTCACATTTTAAGATTTAAAATTTTCAGTCCTAATATTACATAAGCATACACACTGGTACACTTTTAAAGATTCCATGATCTTTGATAAACCTTGAAAAAAGGGTAAAAGAAGAAAATAGAAAAAGTTGAGAAATCAGGAATATTATATAAGTACAAATATAAAGAAGTAAATCCTTAAAAGGTTTTCTGTATTTAAATGCAGTCCCTCATAAGAATATATTTCCATTGTAAGAGAAAATAAAACATCCAGTTAACTTTTGATTATTTTTAATAATAGAAAATGGGGATCTCCCTATATTCCTGAGCTGGATCTTAGATGAGGAAATAGAGGCCCAGAGAGGTTAAGTGACTTGATCAAGATCATACTGCTAGTAAGTATTACAGTTCTATCTGCAATGTACTAGGTCTCCCATTTCCAAGTTTCTTTACCACTCCCACAGCTAATATTTTATACATAATTCTTAGAATTCATTTATTTTCAATGTATGCTGCTACCATTTGTGTGGCCACGAGCAAGTCGCAAACTCTCCAGTTTTCTCATCACTTTCAATTTTCAACAAGTATTTTGCCACCACCTGCTATGAGCCAGACGTAGAGATTATAAAGATGATAATACATGGCTTAATCTTATTCTTCGGTGTTTTATGATTTAGTCAGGGAGAGGACCAGCCCAGAGATATCATTAAGGTAATACTTAATTTGACTAGAAAGGCATCACAGTCAAAGGTGACATTTAGTTTCTGATTATCAGGATTAAAGTTAAGGTCTGGACTAACTAATGTCAAAGTTTCTTTCTAAAAATTATCTGAATTTCATTTTTCCCCTCTACTATTATTATTTCTTAGATGGACTTCTTAATAAGTAGGTATTTGATAAGATCAAAATTTCTAAATATTGAAAGTGATTTCAGTGGAACACGATATGTTTATGAATAGATAGGTAATGAACAACGAATAATGGCCTTTTATGTGCAAATAAGTATGTGAAATTATGGGCTTCTTTGGTATAGGCCTTTTATGTGTTAATGTGCATTGTAATTCCAAGAGGAAAATTTAATATGCAACGTTTCCTTTCTTTCATTGAGAAAAGAAATACCTCCAAAAGGAGATTTCATCACTATCTCTATATCTCAAAATTACTATTCCAAGAGGCAATGTTTGGGTAACACTACCCCCGGACTCCTGTGATACCCCACCAACCTATTTTACACATGCACTGGCTAGTTAATCCTCCTAAAATGTTGCCTTCATCATGTTATCCGTTCAAAAACTTTCAATGACTCCTCATGGTCTATAAATTTAAGTTCAAACTCTAGATCTTCAGGATGCTGCCTGTACGTTCCACTTTAACTTTATATCTCACAATTTCCTTGAACAAACTCCAGTCAAAATATCACTAGATTTACCAAGCTCTTTCTGTATTGGATCCCACTACTTTTCTTTGCCTAGAATGCCTTCCTCTCTTCACAAAATTATCAATAACGTCTCTGACAAAATTCTGCTTAGGCTTTACCATCTCCATAAATGAACACAGTATCCAGCCTCTGACCCTGTTATCAGAATTGTTTTTTATAAAACTGTTATAATCTCTTTTTATTTGTATTTATCATTTATAAGTTTTTATGTCGTTTGGCCACATTTGCAAAAGCTCAGTGAGGCCAGGAATAAGCCTTGTGTGCCAAATTTGGCGCACGCTCTTCTATGTAATCTCATTTAAAATGACGGTAATGGTGACATTTATGACAAAGCAAACACCACAGAAAAGAAGAGGACCTACACCAGGGGACTGAATACTCATTTACAACCTTTATATGTAAACACATCCTAAAATATAATTGAAATAGTTATTAAATATTAAAACCCTACCTAATATTAAAACTCTAATCTTTCTTTTTAAGATTTTATTTACTTTGAGAGAGAGAATGCGCCTAAGTAGGGGGAAGGGCAGTGTGAAGGAGAGGGTCAAGGACACAGAGAAGCAATCCCACCCACCCCCCACAGCAAGGAGCCCAATGTGGAGCCTGATCTCAGCACCCTGGGATCAAGGCAGACATTTAACGACCTGAGCCACCCAGGCACCCCTAAAACTCTAGTCTTTCTTAATTTAAATACTCTTAAATAGCTTCGGCTTATTACCAATGAAAGAATAGTTTTGTTTCCAAAAAAGATTTCTACCCCAATAAAGAAATTTTATTTTATTTATTTTTTTAAAAGGTTTTATTTATTTATTTGACAGAGATCACAATTAGGCAGAGAGGCAGGCAGACAGACAGAGAGAGAGAGAGAGAGAGAGAGAGGAAGGGATGCAGTCTCCCTGCTGAGCAGAGAGCCCGACGCGGGGCTCGATCCCAGGAGACCCTGGGATCATGACCCACGCCGAAGGCAGAGGCCTTAACCCAGGTACCCCCCCAATGAAGAAATTTTAAATAAAAAGGCTGATCCAATAACATTTTAAAAGGTCATCAATTATAATTAACAAATTAATTAGATAAATTCACAAACTACTTAGCAGTAGTTTGAAATTAAGAAATTTTAGACTATAGTGAAACTTTTTTTCATTTTTCAAAATTCATTTGGTCTTGCCCAATGAAAAAATCAGTGTTGTACAGTAGTATTTAGCATTTCAATGATAAATTATTCTGAAATTTGGAAAAATTTATCACCAAGCGATACATGGCCTTAATGACTTCTCACCTCATGAAACGTTTGCATTTATTTATTTTTTTAAAAAATATTTTATTTATTTGTTCAAGAGAGAGAGAGAGCGAGAGCACAAGCAGGCAGAGGCAGAGAGAGAAGCAGGCTCCCCACTCAGCAAGGAGCCCGATGTGGGACTCGATCCCAGGACCTGGGGATCATGACCTGAGCTGAAGGCAGCAGCTTAGCCAACTGAGCCACCCAGTGTCCCATGTTTGCATTTTTAGATATAAGTTTTCCCCTTTTAGTAACTGAAAGAAGCAACTCTTGAGTAAGTTTTGATCAAGCAAAGTTTTTTTTTAAGTAAGAGTTTTTTTAAGTTTTTTAAGTAAGAGTTTTTTTTTAAGTAAGATACACAGTTTCAGCCAGGAGTGAAATGAACTATTCAAGTATAAAAATAACATAGCCCTTCCTGAATATATGAATGTACAGTATTTATTAACACATTGCACTCTATTCAATAGTTTTGTAATTCTTATGTCATTATGCTTATTGCTTGTGTTAATATGTGTCTACTTTCTTCCTTTTTGTAACACTTATTAAAGGACTTGGAAGATACAAGTCATGACAGCAAATGATCCCATTGGTCTCTTCATCACTGTGCCCCAGGCCTACGACAACACCTGGCACATAACAGATGACACATATGTGTTAAGTAAATGAATTGCTAGAATATATGCTCCATGAGGAAAAGGAATAGATACCTGATAGTTTACTAGTTAAAAATCTGGTCCTTGGATTCAAACATGTAGTGTCTGAATTTTGGTTGCGCTATTTATTAGCTCTGAGACCTCTGTAAACCTGCTTCCTCACCTGCAAAATGAAACAGTAATAGAATCTGCCTCCTATAGTTATTGTGAGGATTAATTCACATAAATACTTGCACACAGGGAGCATTCAATACACATTAGCTGCTATTATCATCATCAACATCATTACCTTCTTCATTTGTCTCATTCGCCACTTATCTCCTGTTCCAAGCATGTAGCATGTGCTCAGTAAATATTTGTTAAATGAAGAAGTGAATCAACGAAGTACGGCTGAATTTGCATACACAAATAGGCCTGATTACCCTTAGTACACTTTTAGGCAAGATGCAGACAGATAGCAGTGAAAAAAAAAAAAGACTCTACAAGTTCGGGTGATTGAATTATTCACTCTTACTTGAACCAGCTGTTTGGAGATCTAATCACAAAGTCTCAGCCATTCTCCAGTCTTTATAGCATAGGTGTACCTTTAATTCCCTTTGGAACTTCTTGTAATGCCTAGCACAGAGGTTTGTTTCATTTATACTAAGAGAAACCCCCAAACCCTACTTAGCAACCAAGTCACATAAGGTAAAATTTGAAAAAAAGTGAACATAGGTTATTGAATGGGTAGATATTAGAATGCTCATAGTATTTAACTATGTTATCTTAACAAATCCAGTTTGCAGCATTTATATCTCTTGCCATGTTGCTACACACTGAGGTGTCACAGTGAGAATCATTACTTCTTTACTTGCTAACTTCAAACTAATGTGAAAACTGGGTAAATAGCAATTAAAAGTTATGCTTCTGTGTATTACCTCATCATGAGTGGACAACAAAATAAATCTCAGATTCTGTGGCTTTGAAATATTTATTTAGTCCTTGGCTTAAATCATTCTAGATCTTGTACTCAGAATATTTCTCATCAGAAATGCCTTATATTGAATAGTACTGAAAAGTTTTCTAATTTATTTTGAACTTCGCTATGGAAGGGTGCTATCAGATTATAGAGCAGTCTTATTATACTTAGGGCTTTTATTCTCCTTTTTAATTTATAAAAATGAATATAAACTTCAGCAGCACAGAGTTTAGGTTTTTTTATTTTAATTATTAAGACAAGAACAACAAAGTATATTTTAACTGGGTGAAGAAGGAAAGGAGACCTACACAACGGTTAATCTTAAATTCTTCTATCTGTGTGCATTCTTTGTGCAATTATTTTGTTTCCACTGTATTTTCCAGACTGAAAATAAAATTTAAAAACTTATAAAATATCCATATACCTTTACCCTCTTCCTCATACCATCCCCCACAAATGGACAGAAAAAAGAAATGCAGACTAACCAGGAGTACTTGTTGAAAATGCAGACACTTGAACCTCACCCAGTATTTACTTCTGATCTCTTGGGGTGCAGCTCAGGAATCCGAATAAGCAAAGGTGCCAAGGTGAGAGGAAAGAAAACCAAGTATTTGTTCTCCATCTAAAATATAAAACTTCCTTCTAGTTGCTTCTTCCTTTTTTTGCCTCTTTTTACTTTCCCCAGGCTTGAAAATGGGGTTCTAATTGCTTCTCAGATGCATTCCCAACCTTTCTGGGCGTTCCAGAAATAAGCACATGCTGAAACTACTTGGTCGTTTTTATACTGGTTCAGGTTGCTGAAATTCCAGACCTTAAATTTGAAAGGAATACTAAACAAACACCAATTTTATTTTATTATTTATTATTTAAAAATACTTTTTGAAGATTTTTCTTACTTATTTGAGAGAGAGTGGGCATGAGTGGGGGAGGAGCAGAGGGAGAAGGCAAGGGAGAAACAGACTCCCTGGTGAATGGGGAGCCCAGAGAGGGGCCTGATCCCAGGACCCCGAGATTGCAACCTGAGAACAAGTCAGATGCTTAATTGTTTGAGGCTTCCAGGTGCCCCAACCAACACCAATTTTGAAACATATGTAAATCATCTCCCTCTAATATAATAATTACCATAACGGACTGACTACTAATATATGTCCAGCACTGAGCTAAGGGTTTTACATACATTATCTGTTGGTTCTCCATTCAAAAAAAAAAAAAAAATCAAAAACAAAAAACAAAACAAAACAAACAAACAAACCTCCCCACAAAAGAATATTTCCCCAGAAGCAAAAAAGGCAGATGGTTCTGATTTTGACTTTGGCACTGACTTTTAATATAAACTCTGACATCTTATTCTTTAGCAACAGACGATGAGTCTCTTAAAGGTAAAAAAAGACTGACTGCCAAAGGTGTTGGTGAGACAAGACCCAGATGTTCAAAGGATGATTTTCTTCACTGTACTCTCACCTAACTTCACCCAAGTTGGGAGACTCTTAACACCGACATGCATAATCTATCCAATACTCTGACCTCACCATCTTTGATCTTCAGTGACCTTCTCCTCTACGCCACTTCAACTAACCATTCTTAATTTTTAACTGGTCATCACATCACTTTTCTGGAGAAATAACAGTTTAGATATTACCCCGGTTTGATCACAACCTCCTATCTTTTTAAACATCTTACTAAAATAATTCCCTTTTCCAACCTTAAAAAAGTATCCTATTAGGGTTTCCAGTCCATTCGTCCTCCCGTTCCCTAATCAGCCTTTTTCTGTTTTTACTTTCCTCCTTAATGGCTTAGAGTCTATGTCCAACATTTCAATATGTTTTTCTAAACTGCCTTGACCCATTGTCCATTAAATGAAGTTGCCTGGAAAACTCCAGTGTTGGATGAACCCAGATGACTGGCTTTTCTCTGGCTAACAGACTATTAACCCTATAAACGAATCATCATCAACCACGACTGGGCCCTCAGCACTGTTCAGCCATACAATCTGTAATCCTAGATAACTCTCCAGATGTGATGACTTAGAGGTTGAAAAAAATCATAAAGGCACTACAAGAAAATAAAAGAGAATTTGTGTATAATTATGGAGTGGGACTTGAGGCACAACAATATGACCAGAAACTACAGAAAAAATGATTGACATTTTTGCTTCCAAAAATATTAAAAACTTCGGTATGGATTAAAAAAAACCCAATCCACTCTATAAGTAAAATGAAAAGATAAAAGGCAAATTGGGCAAAAATCCATTACATATAATAAAAAGGATTGTTACCCATCATTTATAGAGAACTACAAATTAGTAGGGAAATGACAAAGATTCAATGGAAAAAATATCCAGTAATTTAGAAGATAAAAATAAATGGCCAATTTTTTAAATTAAAATTTTTAAAATTTTTTTATAAACATATCATTATATGTTTATATTTTTATCCCCAGGGGTACAGGTCTGTAATCACCAGGTTTACACACTTCACAGCAGTTACCATTAAATGGCCAATTTTATATAAAAATATGTTCAACCTTCCTGCTTATCAAATAAACACAGATTTAATTGTTTTTTTTTCTAGATTAGCAGTGATCAAAATAATGATACACACTTTAACTTTTTCAGTATCCCTTAGACATTTAAGAGTGTTTGACACTGTTGACCAACCCTCTGACTCAGAGCATTCTCTTCTCCTGGCTTTCATTTCTCTGACCTTTTCCTTGGTTCTCTGGTGGCTATTTCTTTGTAGAGCCTCAGGGGTCTTGGGTAAAGCCACCAAATGTTTGCTTTTCACTGAACATGTCCTCCTAAGGTGGCTTCATCAGTCCTACCACTTGCAAATCTTTTGAGCTTCAGTCAGTATATCTAACAGCTTACTGTTCATTTCTGCTTGGAAGTTTTATAGGCACCACAAACTCAGCGTGTCAAAAGTAAACTCATCATTCCCCCAACAGACAGTTTCTCTTCCTGTCTTCATTTTCTCTGTTGATGATAGAACATCCATACAATTAGCCACACCAAAAACTCGGCTGTCAACCTTGATGTTTTCTATCTGACCACCCAACAATTCAGGTCCTGCTGACTCTTCATATCAAAATCTTTTCTCCATCTCTACTGCCTCACTCGGGTCATCAAAACCTAACTAGTCTCGCTTTAGTCTTGTCATCTCTAAAGTATTCTCCTTATAAGAGTTAGAATATTCACTGAATATGCAAATTGAATCATATTATATTCTCTTTTTAAGAATACTTCTTTCCAAGTTCTTTTATAAGGTTGGGAAGGCTCTCTATAATCTGGTTCCTGCTTCTCTCTCCAGCCTGATGTCTTTTTACTTACTATTCTACTCTCTAGCAATATCAGACTTAAGTTTTCAAATGTATTGTGTATTCTCTTCCTTTTGTCTTGCCTTGAACCTAGAAAACTATTTTACGTGCCTCCACCTTTTCCCACTACTTATAATTATACCCTACCCGATCAGAAACAACTGCTACATTTTTCAGGCCTTAGCTTTTTGAGAGCAGATACTCTGTTTGTTGTATAAGAGTTGTATCCTTGGCCCTAAGAACTGAATCTGGCACATGGCAGGTGCAGAGTGGTTGAACTTTAGTGGATGAGTATTGTGTCAAAAGCCATGGCACTGAGTGTTTACTGCTGGCACTGTAAAAGGGGTGATGATTTAAAGTCTTACTGTCACAGACTAGACAAGGCCAAAGTGGTTCCCCATAGTGCTAAGACACAGCATTTTCCTAGATGTCTGTTCGCATAATTAAAAAATAAAGCTCTTTATTTGGAGTCAAGCTAGTCCACAGACTCACCCTGTGCTCTTTCCCTTACTGCCAAACACAGCAAAAATGGGTCAGAAATGTGGATATCTGGCAGATACCCAAAATTACAACCAGTGAAAAATCCTTTTCTAGGAAACTTTTTTCTCCTCTTGGACTTGTATTGGTTAATGGTGTCACCAACTATCCACCTTACAAAAGTAGGAAGCACTCATCTCTCTTTCTCAAGCCTTCTATCCAAGCAGCAAGTTGTAGTCTCTGTTGCCAAGCAATTCATTCCTTCTTCCTACACCTCCATCATAACCACTCTGATTTAATTCTCATTACATACCCCTGAATTTACTCTTAACAAGCCTCCTCTTGTTTAATCTCTTCTCCTCCAGTCTATCCTCACACCATAACCATCACTCTGATCATGCTAGTCCCAACTTACAAACTTCTGAGGGCTCCCATTATCCCAAGAGGATAAAATCGAAGCTATGCCTTAGCAGAAAGCTCTCTACCTTGTGGGGCTACCTCATTTCCTGTAACACCTACCCTCTACCCTGTGGGGTTACCTCATTTCCTATATCACTTCATCTCATTGGCTCCTGTGCTCAGCCATACTAAAGTTTCTCCCATTCCCTGAATCTGTTACACTGTTCTGTATTCTATACCTGGGCATATGATCTTATTGGGGGGGGGCACAGAATGCCCTATTTTCCTTAAGCCTTTACTTCTGGAAACAGTTCAAATTTTACTTCCTGTGAAAACCATCTCTAAACACTCAAGTAGATGATTCTCCACTGTGCATTCCTAGCACTCTGTATGTTTTTCTAGTGTAATACTGAGCACGTTGCTCTGTAATAATTTATTTACATGTCGTCGTGGAGACTGCTAACTGTTCATGAAAACCATGGCTTAAACGATTATAACAAAGCACATAAATGCTCAGTACATTGTGTTTCCTAGCCTTCCTTGCAGTTACGTGTGGTCACTTGACAGAGTCTTTTCCAAAGCAATGAATGTGGGGTTGATTGGTGTCATTTTTGGCCAGTTCCTTAAGGAAGTGGGTATATTCTCATAGCCCTCTTCTTGTGATCCTGAATAGTGATGAACACGCAGCCCAGCTGTGACCATGCAGGTAACAATACCACCTATGTGATGGCAGAGAAACAGAATGGAAGGGATCTGGTCCGTGAACATAGCTGTGTGGGGTAGAGCCATGTGCCCATCTGAAATGCCCACCTTAGAGTGCTATGTGTGAGAGAAATAAACTTCTCTATCCTTTATATAGCTATGGTCCTCTTGTCAGAGCAGCTTAGCTTTACCTTAACCAATACAGGCCTTTTTCTCCTCTTTTGTTTTGTCTGTACCTTAACAGTAGAAGCAGGCATATGCTTCTTTGTGCTGCTTGTGACAAGCATACAGTACTTACATTAATAATAGCTGGATACCCCTTGAAGATAAAATGGGCCCTTGCCTATGTCTTGTAAGGACCAGAGACAAAGGGGTAAGGAGAACAATATAATATGAGAAGTGTTTCATATGTTATCATATCTGGCTACCTCTGGAGAGACATTTAGGATTTAGGTCTTCTGATAAAGGACCTGAGGATCTTTAAAGAAATGAAACTAGGAAAAGAGATCTAGAATCTGAAATCAGAATTGAATGAAACATGAGTAACTTCTCTAAAAGGAAGGGAGTTAATAAGTACCATCAATTTCACCAGAAACATCATTGAGTAATACCCATACCTACTGGATACTGGTCTATTTTCCCCCTGAAAATCCTTCTTTATTGTTTTACTGTGTGTAGTGGCTAGTTCCCAAAGAGACTTTCTCTCCCCAGCCCCTGTCCATCCTCACCATAAGCCATGTTTCATGGTATTAATGTCTTTACATAGCCTCCTCCATCTGAATGTGAGTTGACTTCATGACTTTGTTTTTAAACACAGAATATGGTGGAAATGATGCTGCCTGACTTTTGAGGTTAAGTCATATGTTTTGTAGTTACTCTCTATGATTCCAAGTTTTTATATGTTCTTTAGACTCTCCCTCTTAGAACTCAGCACATAATGGTTTAAGCCCAATATATGGAGAGGTAATGTGCAGTGCTCAGCCTGATCTGAATTTCCAGCCAATAACTAGCACTGACTGCCAGCCATGTCAATGAGTCACTTGAGGTGTCCAGCTCACTGACCCTTCCGGTGAGTCCAGTCCCACTTGGAATCTGACTATAACTCTATGAGAGATCCTAGGCAAGAACCTCCCAGCTAAGCTCAGTCAACCTATAGAACCATGAAAGATACTAAATTGTTGTTTTAGGCCACTGAGTTTTTGGCTGGTTTTTTATGCAGGCATAGATCACTAGAACACCAGAAGTGATAGGAATCTGAGACTATGCATAAAGTCATGAAGACTTTTTGAGAATTACTTGGAAGTGGTTTGGGTGACTGAAGAACAAAGACCCTCATGAGCCAATGTAACAGCCTGACTTTTTTCTTGATTTAATATTTTCTTTTTTTCTCTTCAGTTTCAAAATCATAAAAAAAGTTGAATGCTTAAGGGGGCTTTTCAAAAGCCTATCCCTCCTTCAAATGCACTTACTTCCTGGGTGGAAGAAGATACAAAACTACTGTGTAAACAACAAACAGACCAAGTTATGTTTAACCTCCTAAGAAAGGATATGTTGGAGGGGTACATGGAGTCAAAAAGTTAGTGCAAACCTATCAGACTGATTACTGTGTAGTAATACATAGATTACAACTGGCAGCATTTATTACAAAATAGACACAGTTGGAATGTTGTCACCATGGTACCCAATCAGAAGAAATTGTCAAGACTTAGGTTTATATCTACTCTACATATTCCCCATCAAAATTAGATTATGCCCATATTAACCATCTCCCAATCTATGTTACCACCTTTTTCTTGCCTCAGTCTATGTCACCTCCTTTTGACTTGCAAAACTAATCATTTGCTTCCAGAGGAACATTTTCTAAAGGTTTAGTAATCTTGGAAGAGGGCAAGATCATTTGAATCCTGAAAATAACTTAAAAATATATGAAGTTTGAATTTAAGTAGTTTAATTCCAAGTCTCAATTTCTATTCATTCTTAACTAACTGAGCCACCCAGGCGTCCCACTCAATTTCTATTCATTCTTTATCAACCTCTCCAATGCCCAATGGATTAAAGCTGCTCTTGGCTTACCACTGTAGTATCGTGACTTCCAAACATCTCCCATACATGAAGTCTTTCCTGAACCTCCCCTAAAACCTCCCTGTTTTAAGTCCCATTCTTTCCGTGATTCTACTACATAACTAACTGACCTATTTTGAGAAAAACTGAAGATGACTCTCATGGCCAAGTCCCATGGATTCTACGTCGGTAAGTCTTTGGATTCTATCTTCTCTTCCTTTTCACTCTCATCACCAGCAGTTAGGCCTATTACCTTTTGCAGGAACTAAAATGACCTTTGGATTGCATACTCTCTATCTCCAGTCTTTCCTTAATATGTTTTTACTCATAGCTGTTGGGTTACTTTTTCTGAAGTATAGTGCTGATAGTTTATTTCTTCCCTCACAAACTTCTGATCCCCAGTGCTTAAAGAAACACACACACACACACACACACACACACACAAACTCACAAACCCCTCCTTAGCCTACCATATAATGTTCTCTGTCAGATGCCCTTTCTACCTACAACTTTTTTTTTTTCTTATTCTTCATTTACACTCACCATGTGCCTAGGAAACTCCCTTCTTGCTACTGTCAATGATTATGTAACATATTCTATACTTCTACTTCTTGCTCATGCTGACAATCCTAGTTGAAAAATTCTTCTTCCTTCTAGAACTCTTTATGAACTACCCATCTCTCAAAGTTCAGCTTAATGGATTTCTTGTCTTCAATCCCTGAATGTCCTGTTGGAACTTGTAATTAGAATCACACCCTCTGGGGTGCCTGGGTGGTTCAGTTCGTTGGGCAACTGTTCAGCTCAGGTCATGATCCTGGAGTCCCAGGATCAAGTCCCACATCAGGCTCCCTGCTCACCAGGGAGTCTGTTTCTCCCACTGACTCCTCTGCTCTCATTCTCTCTCTCTCTCTCTCTCATTTCTCTCTCTTAAATAAATAAAATAAAATCTTAAATAAAAAAGAATCACACCCTCTTCCAAATTTCTCTATTACTTTCTACCAATATTTCCCTTGTGATCCTTATTCCTTTCTCCTTAAATTATTAAATTTATGGATTTTTATCTCCTTTCTACTGTCCTTTATGCTTCTACCAGCAGAATATATACTGCATATGCAGTAAATGATCAGTAAATATTGTTGCATGGATGGGGATGTCATTATTTCAATATGTTACTCATTCTAGGTAATATTTCTATCTTACCACTGGCATAGAGAGACTGATATAGGGAATGCAATGATAAGAAAAGGGAGAGGGTTTTTTTGTTTTGTTTTTTTTTTGTTTTTGTTTTTGGTGGGGAAAACCTGAATAAAAATACCATAATGCCTGCCATGCTCATGGCTCTTCTCTCTTCATATCACTCTCATTTAAAAAGACAAGTCTGGGGGTCGCCTGTGTGGCTCAGTGGGTTAAGGCCTCTGCCTTCGTCTCAAGTCATGATCCCAAGGTCCTGGGATCAAGCCCTGCATTGGGCTCTCTGTTCTGCAGGGAGCCTGCTTCCTCTTCTCTCTCTGATTGCCTCTCTGCCTACTTGTGATCCCTGTCAAATAAATAAATAAAATCTTAAAAAAAAAAAAAAAAGACAAGTTTGGGGGATGCCTGGGTGGCTCAGTTGGTTAAGCATCAGCCTTTGGCTCAGGTCATGATCCCAGGGTCCTGGGATGGAGTCCACTGGGCTCCTTGCTCAGCCAGGAACCTAACGTTTCCCTCTGCTTGCCACTCTCCTCCTGCTTGTGCTCTCTTTCTTGCTCTCTATGACAAATAAATAAATAATACCTTAAAGAAAGTGGGGCACCTGGGTGGCTCAGTTGGTTAAGCATCTGACTCTTAATCTCAATTCAGCTTGATGTTGGTGTTGTGAGTTCAATCCCCATGTTTAAAAAAAAAAAAAAGATTTTGAAGTTTGGTTAGATACTCCTGTCATGTTGAATAAAAGCATCACCCATCTCTCTTTTTTCATATTTATTTAGTTCTTACTCATTTATGTAAACCGTCTTTTCAAATCTTAGTCTATGAGAAAGCTTCATTTCATTTATCCTAATAACTACTGATTCTCTCATTTGTTTGCTCTTCCTTTGGGTTTTAATATTTTCTGCAGATCTTTCCCCTTTACAAAGACTTGGGAATTACCTTGTTTTGGTATACAATGCCTGGCCTTCTTGCTTATCCAAGCAACCAATCACTTGCCTTCTTAAAATTTTTTAAAACTTTACTTCTGATTTCTTTTTAGATTTAGTTATTTATTTTAAAGACAGAGAGAGCACACGCATGAGCAGGAGGGGCAGAGGGAGAGGGAGAGAGAATCGCAACAGACTTTGTACTGAGCGAGGAGCCCAATGTGTAGCTCAGTGCCACAACCCTGAGATCACGACCTGAACCCAAACGAAGACTCGGTTGCTCAACTGATGGTGCCACCGAGGTGCCCCAAGACTTTCCTTCTTATTACTGTAAGCTTATTTAAGTCATTTTATAACATATCATTTATTATTAATATTTTTTAAAGATTTTATTTATTTATTTGACAGACAGAGATCACAAGTAGGCAGAGAGACAGACAGAGAAAGAGGAAGGGAAGCAGACTCCCTGCTGAGCAGAGAGCCCCATGAGGGGCTTGATCCCAGGACCCTGGGGTCATGACCTGAGCAGAAGGCAGAGGCTTTAACCCACTGAGTCACCCAGGCACCCCTAACATATCATTTATGTAGGTAAATAATCCTATAAACAGCTAGCCGAATGAAAATCTCACCTTGTGCATGTCACAGAGTCTCTATTCCTTAATACGTGCCTAACATAGAACTCCTTCTACTTTCTATATATTTTTTTTGTTCAAGTTTTTTGCTTTTGGGATGTCTTCAGAATGAATTCAATTAAACACCCAAATGAAAGTTTAATCTTAATGAAAAAAATGCTTAAAAAAATAATGCAGGGAATTAATTTATAAATCACATTGTTTTGTATTACTTCAGCATGCCACATTTTCCCTGCTGATACTGGTGCAAGGTAGCATTTTATGCTGTAACATGTAAAAAATAAACTTTTTATTAAAATAAAACCCCTACTAAGCTGGTAGAATGAAACATATTTTAATATAGGTATTTTAATTACTCTTAATTAAAATCTCACAGATTCTCATTCATGTTCTATGGAAAGTTCATATTCACATTCTTAAAGAACCAGTTTGCTTTAAGGCTTAATCATTTAAAACAATGCCTCCAATACTGGAATCCCCTATTACTTTAAAGATATAACCTCAGATGTATATTATTTTATGAAATAAGTTGCAATACATTCCCCAGGGTCGCTGCTGGGGGGAATATTTTGGTAAGGATGATTTTTAGAATTTGGAGGATGGATTTAAGGACTCAGGGAGGTGAAGTATATATATTTAGCACAGTCAAAAGCACAAATGAGTGAGCTCAAGTTGGAACTCAAGGTTTCTTGTTTCTAATTCTTTTTTTTTTTAAAGATTTAAAAAAATTTTTATTCAGAGAGCCCAATGTGGGGCTTGATCCCAGGACTCTGGGATCAGGACCTGAGTCAAAGGCAGAGGCTTAACCCACTGAGCCACCCAGGCACCCCAGCTTGTTTCTAATTCTTTGTTGATTATCCTTGAACAGTAATTTTGCTTCCACTTATTTCTAAACTGGTAGCACGAATGCACTGTAGTTATTAATTAAGCAGGTATTTTATTTTTATTTTATTTACTTATTATTATTATTTTTTAAACAGGTATTTTAAAAGTGCCTGCCTACTTTGTGCCAGGCACCGTTCTAGATGCTTGGAGATACATGTGAACAAAACCAACAAAGCTTACATTCCAGTAAGATGTAGGGGAGGCCAATAACAAAACATAAACATAACAAATCACTCAATCCATGAGGGGCTGGCCTAACATAAATCCTACCTGATATATAACAGAACAGAGAAAGGAGAGATAATGCAATTTTTAGATGATGTAATCAGGAAAGGAACTGAAGTGACATCTAAATAAAGACCTAAGGGAGATGATGGGGTGGGCTCTGTGCATATCTAAGGGTAAAACATTCTAGGCAGAGGCCAGTGCAAAGAAGTTGAAATCAATCACTCATTGTATGTCAGTCTCTGTAGAAACCAGGATGGTAGCATAGTTAAAGCAAAACTAGGGATGAATATTCTAACATTTGTGATACTTCTTGTATTACATTCCATTTAACAGTGACCTAATAATTATTTATAGAGTACAAACCATATGCTAGGCATTGAAGTGATAATGATGAAAAGACAGATACAGTTTTTGTCCTCTTGAAGCTTTACACTTTAATGGTGGTGGGCGGGACAAGTAAATAGATACTATACAAGTAATATACACTTCTAAGGGTGGTACAGGGAGCCATGGGGACAGAGGATAGAAGACCCTCTCCCAGACTATAGGAATGGGACTTTAGAGAGAAAGCTACTGGAGATTGAACATCTTTCATTTCTGCTTCCAACAGCATAGATATAAGAACAGAGTCAAGTAATAAATGCTTCACATGTATTTAATCCTCACAACACCCTATGAAGGGATGAAAATCTAGAGGGGCTAAGCAACTTGTCCAAGGTCACTGAGACAGAAAGTGGCAGAGAAAGGACATCAACTCAGATGGTATGGCTCCAGAGTCTATGCTCATAACCACTATCTTGTACACTCTATGAGCAGCATGCCTGTAAAAGAATTTATTAATGAATAAATACCTCTGGGTATTTTCCAGCTGCTTATAAGTAATGCTTGGTATGGACTATCTAAATAGTGTGACTACAGAATGAGTTTTTATCAGCATGATCTAGAATGAAATAAGTCTGTTTTGTCTACAAATTAAAGTCAAGTCATCTTGTTCATACTGTGGTATGAACTTCTGACATTGGGATTCGCCAGCCCATTCATATAAAAAGTTTGCACTAGAAGCAGCTCTTGGAATCCTTTTTCCTTCTGTCTTCTGACATTCTTAATAAATGGAGAATAACCTCTTTTAATTTGAGTGCTCTCCATTGGATGCAATGGATGTTGTCAAATGACGAGGATCCATGAAAATAAAATTTAAATATCTTCACAGTGAGGAGTCAGATGTTTTGGGCCAAATCACAAATTACATGACTTCTTCCAGATAGTTGTTAGATGGTACCCATTCTGAGTAGAAGTTGCGCCTAATGACCTAGAAGAAAAATCTAGAAGGGCTCTGAGCAGATGTACATGTGGGTGTGAAAGTGGGCTATAGAAACTTACAGAACTATGTATTTGCTTGGCTTGATTCCTAAGAGCTGATGATTCCCCATTTTCATCATGCCCAGCTCCCTGACTAGTTAGACAACTGTAAAGTGTAACTTGGGACTGCACAAATCCTATCTGTTGAAGAAATTACATTTTGTGACAATGCTAAGTGATAAATATTCCAACTGGAATTCTTAGAAAGACATAAACAATAGGAAGAGCAATTGTATAGGAAAAATGTGGAAATGGCAGGCTAGGGAATTAGAATCCCATCATTTTAATGGCCACGTAAAGGATAATTTTTCTAATAATATCTATGGCAGAAAGCCATTCAATGATTTAGTGCAAACTGAATGAATATTTATACAGTTTACATGTAAATATCTTTACTGCATAACCTGATTATTTTCAGGTATGATGTACATAACATTATAAACAGTGAAACTTCATGTCTCATAAATCATTCTGAAGGCTGGATCCATCAAAACACAATATCCTAACAGTTAAATGATGGGGGAGATACAGATGTGTCTCACTCAGATAGAAATTTCAAACTGAAAAGGAAAAAAAAGATTTTATCAACAGAATTTGGGGGTAATGCTAGTTACAATGATAAAAGATAAGTAGAAGTCAGAAGAGGATGGAAGACATTGGGCAAAAATAGTGAGCAAAGATTAACACCAAAGTGAAAAGGACTGACCATGTACTATATGATTTTAGCAACTCATGCAGTGAGAGGAATCATGATCACTCTCTTCTTTATAAAGAGAGCTCAACTTATTATTAAAAAAAATTGACTATGCGCATAGAGAACACAACAAAAATTAAGAGTGGTGATAGCTAATTTTCAGTTTTATCTTTTAATCTCAAAGCACATAAATGTTTCTATAATATAGAAATACACAATTTAAAAAATTAAGTAAATAAAAATATGCAACAAAATACATAAATGCTACTTGTAAGTACTATTATACCAGTCTGAACCTATATTGAAACATTAAAAAATGTTCTCTTTAAAACAGAGATTGCCTTTGAGAGGCAAAGGATTCATAAATTTATAATGATAACCAAATGAAAGAAAAGAATAAACTTTCTGGATGAAAATATGACTTTTCCTAACTAAAGGCTAAAAAGCAAGAGATATGTAATGTGCGTTAGATTCATATTGTGGGGAATGAGTTTGTATCTACTCTAATGCTTGCATACATCATTCCAATGCTTTGAGAACAGAGTAACAATTGTAATTTTGCTCTGAATCAAAATAACAGTAACTGTCAGTTGACATGTTGTAGTGTTCCCACTTTCATTATTGTTCATTCCATGATAATTGTATGCTTCTTTTTACTGTTATTTTGTAGCAGTTTGTCTCTTTAAAAATGCTACTCAAACGATCTTCAGCAGAAATCTTAGTTATAATTAGTCACTAAGTTTTAGTAGATGTTTTCAATACGCCCATACAAATGCTTATGCATATCTTTTTGATAAAATGTGATTCTTACATGCTAGTCTGTTATTTCACCACAATTTGCATTGTTATAATAAGTTATTGATCGATTTTCAGTTTAAGGGACTAAGGTAGTATTCAGTAATGACTGAGTGCTACAAGTTTATTGCAAGTGCCCAAGGTTCACTCACCCCAAGCAATTTAGTCAATAACCAATTTTTATACTTCTATCTCCTTCAAAATTCCAAACCAATAATCCCTGTGTTTTTTTTTTAATTATTTCAGTATCAGACTAACATTTCCCATGGAAATCAATATGGGTGCGATCCATTAGCCAAAAATCTGCAGTACTGCAATGCAAACATATTAAAAATATTGATCTTGCAAAGCTACTGATGTTTTGATTGACTTTAATGTTTGTAAGCAGCAATAACAGAATCTCAATGACTGAAACAAACTTTTGATTAAAATTATAGATTTTCTTGGGGGGGGGATTTGCTATTTTACTGGTTCAAAGCATATCACATGGCTTACTTGCCTCCCATAAATGAGTGCAGTGGGATATACTTATCCAATTCCTTATTTGTAAATATTTTAGTCCATCATAGCTTACACATCTTTAATGTACTTTGAACTGCTTTGACATTTCAATTCCACTTCTTATTATATTGTATCTTGCGATGGAATTCTCACACTGAGAATGGCAGGAATTGAGAGCTCTAATCCTTCTTTTACTACTATGCAACCTTTGGGAAGGCATTTAACTCTCCGTGTAAATTCCCCGAATGTAACACGGAATTAACCTTGGGAATCAATGAACATTCTTATTATACTTTGAGATCAATGGACAACAAAGACCATAATTTATACATATAAAAGATTATTTGACCCAAAGATGTGTCCCTTACAGAAAGCACAGAATTTTGCAGTCATTTAGTGATAACCTAGCAATGCTCTCATTTTAGGTATAAAGAGACTGAGTCCCCTTCAGTGGCAAAGAGCTTCTCAGAGGGCTTTCCTGACCACCCCACGTATAGTACACTTGGGGCACCTGGGTGGCACAGCCAGCTAAGTGACCAGCTCTTGGTTTTGGCTCAGGTCAGGATCTGAGAGTGGTGAGACCGAGGCCCATGTCAAGCCCAGTGTGGAGACCCCAGTGCAGCTCTGCATTCAGTGCACAGTCTGCTTGTCTTAAAAAAAAAGTACAGCTCTGTATTACTACACTACCTGCACTGTCTCACCCTTTAGCCTACTTAATTTTTATCTTAACACCACTGTCTATAAAATATTTTATACTATTGTAGCACTTTTTTTCTTAAGATTTTATTTATTTATTTGACACAGAGAGAGAGAGAGATCACAAGTAGGCAGAGAGGCAGGCAGAGAGAGAGGGAGGGGGAAGCAGGCTCCCTGCTATTCAGAGAGCCCTATATGGGGCTTGATCCGAGGACCCTGAGACCATGACCCGAGTCGAAGGCAGAGGCTTAACCCACTGAGCCACCCAGGTGCCCTGTATTGTAGCACTTTTGTAAAAAAAAAGATTTATTTGAGAGAGCAGGTGAGAGTGGGTAAGTGCACTGGGGGAGGGGCAGGAGAGGGAGAGAAAGTCTCAAGCAGACTCCCCACTAAGTGGAGAGCCCCTTAGGGCTCAATGTCATGACCCCAAGATCACAACCGGAGCCAAAACCAAGAATCCCAATCTTAACCAACTGTACCACTCAGGTGCCCTGTTTTATAAAACTTTTCTATAAATATAAACATTATGTATAACATTCTACAGAATATAGCAGGATATATAACGAGAGTTATATACATTTATCTATATAATTTGCCTGCCTCTTGTCTATTTTCTCTTCTAAAATTTAAGCTTGATGCAACAGGAATATTGTTTATCCTTTTTCCTGCCAAATCTCTAGCATCTAGAATAGTGTTTGACATATAGGAATCAAACATATTTTTTGAATGAGGGAAGGAATGAGCCAGAACTGCTAGTGGAATGGGGTTGGGTTGGGTAGGGGCGGAGTGGGGTTAAGACTTAGATTCTATTAACTTTCAATCCAGTGCTATTCTAAGGTTTCCTTCTTAATATGCTCCTTTTACTACTTGGGATTCCCAGAAGTAAGTATCAAAGGGGATCCAGACCCGTATCTGTAGTACATATTTTTGTCTAAGTTCAAGGACATTTTCAAGTTAATTTAACCTTTTCATTATTTAATTATTAATATTCCTCTTGGATTTTTTTCACCATGTTTGCTCTACCTTCAACCATATTAAAATTGTAATAAAATCTCTGGATTTTTATTTGTGACATTTCACTGCAATAAAGAAAAACAAAAATAATTTAAGCAAAGACTAGAAATTAAAAATGACCTATTTATTAGCTGTTTATTTCATTTCCATTCTAATCAGTCCCATATAGTCCTTTGGGGGAAGCACCAAGGACAAACTTGCAAATGTCCGGGGACTTTAGTGTCCTTATAAATTAGATCAGTTACCCCCCAAATTACCCTACACACTTTCGCGCTCTCTCTCTCTCTTATATATATATATATATATATTCTTAAAGATTGATTTTATTTATTTATTTGAGAGAGAGAATGCAAGCACATGCAAAAGCAGGGGCAGTAGCAGAGGAAGAGAGGAAAAGACTCCCACTGAGCAGGGAGCCCAACGTGTGGCTCGGTCCCAAGACCCTGAGATAGCAACCTGAGCCGAAGTCAGATGCTTAGCCGGCCAAGCCACCTAGGTGCCCTGACAATATACTTGTAAACACACAGTGCAGCTTGAAAACAAATCCCCCGGCCCTCTCCCATGAAGCTACTGCCACCACAAACCTTCAGGAAATGCCTCTGCTGCTGTTTGTCTCTGGTGGATGGAGGGGAAGCAGTGCAGCTCAGACCTATCAGATCTGGAACAGAATTCCACCTTTCTCACTTACAAACTATGTGAACTTTGGTTTCTTCATCTGTAAAAAATATCTAACAGTCACTACAAAGATGTATCATGAGGGGTAGATGAAACCATACACAGAAAGTGAACGGGACACAGCAGGTGTGCAAACAATGTCAGCTGTCTTCTTCCCTCACACATCAGTTAAAATAATTAGCTAACAATCCTTTGTGCTTCTTACTATTTTTTTTCCCCCCGGAAGACGCTCTCTTTGGTAACTTGGCTTAAAGAATTGGAATCTGTTTATAAGGACCACAGTGCAGAAACTAAAACTGAAGAAAGATGTTTCGATATTTATCTGGGACCACAGGTGGTTTTTGGAGATCAGTAAAGGGCAGATGGAAGGTAAAAGTATTTCAGACAACCGAACAATATGATCAAATAGTCAAAAGAAATACTTTGGCAGCGGGCGAAGATACTCTGTACAAGTACTGGAGGCCTCAGGGTAGGAGGTGACGTTCCAGTGTGAGCAGGGATAATAGCATTACACTCTTCTGTCTGTCCTTACCTCTGGCTCTTCTGTCTCTGCAAGGAGTCTGGTACTTTCAGTGCCCTAACAGTCCCAGCCACTTTGACTCATTCCCAGAAACCAGTTTCAGCATCATAAGCATCTACTCTTGATAGACCCTTGAGAACAGCTTCCTGTCAGCAGCTCCACTGGATCATCCACTGAAGCCCCCATGGTCTATCAGTAGCTCAGAGGTTATAAAGCTGGTGGGCTTTGGATGAGATCTCCTACGACTATCCAAGGTCCAGAAGCAATGAACTAAGCTCTCCCGCCACTTTCAGTAGCATCTTGTTGTAGTGAGGGCCACAAAATAGCTTTAAGGAAGGTGCAGGACACCTGCTAAGAGACATGCATATAATTGAGGATTGGCAAAATATTAAATGGAATGGTAAGTTTTCTTAAAGGTCTGTTCCTACTTCTAAAAATGACAAGTTCTGTAAGTATAAGATGATGGGGAAAGCCAGTATGCAAAAGGGATTATTTCTGCTCAAGTAAGCAATGTGACTTGCAGTGTGACCTTACAAACCTCCCACCACTGATTCTTGCCAGTTCGCACTGGTATTGCTTTGACTCTGCAGTTGAAAGTCTGAAAAATATTCATGGCTTGATCACACACCATCCAAGTGTGTCCCTTTTGTTTCCAGGCATTGTTAGAACTACCAGATATTCACTTTTTGAGGATCATATACCAGTTTGAGAATATGATACAAGCTATGATTCCCCACTAGAGAACTCCTATTCAGCACAGAATTTCAAAAGGTTTCTGGAATTCCCCGCAGTTCTTCTGGAGATTCCCAGGCTAGAGGGTATTTAAGGGTAATCCTCCTGAGTTGGAAAATAAGATATTCTCTCTCCTCATAGCATTGCAGGTACATATAGTATGAAGACATCTGCTTATGGGTGAAGAGGGGAGAGAGTCAAGTCTTAAAAGGAAAGTGTTATTTTTCTTCAAGTTAGAAAGTAGTCAGAAGAAGGAAAAAGACCATTCAAATGCCAGGACTTGGATGCAGGCAACATAAGTTGAAAGCATGCAAGTCAGAGATTTGGCTTAATTCCAAGTATAAAATATTTCAGCTCCAAGGGGGAAGCTAACCATAGGCCAGCACCTCAAAGCATATATGTAAAACACTGAGTTTTTTAAAAAGTCCAATATTGTAGTTTCTCAAGAAATTCTTAAACTTCTCAGAAATGTTAGTAATGCAAACCTTCTAAATACAAAGGGCTAGAAGTTGAGAAATATTCTGGCATGGATTCTCGTGGAGATTTGTTGATTTTTTTCTTCAGGGACATGCTAGAAAATTTAAAACAGTTATTGAGCCCTAAGAAGACTACCCTAATTTAAAACTACTTTAAAGCATATCAGATGAAGGTCTGAAACTTCCAGATTATTATACTTCTAAACTGAAAGGTAAAGCATTTGTTCTCTTTAACTGAAGACAAAGATTAGGGAAAAAACACTGCAAAAGCTCCGACTCTAGTTACACATCTCCAACCATTCTTCAATTTCTTCAATTACTCAACTAGCACTCCGAGAGCATAGACTAAAAGCCCTCCAGTGAAAACTCAATTCAGGTGGCAGAGGAATGCTTACCAACGTCAAAATAGAGAGCTCTACTCAGATTGCTCTGTAATTGACATTACTGCTAAATTCTGAGGAGACTTTGGAAGTTCTCACTTTATAAGGTTCTCTTCCCCACCAACTGGCCTTATAGGTCTACATTAAAAACGTGGCCAGAAAAAAACCAGTTTGGTGATTTTTCAAAAAGTTAAATATAAAATTACTAAATGACCCAGCAATTCTCCTAGATATATAACCGAGAGAACGGAAAAGAGGTGTTCAAACAAAAATTCGTACATGAATATTCATAGCAGCATTATTCATAATTTCTAAAAAGTAGAAACAATTCAGATGTCCACTAATCGAGGAATGGATAAGCAAAATGTGGTATATTTAGACAAGAGAATATTATCAGGCAATCAAAAGGAATGGTGAACTGATACATGGCCATAGCATGGGTCAACCTTGAAAACATTATGCTAAATGCACGAAGCCAGACAGAAGCAGATACACGTTGTATGACTGTACTTATATGAAATGTCCAGAATAGCAAATTTATACAGACAAAAGCAGATGAGTGGTTGCCAGGAGCTGGGGGGAAGGTAAAAGTGACAGTGCCTGTCTAATGGACATGGTGTTTCTTTTTGGAGTGATGAATATTTTCTGGAATGAGATAGTAGTGATGGTTACACAAAATTGTGAATGTACTGTAGGGTCACTGAATTGTAGACTTTAAAATGGTTACTGTGGTGAATTTTACGTTATGTGAATTTTACTTCAATTTAAAAATGTGGATAGAATTCTTTTTTATTTTACTTACTTCAATTCTGGTGAACAAAGACATTAGTGAAACAAATTCCTTCTGAAACTAGAAGTTGGATATTACTATAGGTGCTTTTTTTAAACTCATGAAATTTCTGTCTGTTTGATTAGGTTGTGTCTCACTGAAGTGGGAAATTATTCAATCATCTGGTTAGTTAAGAATATTATTATAGATATATTTATAATTCTGGCAAAACAAGACAAGGACAAATGGGGACTAAACTTACTTTGCTCAAAATTCAATGGAAGCTAAGCGGCTCTGCTTTGTTTTAGATAAGTGAACAAAATCTTACCAAAATGTAGAGATTTAATTTTCAATAAATAAAGTGTTTACTGCTTTATACTTGCCCTTCTCTTTAAAAAAAGGTTTATTTATTTAAGTAATATCTCCACTTAATATGGGGCTTAACTCATAACCCCAAGATCAAGAGTTGCGTGCTCTTCCACCTGAGCCAGTCAGGTGCCCCAAAATTTACTCTTCTTGATGTGCAAAAGTATTTTTTTCTGCCTACAGACACAATGCAAGATCTACTTGTTCAGATTTGAGAAATGTGAAGTGAAGTAAGTTTACCAAATATCCATAAAGTATTTAATTATATGTCTAAACTGTAACTGCTATATCAAACTTGATTTTTAAATGTATTTTATAGTATATTTAACTTCTTAATTAAAAATGCATTAATTTTTAGCATTCATTCTTTTTTTAACATAAGCATTTAAGGGTACAATTATTTTTGTTTAGCAATCTAGCTATACCAAAAAGATTCTTTATTTCCATGATGGTTCAATTCTAAGTGTTTGCTAGATTTATTCTTTTTTTTTTTTTTTTTAGATTTATTTATTTGAGAGAGAAAGAAGGCATGCAATCAGGAGGGGGACAGAGGGAGAGGGAGAATTCTTAAGTAGACTCCCTGATGAGTGAGGAGCTGGACGTGGGGACCCTGAGATCATTACCTAAGACGAAATCAAGAGTTAGACTCTTAACCAACTAAGCCACCCAGGCGCCTCTAGATTTATTCTTTAATCCTTATTTGGAGAACTTTTTCTTCAATCTTTTCTCCACTCTCTTATTCCTTCCCCAACTTTTATTGGAAAAAAAAATTAAACCTAGAAGAGTTGTGATAGTACAATAACCATCCATACATTCTTCCATCAGATTCAATAATTACCACATTTGCTGCATGTGCTACATTGCTTTTATATATATTATTTTCCTGAACCATTCGAGAGTTAGCTGCAAACAAAATACTTTATTTAACAACTGCACTTCAAGTATTTGTGCTTTCTGTCAAAGTTGCAAGAGTTGTATTGGGATACATTCTTCCTTACAGTCATCAACCTTCCTAAGAGTAAAAGTTAGAAAAAGCATTATAACAATTACCTGGCTTTTATGTAAAATTTCTCACTATTCTGTAAGCATTATAAGGGCAATGGGCCTTCCACTTCTTTGGTGTGGTAACATTCCAATTTTTAACTTTGAGATATTTTTCTCCTTTAAATGATCCTCCACATCTTCTAATTCAAATCATCCCCCCTTTTCAAGCCTCATCTCCAACAGACATGCCACACATATTCATACATCCATTCTTCTAGCCCTGGAACACTTAGAGCCCTTCTGTGTGTCACCCTTGTCTGGGTACTTACTTTCTGCTCTAATTTAAATTTTAGTTGCATGACGTACTGCCTCACTGAGATCCTAAGCTCCTTTAGCATAGGGGTTCAGGCCTTTTTAATCCCATGGTCAGTGGGCACTATAATTCTTTCTCAAATTAACTGAAATTTCCACAGTGTGATACTTGTTGCAGGAATGGAAGTGAACTGAAGATTATACACATGCACTTTATTGAGTTATATGTGGTAACGTACCATAAACTCATACAAATTAACATTATAGTCTGCTTGACAATTTATTTTTGTGTCATTGAAATAACCTCATATTCTCCAAATGAAAGAATTTTCATGTTGAAAGAGTTCTTACAGATTGTCAAGTTTAGTCATGTATCTCCAATCTCACAAGTTTTGAAGGAAAGAGATCTACAGAAGTTAAATGATTGACCTAACATTATAAACTTTAAAAAGGCAAAACCAGAAATAGAATCAAATGAGTGATCACATCTAAAGTGCTTAGACCAGGGCCTGGCCAGCATAGGAAGGGCTTAAGGAATATTATTAACTACAGGTCAAGGTTTTTGGATGCCTAGTTCAGTACATTTTCAACTAAAACATACTACCTCAGAATTCTACAATAAAATAATGAAGATAACCATTTGGGGAGCACATTATATACATATTCTTTTGTGAGCATGGGATACATGACAGGAAATCAGGCTGAGGCTGTGGTCAGAATGGGCTATGACTATTCTTCCTAAATGGAGGTTGCAAACCGGCTGCCCATGGGGGCGTGATTTGGATGGTAGTTATGTTATTCAACCCATATCATAGTTTTAAAATTTAACTTAGTTGTAACGCTTAAAACTTGAGAGATTTCAAATAAATATACGGACGTCTGGCTTTTTTGAGAAAATTGGAAAATATGACAATGCTATGCTTGCCCTCCTTCATTCCACCAATAAGCCGGGGTCTGAACTTGTAACTCTTGCCCTTAGCTAAGGTCTTAATTACGATTAATGCATAGAAAAATAACTTTGAATTATGTAATAAGAACTTCATCAGTCAGGAAAAGCTAACTGATATTTGCTTGCTATCTATAATTGCTAGCTCTACCTAAGTAACTATTCTCTATAGCAGGAAAATGAATTGTTATAATAAGGATAAAAACGAAGGTGACCGTTTTTAAGGAGTTAATTATAATTTAATCAGAAAATTCATTTGAAGAGAAGAGCTCAGTCTCTGGACTTCAGTTACCTAAAATGCCACTGTATTTTTCTTTTATGGGAAATGCTGGTCCAATAACCTTGATTCACGTGTTAAATAAAAACAAATGACACAATTATATTTAGAAACATTTTTCCCCTAATGTAAAACATAGCCCCGAAGATCTGAAACTATTTAGTTAGCCTGCTTTTGACCGGAACTAATCAGCTGTAAGAAAAAAAAATTAAAAATAAAAATAGGTTACAACACATTAAATATCCTCTCTCTGCCACCTTACACTTTTTGGTGCTAAAACATATGCTCTGCCACCTGCAGATAAAAGTCACACACTGAGAGTGTATATTCTGACAAGAATTACTAGTTTCAAGCATGCCTAGTGATTTTGGACAGTAGCACTTAAGAAACCTTCAATCTGGCAGTTTTATCACTGCACATTTTCCAAAGCATTCCTACAGTCTAAAGTTGTACAAGTGTTGGGATCTGACCTTTAGGAGAAAACAAAATAAAATGAAACAAAAAGGATCAGGGTCACACTGATCCAACTTGCTATATATATATATATTATTTTTTATTTTTTTTTTGGTCTGATACATACCTCTTTTATTTTTCACCCATTTATTTTGCACCTCAATGACAAGGGTGACTTGGATTTTGTACCTTCTGACAGAGTAGAACTCTACTGAAAGATCAAGACAACTTCCATTCCTAGGCACACTGGAAAATCTGTCAGAGGAGTTAAAAATTATTGTTGCTCCACAGGAATTTAGATTCCTATTTTTATATTTCCTTTATCCTTGCTTTACTTTTATATTTTACCTTATTCTGCAATTATGTATTGACTGTTTCACCTGGATCCAAAAAGGGTTTTGGTTTACAAAAAAGAACCCAGGCGGGATTTCCAGTGATGGCAGGTGAAGAGGCTGGCAAATCGCGAATACAGCTATAAAAGTCAACAGAATTGTCAAGTACAACCATCTCAGCACTCCAGAAATCAACCAAAGGCATTTCAATCAACCAAAGTGTTTCTTCCTGAAAAACTGCTGAACTACAGGTCAGAACAGTGATGATCTGTGGCGGGCAGCTCGGAATGGAGAGTAATGCTTCCAGGGTGGGACTGGCTATGAAAACCCACAGCTTTGCTGCTACAGGGCCTGACTTCGATTTGGAGTAGGAGAAAAGCTCCGGTGCAGTGGTATTATCAGCAAATAAAGAAAATTTGGTGGGGAATTAACCTCAAGAACCTATGGCCCTGCCAAATTGAAGTTGTGATCTCACTTGGGGTTAGCAATAGACCAGTGGACTAGCTAGAGATCTGAGAGGGAGATCCCAGAAGTGAGAAAGCCATCGAGAGACCAGATTTAATCCCTGGCACATCCCTTCTTTCTGGAAAGCTGAGTGCTGGCACAGAAGTCCCAGGAAAGCCTTGTTGAAAATAAAAGTTGGGGGAAGACTTGAAAACTGCATGAACTTTGAATACACTTTGCAACTCACACACTCAACTATCCACAGAGCCTTACTGGCTTGGGATGACTGAGCACAAAACTATGACCATTAAACTATGCAGCAAAGGGTCCATCTCTAAGAAGCAAGTCTAATATAAAACAAAAATAAAAATTAAAAAAATCCAGGTATCAGCATGTATATACTGAAGGGGAGACAGATTCTGCAGATTAAGTTCAGACAAGTTTATATTACAAACAAAACAAAATGAAACAAAAACAAATGAACAAACAAAAAACAGCAGCAACAACGGTCCTTAAAACAATCAAAAAAACCTACAGCTTTTCTTACCACTCCTATTCAATATAGTACAGGAGGTTACAGCGAGTGTAGTAAAGCAAGAAAAGAAATTAATGGCATGAATTTTGGAAAGATGTAAACTGTCTTTATTCATGGATGATATCCTCCTGTATTAGAAAATTCTAGGGGTGCCTGGGTGGCTCAGTCGGTTAAGCATCCAACTCTTGATCTCAGCTCAGGTCATGATCTCAGGGTCCTGAGTTCAAGCCCTGCGTTGGGTTCTAAGAAAAATTCTAGAACTAATAAGTTTTATCTAGGTTAAAGAACACAAAATCAATTTGTAAAAGTCAGTTTTAATTCTTATACTAGCAATAAATAATTTGAAAATGACATTAAGACTTCTACTCACAATATCATTACAAAAGACCACATATTGTTTGATTCCTTTTATACGATATTTATATTGAAGGCAAATATATGGAGACAGTAGACCACTAGTTGTCTGGGACTGTAGGTGGAAGCAACAAATAGACCCAAACAAACTTTCTGGGGTGACGGAAATATTCTAAAATTGGATTGTGGTGATGACTGCACAATCACAAATTCGCTAAAAATGATTCAATTGTGTATTTACGATGAAGTTATTTTATAGTATGTTAATGGTACTTCACTAATGATATTTAAAAAATAAATACACTATAAAATTATATGAAGGCCCTTGAAGAAGTCAAGGCAAAAGCAAAAATGGGTGAGAAAATAATGAATGGATGTGTTTAGTCCTACTGAGTTGCTACTGATGCGATGCAAATTTAGGCTTACGCCTCCCAATGGTGAAGGCTAGGAGGGGAATAAATGGGTATGTCAGTGGTTCCCAAACTTGGGAAACCACTGGGAATTACCTGGGGGATCTTTCAAAAAGGCTGATGTGTGGCTCCCACCCTAGACACTGTGATTGTATTGTAATAGGAGAGAGGCCCTGGTTACTTAAGTAATGCTCTATGGAGCAAAGTCTGGGAACCACTGGACTAACATACTATATAAGATTTTCATTGACCGTTAAGATAAAGAGAAATAATTATTTGGGGAAAAACACAGTTCTGGAAAGGATTTCTCCTATATGTCCTCCTAAGAGAGGATCTCATAAGATTTAATGAGTTTGTGCCTCTAAATCAGCCACCCCCCAGCCCATGGTGGGTCCTCAGTGGGTTATATGCATGCAGAGAAGTGATGCTTCAGTCTGCGGGGCAGCCAAGGGGACCAGGAGCAGCTGCAGCAGTTGTGCCTGAACCCTCCAGCCTTGAGCAGTCTCCTTCATCCACACCAGAAGACTCAACAAGCATCATACTTGTGTAGGATGTGCCATATCATAAAAAGTGTATCATCTGAAAAACACCTATAGTAGCAGCAATGGGGACGTTGATTTTTTTTTTTTTAGGATTTTATTTATTAATTTATTTGAGAGAGAGAGAGAGAGGAGAGAGGGCACAAGCAGGGATAGGGGCAGAGGGCAAAAGAGAGGCAGACTCCTTGCTGAGGGAGCCCAATATGCGGCTCAATCCCAGGACCCCGAGAGGATGACCTGAATGAAGTCAGACGCTTAACTGACTGAGCCACCCTGGTGGCCCTGGGGATGTTTATATAATAGTTTCCTTCAATAAGCTGATTACAAACCAGAGAAAATGGATCAGTTAAAACTGAGAAGCCCAAAGTGTCCAGTTATCTGGTCTCTGGCTTCACTTATCCCACAGTATCATATGTGGCTGCAAAACTTACTGAACTCCTTCTGGGTGGCTCTTAGGTTAACGAATTTAAGTTACTTATGAATGAGGCCACCTTTATTCACCATGAGGCCGTTTACCCAAAGGAGCTGGCTGGGCTGCCCAGCAAATGCTACTCAGTGCCTCAGAGCCTGGGTGGCTCAGTGGGTTAAGCCTCTCTCTGCCTTTGGCTGAGGTCATGATCTCAGGGTCCTGGGATTGAGCCTGCTTTGCTCTCTACTCAGTGGGAAGCCTGTCACCCACCCCCCCGCCCCATCCCTGCCTCTCTGCCTACTTGTGATCTCTCTCTCTGCCAAAGAGATGCGTAAAATCTTAAACACACACACACACACACACACACACACACACACAAAACCCAAAACTGTGAAAGGCCACAGCCTTCACATCTCAGGTCTATTTCTTTACATACGGTTTTTAAGCTTACTATAAGCACAACATAAACTATACGGTGTACTGTAAGCATGTAGCATATTCATATTATTTATGAGAAACTGACCTTGGATTTAAAAAGAAAATAGTTCATCTTTAGTCCAAACGTTCCCCTCCCACTCCATTTTAAGTTAATTCCACACAGAGTAACTGATTATAATGTGTGTCCCTGGGGAGCATTAAGATTCTACCCTTCAGAATTTATTCAAGGCATGAAATTTCCAAGTGAAATTGCTGGTACAGAGGTTTGGAATATGGGGTATGGCTTATGGCTCCGTATATTCTCCTGGTCACCTGCAACCCTTGCTCAGGAGAATATTCCTAGCAGTTTTCCCCGCAAATAAGACTGAAGAGATAGCCTTGATAAGTACATTAGTCAATCTTTATGGTTCTCTACCCCATTAGTCACATCACTACCCTAGAGTTACACCAAGCACAGACAGTAAAATCATCTTACATATTAATTTCCCATATGACACATCAGATTCTTGCATCAAGAGCTCCTGCTTTAAATCAAAAACTTAGTTCTTGCCCATGTAACCACAATATCCCGTTTAACTATAAAGAAATTCCATTCTTCCCCTAATGAATTTTTACTATCTATAAAAACGAACCAAGAGGATTTTATTCTACATATATGAATATTGCAACCACTTCTGTTTACTCTGAAAATGAAAGAATGACACTGTAAGAATATACTTATATTTCTAATACATATATGTATAATCAAAAGAGGATTTCAGAGAAAAGTACAAATGTGAGGACAGGAAAACGGAAAAGGCAGTACATGAATGTTCAGCACTTATGATAAAACGTCAGCAGAAACTAGAGCTTAACATTTTTTTAAAGTACCCTTACGTCTCTTTATTAATTTAAACTTTATCACAAATACATAACTGCATTCTGTTGCAATCCCCTTAAGTCATCTTGTTAAATTTTGTCACAACATGTGTTACTGTAGTTCTACACTTTTACCTTTGCACTTTGTAGTATGTAGCAGAGCAACATAATTAACCACTGCTAGGTAGTGTTTACGTTAGTTCTCAAAAGGTTAAGAAGCTGATTATAGCTAAAATCAGCTTTGCCTGAGGCTTCAGGGGCTCTGTGTAATCAAATTAGACAAGCAGGGCACAGTGTCACCTAACACAAACCAGTGGCACTTTCTTCTTTCCTCTGACCCCCCCCCCCTTTTATTAAGCGAACAACTCATGCTTTGTGCTTTTACCAGATAATTTAAAAAGACTTGTTTCTAATAAATTTGGCATGCAATCTCATAAGATATCTACCTGTTTAAAAGTAATGAGAGAAGTACAGCAAATTTTGAAAAAAAAAAAGGCTGATAAAAAATGTTGATAAAAGAAATCCAAATTTGGGGAGATTGAGATGTTATACAAAAAGTGTCTTCCTAAAAGGCAGGTGACAACATGATCACTTATACATGATATTAAGGATGTCTCCCAGCTTTAGACAGACTGTCAGCTTTGTTCTACAGAAAACCACACAATGGTTTATCTGCTTCCAAGAGAACTCAGAGAACCTTATAAACCTGATAGATAAAGCACTGGCATTTCTGAGAAACCATGGCTAACCCACTCTGCTGAGTTATCGCTCCTCCTCCCTCCATCTCTACTCTTTGAAGTCAGGCAAGGTGAACTGTATAATGGACGAACTTAAGGAGGGGGTTTCATAAGATAAGGAGAAGAGCAATGAGCCCTAGTTCACAGACTCCTTTTCCACATGGTTCTATATTTAAATGCAGTAAGACGAATTAGACAAATCCAAATCCTTGCTGCCTTTGAGCCTAAAGAGAACAAAAGCATGAACACTAAAGAGATATTTAAAAAGAGAGGAATGGCAAATGTAAATAAAAATCTAGAATCTCATTCTTAACAAAATTTGTGAATCATTATTAAAACAATAAGTAACACTTGTTACATCTTTGTCTTTTTTACATTTGACTATGAACTTTCAGTTCAAATCTTACATATTTATTACTTTGCTTGAAACACATAAACAAAATGAATGTAAACATCCTACAAATGAGTGATGAGGATAAAATGAATTTTGCTAATGATTTATTCTGGGCAATAAAATAAAAACTTGTTATTTTAATTGATTAAGTCATAAAGAGTTCCCGGAGAAGTCAAATCTTGCTATTTGCACAGTCAGACAATTTCTGCTAATCCAGCAGTACTTAGCAAATTCACATGTGGTTAGATTGTCTTGCCATAGCTGTATATCACATTTCTGTGCTGCAAGCTGTGCAAAAAAAAAATCAATATGCCAAGTTTAACAAAAGGACAGGAAACATGATGTTCTCCTATATTTTCAATGAACCTCAAATGACTCTGCTGTTCATACTCAGTGCAATTTATGGCAGAGAAATGTATTCTTCAATGAAAAAAAAACTACAATGGAATGAATTATATAAATTCAGAGTCGAAGTTCCACCTTATTCCATAATAACAATTTATTTAGAGGATTCTGGCATTTCTCCTTCAATGTGCACAGTACAATCAGCCATTCATGAGGCAGTTTTTTTTTTTTTTAATAAAGGCTAAAGTAAATTCTGTAGACCAAAGAAATATATACTATCTAATGGTAATAGCTTGATATATGTATTTAATTTAGGTTTTGGAGACTTTTTTTGAATGTCTCTTTTCACATGTGAAACACAGGATGAGATCTTATCTATTGAGCAACTGCTTTAAATTATAACATTTTAAGGAAAAAAAAAATCCCAATGGATCCCTAGAGACTGCATTGGTTAATTGATTCTAGATTTTTACGTCTTCTTTTACTACTGCAGAAGTAGAAGGAGATTAGTAGGAAAATGTTGAGAATGAAGTAGGAGTGGTCACGACCAACGGGTCAGCACAGAGCAGTGCCTCTCCTGCCTTCTTAACTCAGTGATGTGGAACTAAGTGTGGCAAAACAACCAGGAACTTGGACTTCAGCCAAAGGATTCAGAACTGTTGCCACAGTGTGGTTTTTTGTTGTTGTTGTTGTTAAGGAGAGAATTAGCTTTAGGAATCATAAAAAATGCCAAACACATAGAAAAATAAGAAGGCTCAACAATCCACAGAGAAATTCACATATGAAAAATTCTTTGGTAATTTCTTTTCATTCCAAAAGCAGTAGTGAATGAATTAATGGCACTGAGCCGGGGAGAGCATGTCAGTGATCAGTACTGAAAGTATAAACTGTTACAGAAAACACATTCAGACAATTACACTTATTTCTAACTTGCAAATTAATGTGTTGTTTAGAAAATAATCTTCATTTGAAGATAAATATACCATTTGAAAGAGGATAGGCATAAAGTTCCCAACCAGAAAATAACAATATAATGATCTTAAGTGTTAAATAATACTAATGTTGTTATAAATGATCATTTCCATATATAGTTGACTCTTGAACAACATATGGGTTAGGGGTACCATTCTCCTGCACAGTTGAAAATCTGCATGTAACTTTTGACTTCCCCAAAACTTACGAATAGCCTACTGTTGACCGGAAGTCTTACTGATAACAGAAACAGTGAACGACACATATTTTGTATGTTAAATGTATTACATAGTGTATTCTTACAATATAATAAGCTAGAGAAGAAAAAAGTTACTAAAAAATCATAAGGGAAAGAAATACATTTATAGTAGTATACTCTTTTTATGTAAAAAATACATGTATATGTGTACCTATGAAGTTCAAACACCTATTGTTCAAGACTCAATTGTAATTCATATTCTTATTTCAAAATAGAGGATGTAACGTGGCTCAGAATAGTAATGTTTTTATATGGATATTCAGGAAACCCAGAATACCAGAGCTTGGGGGAAAAACATTATACCAAGGCATACAAATCATAATTTGTGTATTAAAGTAGACTCTTTAAAATCTGCAACCACAACTAATAGTCAAATACAGTGGCCATTTAGTTGTGTGGCCCTAATATATACATAATCTATTCCCAGGAAATGACAGAATTAACATTTTTGGAAAGCACTTAATTGTTTGAACAACAGCAAAAAATTAAGTAAGAGGTAAACATTTTGCTTCTGGGGAGTAAAACCACCTTAACATGTTACTGATTTTAGGTTTAAATGGCAATTCAAATTATTTTTCCACATTTTTCATCTTTGTAGATTTTATACTTTCTAGTTTCTTCTCATTTCTCTAAAGGCTCTTTGGTAGTACCTTTCTACTTTCACTAGAAAACATCTATGTGTTAATGAGATTTCCCTATCGTTTTATAGCCAATAAATGAAACCTCCAGATTCATTTCTGATATAGATGCCTGTTCTCTGCTCTTGAGGCAACATCGCCGATTCTCTCTTGGAGGCCTTTTTTTATACATCTAATCATTTCTTTAAACTCAAATGGAGGGGTCTGCCTTCATTTTTCTCAGCACTACTTAATTTCTCCAGCGTTGCTGGTATCTTCACATCTTATCTGTCCACACAGGAGATTTCCCCTTAATTTTTATATACCTCAAAATGTTGGAAACTTCACAAAATTACCCTGACTTTTCTATCATGACTATTATCTACAAGGCAGAGTAAACCAGGTGTTGTAAGCTGAAACATTAAGTGTGTTTGAACTCTCAGGCCACGAAGTATGTATTTAATTTGATCTGAATTAGGCCTCTAGAAGAGAATCTCAGAGCCAGAAAGGATCATGAAAATTATCTCCTAACTAATGTTAGAACTATGAGAGATCTAGAGAAGTTCAACATCTGCCCCAAAGCCACATACTGGTTTGTGATTTTCATCATTCTATACTCATGCTATGCTTTTTGTAGTCCCCAATTATTATACTTTTCAAAGCACAACTGGGGGGAACCATCAATTGATACATTTCCTACAGGTAAGACTTCTACCACTTTCAATCAACATATTCCTTCTAGTTCTACTGTTAAACCTTCAAAGCACTTTTTTCACCATATCTTAGTGTGACTCTAGGATCTTGTTCTAACGTGTGTAAATGCTATCTTGGTCGCAAGTTGCTGTGGCCACGTTATAACCTTGCAGAAGGTGCTTATTAAATATCCTTCCTAAGGCAAATGGAACCTGTCAAGAAGTCCATCTACTATCCATCTCAAATTCAGTAAAATCTGAACTTCTAATTTTTCTACCTGTTTTGTTCTATTCCTTTAAGTAATGCAGATATAAAATCCTTGGCTTCTATTTTTAGCACCCTAAACATCCATTTGGGTTCCCTTTCTCATTTTTCTTATGCTCACTTTTCTGAACATTTTAGAGTAGATTTCTTTCTCCCCCAACCTTCAACACTAGAAGAGAAGTGATTATTTTGTTGTTTAGTCTTATCTACCTAGGCCATCGTGCCTTTCCCCTTCCAAGTCTTTTTAAGATACCCATTTATGAATATTTCCTTTTTTTTTTTAAAGATTTTATTTATTTATTTGACAGACAGAGATCACAAGTAGGCAGAGAGGCAGGCAGAGAGAGAGAGGAGGAAGCAGGCTCCCTGCTGAGCAGAGAGCCTGATGCGGGGCTTGATCCCAGGACCCTGACATCATGACCTGAGCTGAAGGCAGCGGCTTAACCCACTGAGCCACCCAGGCGCCCCCCCCCCCCATTTATGAATCTTTTTTTGTAAAATCCATCTAATTACTGGACTGCAGTCAGTAGCCACATGCTATTGCTATCACTTACTTTTCAATTTCATTTCCTCACATGCTTTAATTTTAAAACACAGAACGTAAGGATTGCAATAGACATCAAAGATTATTTCACCTAATTTCTACCAAAGGTAAGAATTCTTTCTATCAAATTTGCGAAAAGTGGCTATCAAGCCTTTACCCAAATGCTTCAAAAGACAGAAAGCTCACTAGTTCATAAGGCAGCCCATTCCATGTCTGACACAATATAATCATTATATTGAGCCTATTTAATGTCCATAATACACAATCAAAGCCTTTGTCATAAAGTATTCAGAACACCATTTATGATTTGAGTTTGAGAACAGCTGAATCATAAAACTTACTTGGTGCCACAACTTGAAGATCTGGACACTACCTACTAGATATCAAGAGCTGTGACTATTAAAAGAAAAACTGATGGGGTGCCTGGATGGCTGAGTCAGCTGAGCATCTGACTCTTGATCTCGGCTCAGGTCATGATCTCAGGGTCACGAGATCCAGCTGTGTGATGGGCTCTGCGCTCAGAAGTGGGAAGTCTACTAGAGATTCTCTCTCTCCCTCTGACCCACCCTCTGCATGACCTCTCTAAATAAATAAATAAATAAATAAAATCTTAAAACAAACAAACAAACAAACCCAATCTTCAGATTATGCTAGTTCTACAGTTCTCAAGAAACTGGCCTGTGTAATATTTTTGTAACTACTTGGTTATGAGTATGGGACAAGCTCAAACATTAAAGTTAATATTAAAAATTAATTAAAATATTAATTTTAATTAATAGTCAGGAAACTGTATATCTGTAAAACTCTATTTCTCTCACTAGAGAAAGCATGTGTTTCCAAAAATTATACTTCAGGCATTCTGATGGACAACCACTATTTTATTTCATTTCTTTTAACTTCAGTGATTTTCAGGGCCAACTACCAGACTCTTCTTTTAACTTTTCATTTTGTGATGCCTAATTAAAGTGGAAGGTGTATACACAATCTTACCTACATGTGGGTATTAGACTTTTGAAACACATCTAGTGAAGAACATAGTGTGAACAGTGCCCAGGACCCTGTGGTAAAAGGCACAATTTGGGGAAAAGTTGAATGAATGAGTGAGTGAGTGAATGAATAATAAACATGGCCTATTTTGCAATGGGGAAATCTTGAAGTTAAGCTAATATGCGCCTCCCCCACTCCCACCCCCAGACTGGTTTCTGAGATTGGTTGAAGGAGCAGTTTATAGTTTGATAGGTTTGAAAAAGGGGAAGGCGGGAAGAAGGGGGTGGAACCTCGCGTGGCAGCTCTAAGATGAACTGCTACTTGGGAGAAGCGGCTGGGTATGGTACCAGCTGGGACCTGTAAGTGCTACAGGCTTTGAAGTCAGTTCAGCTTTGATGTCCTCCTCTCATAGTTAATCGTAAGATAGTACGAAAGAGGGAAAAAATAAGACTTTCCAATACTGTCCTTGGTGTCATTGCTCAAGAAATCCTAGCATGAAAAGACTGGCGTCTGTGTGAACTTTAAGTAGCATCAGCCTGTTCTTTAGTTTTAAACAGTGTTAAATTATTGATACAATACTTAAACTTGTTAGTCAAGGGAAAAAGTTGTTAGTTTGGGGCAAACACAGGGATAAGGGAAAGCGAAAACATTCTTTTTTATTCTTTGAAGAGTTTATTTATTTATTTGTCGGGGAGACAGAGAGTAAGAGAGCACACAAGCAGTGGGAGCAGCAGGCACAGGAAGAATCAAGCTGCTTCCCGCTGAGCAGGGAGCCCAATGCGGGACTTGATCCCAGCATCCTGGGATCATGACCTGAGCCGAAGGCAGACGCTTAACCCACTGAGCCACCCAGGCATCCCCAGCAAAAACATTCTTAAATTTGTGATTAGAACATGTGACTCAGTTCATAAGAACAAACATATTAATGATGATTTGAGATTGTCACTATGCTAACTACTGCTTAGATGGAGTTACACATAAGTGATTCCCAACCACGAGGAACTTCACCTTCTGACTACTGATAACCCTGCCTGGCAGGAACCTCAGATGTCATCTAGTCCTGAGACTAAAGTCCAGAGAAGCTGGTTGGTTTTAGAAACAAAAGATGAAACTACCACATACACACATACATATACATTAATTAAACAAGTGACAACCAATAGATAGCATGTAGAAATAGAGGGATACGAGTATCTTGTGATTTCTTGACTAGAAGGAAAGATATGAGAATTTCACATTGAGACAGAACATTGTTTACTTCATTTCATTCATTTGTATAATACTTTTATGTATTCTGCCATATATACAAAGCACTGTTAACTATGAAAATATCTTGAAATTTCTTTAAATCAATTCACTTTTTCTCTTTGCCTAGTCCTAAGCTGGCATTCAATGGGTTTCATGTGTTATTCATACCTTTTCCAATATATGTTAGAACAAACACGTAATTACTAAATTAAAAAAAAAAACGGTTTATCTGTGAACCACTAGAAGTATGCATATAAAACACTAAGACAGAGGACTCAAGGGAAAAATATATCCTAATTATTTCTTGTAGTACTTAAATGAGAACTATGATTAAGTCTACACATTCCTTTTTTAAAAACTGTATTATGTTCAATTAGCCAACATATAGTACATTCTTTAAGTATTTAGACATTCACGTGATCTGGGATAACTTGAATTTTAAATGTTCTTTTCTTTTTTCTTTTCTTTGGGGTCATGTGGTTTAATGCCTCCCACCATAAAACTTTAGTTACTGGAAACTTCCCTAGCTTACTTCATGGATGATAAATAATCTATAGTTTAATAAAATCTATAATTACATATGATAGCAATGATAACCTGAGACCAAGATAGTGACAAAAAATTGAAAGGAAAAATGACTCCTTTTCACTCTTCATAGTGCTTGCTGTCTTGAGCTGCCTACTGCCTAAAACAAAACAAAAAAGTCACCCAAAAAAACCCTGAAAAACCCCACAAAAAATTCTAGTTTTTCTAAGTAGAAAAAAAGTATAGAAATACAGAAATCTTACAGGCATGACTTTAATAGGAAAAGGAAAAGAACGATTAAAGTTATATGGCATTCCTCCCATTTATGTCTTAGTATCACGTAATGAGATGAGAAAGAATCCAAAGCCAGACACTACAAGAGAGGGGTTAACTACACCTCATGAAAGCAAAAGGTCATTCCTCTGTTAAATTCTTATCCTTTAAGTGCATTTGAGTTGACTGTAAACATAAACAAAAGCCACTGGTGGGCAATTAAATTTGAAGAAGTGGCCCATAAAAAGCAGAATATTCAGTATGTATTGGAGTCAGTTACAGAACATCTGATTTAATAGTTAGATTTTAAGCGTTCCTCTCATAATACATGTTAAATGATCTCAACAAATCATATTCTGTATAGCAGCAAAATGACAATTTCATCCAGTCTAAGGCTGGGACGACAAGCACATTAAGGCAAATTAATCTGTAAACCTCTATCTATGTTAAAAGGTTGAAGATCTGCAGATATTTGTAACAAGAACTTTAAAATGAATCTGCCATTCCCAAAGTCATCTCACTAGACAGGAAAGAGGAACTTGGCATGTGACCAATAAATTACGAGAGAGCAACACCTCAGGGTCAGAGAGCACTGATGACTGCAACCAATCTCACCAGCTAGGGCAACAGATTAAGCCGGAGGATAGGATGCCCTACAACCTTAACCTGCTAATACCTTTACATTCTTCAGAATGACCTCTATCTGCTCTTTCATACTAGTTGTTAGTTACACTAATTACAGCTTAACTGGTATTGTTGGTACCAGTTTTTCCCTCAGAAGACATGTAGAGAAAGGTTATCTCTAAGAGCTTGAAATAACTTCAGCCAAATTCTGTTGTGCACATTAGGAGCACTTACCTCCAGTTTTGAATGGGTCTTTTATAGACATCAAAGGAAAGACACTAAAAGCAATGTGTGTTTGTGGATTCTATAAAGCATTTCATATAGGAAGCTGTAAAAATAAGAACAGTAACTTCTCCTGTGACTAGAACTTTAGAACAGTTTAAAACAAGGTAATTTATTTTTTATGTTTATTTTCAACATATAGGGGCTGGTGATTTCAAATAGAAGGAGCTGGTTGTATCTTAACCATGCTAGTAAAGTAAAAATACTTAGCCCTTGAAATCCCCTCAAAATTTATGGTTTTTAAGAAACGAATAATGAAATTTCTATCATGATCTTTTAGAACCGTTTTAAGTTCAACATTTACACTGATGTTAACCTAACATTATATGGAATTGTGCACAGATTCCAAAGCCCATTTACAAAGATTCAAATACCATCTGTGAAGCTGCAGTAAATTACCTTGTAACATTAATCTTTAAACCAGGCACTAAATCAGAACAGAAACATACCAAAGAGACTTAAGGCAAGAGAGTCATAACTGAATTATCAAGATTAATGTAAATAGTTTCACATTTAAGAGTTGCAGGTTCTCAATATTACACTGTTTTGACTTTGAATGAAATATATAAAATTATACCTCAACCCTAAAAATAAATTGCTAATATTTAAGTGACACCAGTGGTTTTTGTACATACAAAAAGAACTGTGAACATGATGGCTGAATGGTTGTATTAATCAAAGTGTGCTCTGAGTTATGAAATATGGTAACAAAATTTTGATTTTATAAAATAGACACACCAGGAATTGACTATTAACATTACAAAAATAAACTTTGTTTTACAAAAGGGAATCTTGAAGACAAACCTAGACTTCTTAAAAGATGTTGATTAACAGAATTTTCACGTAAATGAAACTCTTGGGGGGGGGGATGAACAATGATAATTGGAGTACTATGTGTCATCAGATTCAAAACGCCATTGATTTTAAGATTTGCCATTTTTCTATCTACCAATCTGAAAGAAAAAACAATGCCATTAAGCCATAACCCAATGCTTTCTTACAATACTGACTGCAAGATATAGTTGTAGTTTAGGTAGTTAAAACTGCATCTTATAATAAGTGAAATACAATATTTTATAATAAACTGACCTGTCTATCAATATACTTAATGAATATGTTTGTGTGTGTGAGAGCAATCTAATTTTGAAATCTAGTCACTATGTAATACTAAATAAATTTTACTGTATATAAAGCATTGAAAGGACATTGCCATATATTTTCTATCTTCTCTGAGGATAGAAGTGGAGAAAGAGCAACTGATATATTGGTAATTTCTGTTTGCTTGGGTAACTTACTGATTAACTAATATTCTTACTTTTTTCCACCAAGGATTTAAGGGAGATGACAAGAAGCTGGCATACAATAAAATAGTGAAATAAGAAACAGAAAAGCAGAACTGGGGAAAAGGACAAAAGCAAAGAAATTCTAAGAACTCATATTAATTTGGCTGGATATAAAAATAATTTATGAGCAACAAGATAGGTCCTCAATTTTTACATTTTAATTTAAATAACAAGGTGTAATATATTTATTTGTGAGAGTTAAGAAACAATTTTGTCATAAGTATGTAAGACTCTGCTAATCTCAAACAATTGCTATAAAACAGAGTATTATAGTCTTTTATTTTGTGCTAAAAGATAGCTACTATATAAAGTATAACCAAGACAGCAATTAAATACTGAAGAAAATAACCCCCCAATACCATAAGCTCTCCCTTGAAAAGATTAATTTGATTGTAACAATGGCTAAAGTAGGATTAATATGAAGAACTAGTAGACTAAGTCTCTGTATGTGCAGTGTTAAAACTGTTTGATGGTGGGGTGCCTAGGTGGCTCAGTTGGTTAAGTGTGACTCTTGCTTTTGGCTCAAGTCATGATTTCAGGGTTGTAAGACTGAGTCCTTCGTAGGGCTCTGTGCTCAGTGAGAGTTTGCTTGGGATTCTTTCCCTCTTCCTCACCTTCCCTCTCTGCCTCTCCCGCAACTGGCACACACACACTTTCTTTCAAATAAATAAACAAACTCTTAAAAACAAAAACAAAAACAAAAACAAAAAACAAACTGTTCTGTAGTATAGATACTGTTATGCTATCTTAGGCTATAAGTGGGTAAATGGGTGGGGACCACCCAGGACTTCAAAGTACTAGCTGGAATGAATACTTCTGCATAGGCCCTCCACAGAGTGGGCCACAGGTTTCATGAAGTAATTGATAAATGCGGCAAAAGGACCCAGGACATTGAATAATTAGGTCTATATTTCAAAATCACAAATGGGAAAACAATCTGCTGATGGATCAGTTCAAGTGTTTAAAATGTAGGATCCTCCCATATTTAGTTATCCTACATTTTCTTTTTTCTTTGCATCAGATGACATAAGCATCTGACTGTGGCATGTACATTTTCCAAGAAACTAGAGAAACTGATATAAGGACAACTATGATGGACATATCCCAAACCCTTCTTTGGGGAAGCTCTCCTCTTCAATTCATAGTCCTTGCCGGACCAAAAATTACAATGTCATGCTCAGCTCCAAACCCTTCAAGACATGGCTAGCCTGGGCTCACCAGTCACAGCCAGTCCTACTATTTAGTCTCTCTGGCTTCAGTGGCTACTTCATGGATCATCATAGTACCCAAGCAGGGCCAATAAGTTTTCACTAACATTCTTACCTGGATGCTAGAGACTTTTTTCTGGGATAACGCTGAACAAAAGATGATGGATGTGTTTTTATCTATGCTCCCTGTACTGGGTGAAGAAAGCCCTGTTTCAGGAAGGAAAGAATGAGGCCAATAGGCAAAGGAAAGTAGAGAAGAAGATGGAGAGAGATTTTTTTTTTAAAGATTTTATTTATTAAATAAAATAATAAATAGGCAATAATAAATAGGCAGAGATCACAAGCAGGCAGAGAGAGAGAAGGGAAAGCAGGCTCCCTGCTGAACAGAGAGCCCGATGCGGGGCTTGATCCCAGGACCCTGAGATCATGACCTGAGCCGAAAGCAGAGGCTTTAAACCACTGAGCCACCCAGGCGCCCCTGGAGAGACATTCTTAATGGCAGAGTTTGAGCCCCAATATCTAGTAGTACCAGAAGTAAAGCTATCCCTGGGTTTTTCCATTTACATGAATCAATAAATCACTTTTGTTTGTAAACAATTTGAATTGGAGTGATGCAACTTATAATGAATAAAGTCTATATTAACACAGTAATTTAAGAGAGTAGATTGTAGTCTCTTCTTTTCAACTTCTAAAAAATATAACACTGATATTCACGTGTGCATATTTGAATTTGTGTGTACGTACCTGAATCTGTGAAATAAATATATGGTAAATTTTAATAGTGGCATTTAAAAAATGTTACTAATATGTTTAGAACAGTTTCTAAAAAGGATAAGCAATCCAAAATAATTCACATTTAGTTTTTTAATATTTCAAAATAATGAAGAGAGGAGGGTAGTAGAAGAGGAGAGGAAGTTTATTCTCCTGATTATATTTTTCTAGGCACAAATAAAAGTAGCTTGCATTTGGTGAAAACATATGAGTTTTGTATTGGGGAAAAGTGGCACAGCAATGTTCTGGGAAGCAAAGGAAAGCTAGCCAAAGATGGTTTTACTATAGATAATTCCCTGAATAAACAATCCCCTCATAAACAATTGGGAGCTAGGTGCAGCTATTTTTCTTGGGTTAGAAGGCCATAGGATTGGGCAATAAATGCTTTTCCAGAATGAATTTTCATACTGCTTATACTTCAACAAGTAAACCATTTTAAAAACAGACTAGAAAATAACTGTCATCTGGCATTATGATTTGTGTGAGCTACATTCCACCTCGAGTTGAGTTATAAACAACTCCAATAAAAATATTTGAGTTCTCAGAATGACTACTTATCTTCCACTTTCTAAATATCCTTATTAAACTCCCACATAGCGCACTTTTAGAAACCTTAAGTTACTAGGCTAGCTACCTCTGGCTATTCTCTGTTGGTGGTAAGGGTCTGAAAAGGCAACGGCTCAATGGAATGTACCAAACATGAGTCTGCTACCTTAAGCAGACCTCTCAAAACAACTATTTCATCATACACACTCGGGATTTTCAGAGGTAATATATATTCATAAGAAAAAGATCTATCAATGTTGCATCCTAATAGATTTCTGGCCTGTCTTCAAAACAAAATTTGTCTGCTGAAATAACTTATGCTAAAAAGTGTCACTTGGTCTTTAAAGACAAAGCATGGGTGTCAAGACACATGCATTTATTGATGGCTCTGAAACTGGTGATTCTGCATGATTTGGGCAAAAAACCTTAGTATTCAAATTCTACACTGATACGGAAGATTCGTTTTAGGGAGTTTTGTAAGTATTACTGTATGAATGAAAACATTTCAATATTCATGGATGGAAGAAATACTGGATTTAAATAATAACTAAAGATCTATAAGTGAATTTTTTTTTTTAACAATAAAGACTGTTATGAAGCACTGCATTGTTCTTTCTGCCTTGCTAAGTACTTTTCCATGATTTTTATGAGGATTTTTTGGGCGAAGTTCTAAGAATGACTCTATATGGGAGTACAGCAATCATTTTTATTTCATATGAGAATAAATCACAGATGGATTATTTATCTTAAGTAAATTGTTTGGTATGCAAACTTAGGTACCTATTTGATCATCAGTACCATGGCAGAGAGAGTATAACAGTGTTCCAAGATAGCCAACTGGGGTTCCTAATCAAATGTATTTTGGCAAACAAAGAAAACTATGCTACTACTTAACACACTGTCTTTGGTGCCTTTCCAATAAACTTAAAGGAAACCGCTTTTTACCAAAAGTCTGGTGGAGGCAATTGACTCCAACTGAATAATAGATCAGTGGATTTGCTGATTATTAAGTTCTGTAGATTTGCTGATCCGGAGTGCCAAGGCAAACCATCAGTAAGCTTTATGTTAGTACTAAATTATTCTAGTTACCAAAAGAAAGGCCTTCAGAAGCTCAGATCTCAGCATTAAGACTTAGGCTATTTGTCATCAGTCATTATAAAAACCAGCCATACAAAGAATATTTTTTTGTCTTAACTAACAACATCAACAATAACACTGTAATTAAAGAAATTATCTATTGTGTTGTTCGTTGTCTCCTCAAGAATGATATATAAATCTTTAAATTTAAATGTTAAGAAAATATCCTGGGAAAGATACTCCATGCTCATGGATTTGAAGAACAAGTATTGTTAAAATGTCCATAATACCCAAAATGATCTACAAATTTAATGCAATCCCTATCAAAACACAGCATTTCTCACAGAACTAGAACAAACAATCTCAAAATTTATATGGAACCACAAAGACACAAACAGCCAAAGAAATCCTGAGAAAGAAAATCACAATTCCAGAATCTGGGTTATACTACAAAACTGCAGAACTCAGAACGGTATGGTACTAGTGCAAAAAGAGACACACAGATCAAAAGAACAGTATAGAAAGCCCAGAAACAAACCCATGACTCTATGGTAAATTAATCTTTGACAGAGAAGGCAAGGACATGCAATGGGAAAAAGTCTCTTCAATAAATAGTGTTGGGAAAACTGGACAAATACATGCAAAAGAATGAAACTGGACCACTTTCTTTCACCATACACAAAAATTAACTCAAAATGGATTAAAGACCTAAATATGAGCCCTGAAACTATAAAAATCCTAGAAGAGAACACAGGCAGTAATTTCTCTGATACCAGCTCTAGCAATATCTTTCCAGGTATGTCTGAGGGAAGGGAAACAAAAGCGAAAATAAACTATTGGGACACCATGAAAATAAAAAGCTTCTGCACAGCAAACAAAACATTTAACAAAACTAAAAGACAACCTAGTGAATGGGAGAAGATATTTGCAAATGACATGTTCGATAAAAGGCTAGTATCCAAAATCTATAAAGAACTTATAAAACTCAACAGCCCCCAAAATAATCCAATTTAAAAATGGGCAGAAGAAATGAGCAGACATTCCTCCAAAAATGTCATTTGAATGGTGAGCATACACATGAAAAGATGCTCAGTATCACTCAATATCACAAATCAAAACCATAATGATATATCACTTTATATCTGTCAGAATGACTAAACTCAAAAACACAAGAAACAATTGTTGGTGAGGATATGGAGAAAAAAGAACCCTCATGGACTGTTGGCGGTAATGCAAACTGGTGTAGTCAATGTGGAAGACAATACGGAAGTTCCTCAAAAAATTAAAAGCAGAATTACCATATGAACCAGTACTTCCACTCCTGGGTTTATACCCAAAGAATATGAAAACACTAACTCAAAAGGATATATGCACTATTATGTTTACTGCAGCATTATTTACAAGAGCCAAATTAAGGAAGCAGCCCAAGTTCCCACTGACAGAGAAGAAATGGTATACATGCATATTTTCTAACCACACACTATGAAACTTGAAATCGACCATGAGAAAAAAATTTGGAAAGACCACAAATACATGGAGGTTAAAGAATACTCTACTAAGTAATGAGGGGGTCAACCAGGTAATTAAAGGGAAAAAAAAATACAGGAGAAGAAATGAAAATGAAAATGTGATGGTCCAAAACCTTTGGGATGAAACAAAAAATGGTTCCAGGAGGGAAGTATATAGCAAGAGAGGCCTACTACAAGCAGCAAGAAAAATCTCCAACACAAAACCTAACACCTAAAGGAGCCAGAAAAAGAACAACAAATGAAGCCTAAAGGCAGCAGAAGAAGGGAAATAATAAAGATTAGAGCAGCAATAATGAAGTAAAAACAACAACAACAAAATAGAACAGATAAATGAAACTAGGAGCTGATTCTTCAAAATAATTAGCAAAACTGATAGCCCCTAGTCAGACTTACCAAAAAGAAAAGAGAAAGGACCCAAATAAATAAAATCATTTATGAGAGGAGAGATTACAACCAACACCACAGAAATGCAAACAACTATAAGGGAATATTATGAAAAGTTATATTCCAACAAGTTGGGCAATCTGAAGAAATGCATAAATTGCTAAAAACATATAAACTACCAAAACTGAAACAGGAAGAAATAGAAAATTTGAACAGACCCATACTAGCAAAGAAACTGAATCAGGAATCAAAAATCTCCCACCAAAAAAATCCCAGGGCCAGATGGCTTCCAAGGGGAATTTTACCAAACATTTAAAGAAGAGTTAATACCTATTTTTCATAAACTGTTCCAAAAGAAAGAAATAGAAGGAAAACTTCCAAACTCATTCTATGGGGCCAGCATTACCTTGATTCCAAAACTGGACAGACCCCACTAAAAAAGAGAATTATAGGCCACTATCTCTGATGCACATGGATATAAAAATTCTCAACAAAATACCAGCAAACTGAATTTAACAGTACATAAAAGAATCATTGACCATGATCAAGTAGGATTTATTCCTGGGCTGCAAGGGTGGTTCAATATATGCAAATCAGTAGTCATGAACCACATTAATAAAAAAAAGGATAAGAACATATAATCCTCTCAACAGATGCAGTTAAAACATCTGAGAAAGCACAATATCCAGTCCTTCTCTCTCTCATTTTTTTTAGTTTTAGTGTGTTTTTTCTCCCTGTCTTTTTTTTTAAATTAACATATAATGTATTATTTGACCCAGGTGTACAGATCTGTGAATCATCAGGCTTAGAAACTGCAAAGCACTCACCATGGCACATACCCGCACCAATGTTTATAACCCAACAACCCTATCTCTACCCTTCTAACCCCCGAGCAATCCTGAGTTTGTTTCATGAGATTAAGAGTCTCTTATGGTTTGTCTCCCTCCTGATCCCATCTTGTTTCATTTTTTCCCTCCCTACCCCTCATGACCCCCTGCCCTGCCTCTGAAATTCCTCGTATTAGAAAGGTCATATGATAGTTGTCTTTCTCTGATTGACTTATTTCACTTAGCATGATACCCTCTAGTTTCATCCACGTTATTGTAAATGGCAAGATTTCATTTCTTTTGATGGCTGCATAGAATTCCATTGTATATATATGCCACATCTTATTACTACCATATTATTCATCTGTTGGTTGACATCTGGGCTCTTTCCAAAGTTTGCCTATTGTGGACGTTGCTTCTATAAACATTTGGGTGCACATGCCCCTTTGGATCACTACATTTGTATCTTTAGACACCCTCAACAGAGTAGGGATAGAGGACACACCACACCTCAACATCATAAAGGGATAGAGGGATAGAGAAAGGGATATAGGGATAGAGAACACACCTTAACATTATTAAGATCATATACGAAAGACCCTCAGCTTATATCCTTGGTGGGGAAAAACTGACAGCTTTTCCTCTATGGTCAGTAACAAGACAGGGATATCTACCCTCACCACTCTTATATAACACAGTACTGGAAGTCTGTACTGAAACCTCAGCAATCAGACAACAAAAAGAAATAAAAGGCATCCAAATCAGCAAGGAAGAAGTCAAACTTTCACTATTTATAACTGACATGAAGAGACATTTCTCCAAAGAAGACATCCAGACGGTCAAGAGACACATGAAAAGATGCTCAACATCATTCAGCATCAGGGAAATGCAAACCAAAACAACAATGAGATAACACCTCACATTTGTCAGAATAAAGAATACAGGAAACAAAAAACAGAATATAGGAAACAAAAGATGTTGGTGAGGATGTGGAGAAAGGGGAACCCTCTTGCACTGCTGGTGGGAATGCAAACTGGTAGAGCCACTCTGGAAAACAGTAGGAAGGTTCCTCAAAAGGTTGAAAATAGAACCACCCTATAATCCAGCAATTTGAAGTATTATGTATTTACCCAAAAGGATACAAAAATACAGATTTGAAGGGGTACATGCCACCCCACTGGTTTTTTGTTTGTTTGTTTGTTTTGTTTTGTTTTAAAAGATTTTATTTATTTATTTGACAGACAGAGATCACAAGCAGGCAGAGAGAGAGGAGAAAGCAGGCTCCCTGCGGAGCAGAGAGCCTGATGTGGGGCTCAATCCCAGGACCCTGGGATCATGACCTGAGTCGAAGGCAGAGGCTTTAACCCACTGAGCCACCCAGGCGCCCCACTCCACTGTTTACAGAAGCATTATCAACAATAGCCAAATTATAGAAAAGTCCAAATGTCCATCAACTGATGAATGGATAAAGAAGAGGTAGTACATATATACAATGGAATATTACCCAGCCACCAAAAAGAATGAAATCTTCCTATTTGCAACCATGTCGATGGAACTAGAATGTAATATGTTAAGCAAAATAAGTTAAGAAAGACAAATACTGGACAATTTCACTTGAATGTGGAATTTAAGAAACAAAACAGATGAACATAGGGGAAAGAAAAGATAGAGAGAGGCAAAGCATAAAACAGACTCTTAACTATAGAGAACAAACTGAAGGTTGCTGGAGGGAAGGCGGGAGGGGGGATAGGCTAAATGGGTCATGGGGATTAAGGAGGGCACTTGCGATGAGCAAGTATATGCAAGTAATCAATCAGTAAGTTTTACATCCGAAACTAATATTGCACTGTATGTTAATTAACTAGAATTTAAATAAGAACCTGAAACCAGAAAAAGAGAAGTGGTATATACATCCAATGGAATATTATTCAGCTATAAAAAAGAATGAAATCTTGCCATTTGCAAAAACATAGATGGAGCTAGGGAGTGTAACACTAAGCTAAATAAGCCAAACAGAGAAAAAAAAAATACAGTATGATTTCACTCATATGTGTAATTTAACAAACAAAAAAAATGAACAAAGGAAGAAAGACAAACCAAAAAGCACTGTTTTTTAAAAGATTTTGTTTATTCATTTGACAGAAAGAGAGAGAGAGAGAGAGAGTGAGAACAAGCAAGGGGAGTGGCAGGCAGAGGGAGGGGGAGAAACAGACTCTGCTGAGCAGGGAGCCCAATGGGGGTTCTGTTCCAGGACCCTGGGATCATGACATGAGCCAAAGATAGATGCTTAACCGACTGAGCCACCCAGGTGCCCCCCAAGAAATAGATTCTTAACTACTGAGAACAAACTGGTGGTTACCAGAGGGGAGGTGAGTGGGGGAGATAGGTGAAGTAGGTGGAGGGGATTAAGAGCACACTTACGACAAGCCTGAGTGATGTATAGAATTGGTGAATCACTATACAGTACACCTGAAACTGATTTTGTATTTTGTATTTTGTCTAATATTACATGATTACATACATGTAATATTGTATGTGAACTATACTGGAATAAAAAAAAATAAAATAAAGTGTTTCTCCTAATACATTCTGGAAGATTCATGTAATCATCTTCATGTACTGAGAACTATGTAACTTATTTGCTAAGGCTGCCAGGATTTTAACCACTGCATTTAACTCTCAATTGTAGTAACTAATCATAGCCTAGATTTTTAGTCAAAACAAACTCTTTTCACTTTTTCTGTCATTCCTGACTTTTGGTCATTTCCATGTAACAGCTGCTCAAGTTGTCCTGGCTCTTCATAATGTTCCCAGATATCCCTCAGTGAGTTCTGTGCTCTTTTCTCTGTGCTGTTCTTTCGCCCATTCCTCTATCACTGGCCACCTGGTGAGATGATCATTGGCTTCCTCACTTCTCTCCTCTATTTAGACTCTGTGCTCCTTGTTCTAATTCTGAATCTTCAGTGCTTGCCCCTGAACAGGTGCTTGGTAGATACTCTGCCACTGAGGGAGTACAGATGTACATTTCATTCATTCAGGAGAATGTGAGAATGTTTACCCTGGAGGAAGGGCGGGAGTGAGTTTGTGGGCCACAGCAAGGAAGTTGGTTAGACGGCCAAAAGCTGCTACCCTGGTTGTAATCTTTTACTTGTCACCTTTGATCTACAGAGCTCGTATTTTATGTAATGTGTTTGTATGAATATTAGCACATACATGCACATGTTTTTAGAACAGTGAGACAAGAAATCATTGCTCTATCTATACTTTCAAAATTTAATAGTATTTGCAAGACTATGAAAATATGTGGTCAGATAATGTATTTAAATGCATATGCATATTTGTGATTAGGACAGATGGAGTTTTACGGGTGAGTCTTTGAATGTACATGGACAGAAGCATGCTAAAGATCTAAAAGATGTTCTACTGAATACATGGAATTGTTATTGTCCTCATTAAAACAATGATAGAAAATCTATACTTGCTTTTTAGTAGAAAGTGGTATTCCATTTATATGTGATTTTATTTCAACTGCAGTATCACTGGATCAACTGTGAGAAAATATTTAAATCTCACAAATTCAAGTACCTTCTGTTTCCTAAATGTTCACATGGTGTATCTGGTGCACAGAGAATGTTCACCAAATAAATTGTTTACTGACTAATGCAAGAAACTCAGTTTAAAAATAAAAATGATACAATTTTTTATGGAGTGTGCCATTTTTGGAAACTCAAATAAAAAGGATAAAGATTCTTTCACTTCTCATTTAAAAGCGTAACATTTTTGTTAGTATTTTACTTAAAATTTCTTGGCCCAGAAGACAAAAATTTATGGCTTTAGATTAACTACTCTAATGATGTGACAGAGAAACAGCAAAATATTCTTTCCTACCTATGGTGTTGGTGTGATTGCCTCTTCAGGAGAACACAATAAATTCCTGCATGATAAGTCTCTTCCCACTTCTCCTCTTTAGTTAAAATCTCAAAGGTAATACATATTTACAATCAGACAAGTACCATAAAAATATGTGTGAAATGAGGTAATAATCTATAGTACTTGCATGTACTTAATGACTTATTATTACAGAAAGAATGATTTACATTTCATGTACTGAGAAAACCTACTCGGTGTCTACTTAGATTTAGCAGTAGTCTTAAAACTATTTACAAAAACAATCAGTGTCTAAATACTTGCTATCAGCTGTTTCAGCTCTGCTTTTCATAAATATTACACAATCATAACAAATTAAAGGCAAGTCACTTGACTGTCCTGTTAAATTAGCTTCATGAAATTAGTGGCTGACAATGCTTAGTGGAAAGTGACAGGGCTTTCTCAATAGGTTCACAAATCAATTTTTTTGTTTGGAGAGTAAGAATCATATCTTTATCAAAATATCCAAAATTTTCTCCTTCCTTCTTCCTTCCCTCCCTCCCTCCGTTCCTCCCTTCCTTTCCCCTCCCTTCTCCTTCCCCTTCTGTTCCCTTCCCTTCCTTTAAAACCAACCAGCACTGGAAGCAAAAAATATCCACAATTTTCATCCCAAGATAAGGCCTCTCAAACTCACTGGTAAGAGTACAGTTGTTCTCCTAAAATAGATAAAAATAAGTAGCTACTGTAATTTTTCAGCCCACAAAGTCACTGGTTGGGATGGAAGAAATATGATTTTTCCTGAAGCGTCCCTGAGACGGGGGCCTTGGAATGGTGATACTGCTTCAGTGAATGGCCTGGAGACAGGATACAGATCTGGGACTACTTGACTCTATGGCTACTGCTCTTTCCTTTCTATCACATCATCTCTTATTTAACTCCTTTGTAGGAAAAAAATAAACCAGTCTCTTTGCCTTCCTATACCTCCCCGACAATTCACACTGACATTTTCTCTCTACCAGGAGTGGTGGTGCTATGCGTTGAAACATGTCCTGCTGAAATTTATATTTTGAAGGTTTGACCCCCAGTATCCCAGAATGTGATCTTATTTGGAGACAGGGCCTCTACAGAGGTAATTAAATAAATGACTTTATTAGGGTGGGTCCCATTCCAATATGGCTGCTATCCTTATAAAAATGGGAAATATGGATGCAGAGACAAGCCAAGGAGAGAGGTCTGAAACAGATTCTCCAGCCCTCAGAAAGAACCAAACCTGCCCATCCCTGGATCAGACTCAGACTTTGAATCTCCAGAACTGTGAGACAATAAATTTCTGTTCCTTAAGCCACCCAATCTGTGGTACTTTGCCACAGCAGCCCCAGCAAACGAATACAGTAGGTTTTGGACCAAAAAGGTAAAGGGTATGGACATCTTATAGTAGGTATACAGGCAGAACAGGGCTACATTTGGGAGAAACAGCACATCAGAAAGGAAAGGTTAAATGGGAATCACAGTACGAAGACCAGTGTCACCCTACTTTCTCCTTCCCTATAATTTGTCTCCTCATAGCCCCCGTATTCAATCTGTGGTGCACTGTTTTGTTCTAGTTCATGGAGATTCATACAATTATTATGGACTGGAAATAACTTCGGAGACCATTCCTTTTGATTATTTAACCCTGTAGGGGTTTCAAAGTCTTCATCTGTATCTTTTGAGTCAAAACCCTATCATCTGTTCCTTTACCTAGTTGTCACTTGACAGCTGAGGAAATGGGACTACATAACTGTTTTCCAATTATAACAAATTTTGAGAATCATTTCCCAATATCAGAGAGTAAGGTTTCTGGCAACTGAGACTACTGTCTCTACTTTTTCTTTTTTCTATTTATTCAGTTTTGGCTATAAATCATTGAGCACCTACTATGGGAAAGTTTTTAAGATGCAAAGGAAGGATTTATGAGATAAAAATAAAGCACAGACAATGTACAGTGGCAACACAATGGAGAAAAAAAATTATTACTTTCTAGAGAAGGAGAGAGAAGGGGAGGGGCAGAGGGAAAGAGAGAATCTTAAGCAGACTCCATGCCCAAATGGAGTTGGAGTCTGACGTGGGGCTCTTTCTCACAACCCTGAGACCATGACCTGAGAGAAATCAAGAATCAGATGCTTACTCCACTGAGCCACCCAGGTGCCCCTGGTGAGACAAATTATTGAGTGTCTACTGCATAAAAGGGAAGTCCTAGGGGTTTCTTTTTATATTACCTAATTTTATGCTTTTATCAACTCTCTCATATTTTGTGGGTAACCACATTCTAGACAGATTCTATAGATGAGAAACTGGGTTGAAAGAAGTAACTCATTCAAAGTAAAACAGACCATAGGTTACTGAGCTGGGATTTTAATATGGGAATGCCTGTGTCCCAAACTCTGCCTTGGTTATAGGACCACACTTCTCTGCAGATAGGTCCCTCTGGTTTAGAGTACTTGTCAACACTGATGTTGTCAGAGGAAATACTTGCATATTATAAAAGGATTATAAACATCAATCTAAATTAAGACACCCCCTGACCTGATAACCCATGGTATTTATTATGAGTTATAATTATATGTTTATTTCCTTAATATAGATGTCTAACCATACTTTAAGCTCCATGAAGGTCAGGATGGGCCCTTTTTTGGTCACTACTGCATCTTAGCACCCAGGACACTACATGTTATAAAAGGCATTCATTCATTAATATTTGCTGACAGAGTATGTTAATGATAATTAAATCCAGCTGAAATTTTAATTGGGCTGGTGCTAAGAGCCGAACTGTTTCCCCACAAAAATTTATACATTTAAGTCCTAACCTGCAGTACCCTCGAATGTGACCTTATTTAGAGATATTTACAGTGACAATTAAGTTAAAATGAGATCATCAGGGTAGGCCCATAATCCAATGATTGGTGTTCTTAAGAGAAGAACATATCTGGACACAGATATGTACACAAGGAAGATAATGGGAAGACACAGGGAGAAGGCCACCATCTATAAGCCTAATATAGATCCCTCCCTCACAGCCCTGAGAAGGAATCAACTTTGCCCACATCTTGATCACAGCCTTCTAGCCTCCAGAATGATGAAAAAAAAAAAAATTCTGTTCTTTAAGCTCCCCAACTGTTGAGTACTTGTTATGGCAACCTTAGCAAACTAATAAATGGTATATTGAAACAAACTGTTTTTCAATAAAAAGATATATATGAAGATTTGTCCACTACTCAGTCAATAGTATTCAAAGTTTTACAGCTGTTCTAGGAACATTATCATCCATTCTAAGATAATAAATCAACTTGAAGCATCTTATACACCACCCTGGTCATTGCATCAAAATCTAAAAGAAGGTCTACATCACGCATCCTGAGAGAAAGATTATTATTAATAATATATTAATAATTAATTATAATGATTAATAATAATTAATTAATAATCTAAGATAAATTTTAAATTATTTAAAATATTAAACAGGCACTCTTTTGAAGAAGATGTGGCAGAGCAGGTTGTACAGTATTAGAAGTGAATATTGAATCCGAGATGTAGTGAATTCTTGGGAAGTCCTCAATTTTTCCTTTTCCAACCCGAGGTATTTGGCAGGCAGTCAGTAGAAGAGTCAACAGTATTAAGTGGAGTTGGTTTGTACTTCATAATTTTGTTGGAAACTGGGGGATAAATGCCCAAGAAGCCCAAGTTCAATGCCCATGTAGCTCATTTTGCCTTTAGCAGAATTCACAGCAGGATTCCTAGCTAAAGTAAGATGGCAGGGCAGCAGCCCAACAGACCAACATGTTGCACTGTTTTCTGAAGACAGCTCTGTAGGTAAATCACAAGGGCTCTTCAACAGCTTCTTGTCAAGCTTCTCTTCACTGGTGTAATTATGATAATGCTAATGCTTTGTTTTAAGGATTTTACTGGGTAACTGGGGTAGATTCATTTCATGACAGTTCATCTTTCAACTGGCTGGCGCTGTAATCACAGGAACTGACCCTGCCTTGAAACCTAGAAACCTATAGGTCCATTCTGTTTCTCCAAATATGTTAAGTAAGGAGGATTCTACTTGGATAAAAACCAGAATTTTGATATTTTCAAATGGTTTTTAAAATTGAAAAGTAAACATTCAGAAACACGAAAATGATTTGGGTTTATATTATATTCTAAATATGGGTTAACACCACTGAGGTATATAAACACACTAATTGTAATTGTAAATTACCATGTTGTGCAGGAAAACAGACATATGGCAGGTGTCTTCACTCACTGAGCTACACCACAGCTCTTTAACATTAATGGGCATCTGATTTAAAACAAAAAACAGAAAACACCTAATTTTTAGCAATGTCTCTCTAACTGATATAGTCCAATACTCCTCTGTTTAGAGAACTGCTTTTCTTTTTAAAGAAACTACAAATTATGACTAAAAATGAAAAGGTCAAATTTATTATTCCAAAATATTGCTTTATAATGAAAAAGTACCATTTTAGAGATAAAAAGACTTGAAGAATGAGTATTTTTAGGAAACCCAGATTTCCTAGCACCTTTTTTTTTTTTTTAAAGATTTTATTTATTTATTTGACAGAGAGAGAGAGATCACAAGCAGGCAGAGAGGCAGAGCAGAGAGGGGGAAGCAGGCTCCCTGCTGAGCAGAGAGGCCCAACACGGGGCTCGATCCCAGGACCCTGAGATCATGACCTGAGCCGAAGGCAGAGGCTTAACCCACTGAGCCACCCAGGTGCCCCTTCCTAGCACTTTCTTTCAGAAGCTCTTCTTAAATATTTTTACTGTGCAATATATATAGCAAAAAAATTTTATAAATTAAATCACCAATGATACTTGTTTATGTATAGATTTGTGTAACATACAAAAGGTATGTAACATAGCTTTTTCCTTAAAAAAAATCATAAAGCTTAATAAACTCTTTTGCCTCACTCAATAATCTATTCTGACCTTTGTCAAAACTGTAGCTCTATAACACAATTTTACCATTATGGTGTTTCTTGTCATTTACTTCCTCTTTGTTGAACATTTGGTTTTAACAATTTCTTATTGTTGAAAAAATGCTGTAATGATGATCCTTATTGCTAAATTTTTGTGTACACAATTATTTTCTTATAGAAATTCACTGAAGCAGAAATGATTGGCCAAAGAAAAATCACATTTTAAAAACTTCCCATATTGGGGCGCCTGGGTGGCTCAGTGGGTTAAGCCTCTGCTTTCGGCTCAGGTCATGATCTCGGGGTCCTGGGATGGAGCCCCACGTCAGCCTCTCTGCTCAGCAGGGAGCCTGCTTCTTCCTCCTCTCTCTGCCTGCCTCTCTGCCTACTTGTGATCTGTCAAATAAATAAATAAAATAATAAAAATATTAAAAATAAATAAAATATTAAAAAAATAATAAAAAAATAAAAACTTCCTATATGAATTACCAATAGCCTTTCATGAAGATTGTACCAATTCATGAATAGCCAAATTCTCGTTTCCATTATTTTTGTCCCTAAGCACCACCATACTGTTTAAATTATTGTAGTTTCATAACAGTTGGTAGGACAAGGCCACCCTAACTCTTTTCTTCAAAATTTACTTATCTTCCTAAGTTTTGGTCTTTCAGTTTACAATCACTTTGTCAGGTAATACTCTCATATTCCACTAGGATTTTATTGGAATGGCACTGTAGTTTTCACTTTCAAAACACTGTCTTACACTGATAATACAATTTTGTACTCTAAAAAAATTCATTGTGAATAGGTTCTGCTACCAAACTAATACTGTTTAGAAAGCAAGACGATTTCTGGAAGAAAGCTATAAACAAAAGTGGCTATACTGAAAAATAAATCCCATGACATAGTTTTAGTATAATAAACAAAGATATATAGTATGTATATTTTAAAAATGTGAAATTAGAGAAAATATTTAGATGCTATTTCAAGAGCAAGATAATGTTTTGGAATAAGGGAGCTTATGCTAACACTTCAAGTCTTCTCAGACAATAGACAGGAAAGGTTCTGGGAACAAGAGAAATTGTTCTTTATGATAGGAATTAATTAAAGTGTCAAGGATTGATAAAAGTATAAGAACAATAAAGGCAGTAATTAATACAACATTTGTTCCAAATTTGAAAGACTTATATAAGAAGTGATTCAGGTCCTCTATTCTATACTGAGCTAGAGATATCCAGAAAATACAGATTCAAAGAAAACTACAAATTACTTGTTAGACCAGTACTGTGTCAAGGGAAAACTCCTGAAAGTGAAGTGGCCAAGGGAATGTATTTCTAGAATTCTGAAATTGTACATCTACAAAGAGTCATGTCTCTTTTGAGAATGTGATAAAAACTATCATCCCCATCTGTAAAGATGCACCTATGTACAAACACACTATTGCGTCTGTACTCTAAAGGGGCTCAGCATCATCAGGCTAAGAATACTTGCCTTGTCTGAGGAAAACACAAGATAAAGGCAACATGATAAAGACTATTTCAGAATGATGGTGAAGATCTTAAGTGGTTGGAATTTGTGTTTTTAATTGAGGTTAGTGGGAAATCTGGCAAGTAGGAAGACTCTGGACTATTGTTTGACATCTGCCTCTACCAACTGTCCACTAATGGTACCAAGGATACGTTTGTTAGTGATGTGGTATATATTGTTTGATTTTATGTTACTTGATCTCTGTATATTTGACCCTGTTCAGCACTGACACCACACCGTTGGTTTTTTCCCACCTCGAAGGATAGCTCCTTCTTAGTTCTGAAGGATTTTATTATTAAGATTTCTGCTCATAATCTTAAAACTTTGAAAAATATGAAATTCTTTAAATGCCAAAGTTGCCCCAAGTTCTAGCCTTTTTTATCTTCATAGTCCAAAGGAGCAGTGATGGAAAAATCTCATTTTAGATTATGTGAGGGCTGATCAGTGACATGTCGTGGTGCTTGCCTGAGTAGAGGGGCGGCAGCCGTGTGAACAATGCAGCTGTGCAGGTGCTGAGCCAGACCCTCGGAGCTGTTCCCTGAGATGAACAGCCCATTACCATTGCTCCGCAGGGGCTGCAGCCTGGGTCAGAGCCTCCTCACAGCTTTTAGGAGCTGAATGTTGACACAACGACAACAATCCATCCTGTCGTTAAATACTACCTTGCTCTCCACAGAAACTTCTCCCTTTCAAGGCTGTCCAGAAGGGCTGTCTAGGAAAAGGAAGAAATGGGACTGGTGCTATGGGACTTTTAGTGGGATAGTCCAAGAATGAGTAATTAGTCATCTACGGAATCTCAAGCTAAGTAAGTGAAGTTTATCTCCATTTTCATTAACCTGTGTACACTGTCAGTATTTTATCTTTGAACACTGACAAGAAGGAAAAATATAGGGTGTCTGGGTAGCTCAGTGGGTTAAGTCTCTGCCTTCAGCTCAGGTCATGATTTCAGGGTCCTGGGATTGAGCCCCACACTGGGCTCTCTGCTCAGCAGGGAGCCTGCTTCCCTCTCTCTCTCTGCCTGCCTCTCTGCCTACTTGTGATCTCTCTCTCTGTCAAATAAATAAATAAAATCTTAAAAAAAAAAAAGAAGGAAAAATACACTTGGAAGAAACCAGAGGAAACTAGAAAAAAGCAATTAATAAAAATAAAAGCTAAAAGTTCATCAATTAGAAAATAAAAACAGCAGTAAATAAGATAAAATTTTTTTAAAAAGACTTATTTGTAAATACCTATACATTCTTTGTAAAAGCTGATTAAGAAAAAATAAAGTAGAGAAAGCAAAAACTGACACAAATAGTAATTACATAGAAGACATAAACTCAGACATAATATTTAGTGATGGAATTATAAAGCAACCAATATTACATGCAGGTTTACAGCAGCAGAGGTACAAACACAGAAAAATTAATTATTTCTATTTAGTATATGATAACCAAAGTTCACCACTGCAGAAGTAGAAAACTAGAAAAGATCGATTTCATAGAAAAGACTGGAAAAGTGCAGAGGATGAACCACCAGACCAGCCACCAGGGTATGTTGACTTAACCACTGCAGATATTCTTTAAGAAGCATATCTGAGTTCAAAAGTAATAAGGGAAATAAAACAAACAGGTAATAAAACAAACAGCTGAAAACCAGAGAAGCAAGCTGGAGCTGGGGGCTGAGCTAGCGCCCTCTAGCATTTCAACCTCAGTAACAAAGGGATTCCAAATACAGTGACTGTGGCAGGTCGGGAGATACACCAGTGGGATTCCTTAAGGTGGAGAGCTGGACTGAGACCTCCACACAAAATTGAGCACTCTAAATGAGAAGGTGAATTAGAAACAAACAAACAAACGCCTCTTTCACGAAAGGGAGGAGAACAAGAAAACTCTTGCATTTTATCAAGGGCTCTGGGTAGGTTTTGTGTACTCCTGCCCTATCCCAACCTCACACTTTCCCACAGAGGTTACTATTATCTTGGAACCCATGTTTGTATTTATATAAAGTTCTACTGGGTTTTGATAAAAAATGGTGTACTGAAATAATCTTCTGTGACTTGAGGTTTCACTCAATATTGTGTTTATAAGAAAAAAAAAATCCCTATGTTTACTGATAACCACAAGGAATAATAGACACAATTTCTAATGAATTTAAAAAAAGAAACAAAATATCTGAAACCATATATGTATTGTAATGTGACTTAAAACCAATGGTAGGTAAAAACAATGGAATTAATAAACTTCAACTTCCCTCCCCGGAATTTCCTAAACAACTCCCAACTCATCCCTTAGGTATTCTTAACTTATTTAGACGGTGAATGAAGCTCTTAATGTTAACAGCCCTGAAATGAATCACAGGGACCCATTTTCCCAGTTCAACCCTTCCCAGAAGGGCACAGCCCCTCAGTTTGAAAGCCTGGGGTGGCCCTGAGCGTTGACTCGGGCAGAGAGGAAGGTCCCTGACACAGGGAAAGGGGTAGGGGAATACATGGGTATAAAGTAGGGCTCTTCGTAGTGCGGGGCACCAAAATGGATCCCTGATGCCAGGGGAAAGCACACTGGTCCCCCTGGGAAAGGAGGCCCGGCTGCCCCCACATCCGCCGGTGGGGAGAAATCAATGGTTGGCTGACGATCCATCTTGATCCGGTTATGGAACCAAACTTGGACCAGCTCCTTCTGCAGCCGGAGCTGGTCAGCGATGCAGCTGATTTGCTGGGGTGTAGGCTTCGGGCACTGCAAGAAGAGTTGCTCCAGGTTGTTTCGGATGCGATTCTCCCTGTTTGCCCGTCTCTGCTTCCGAGCCTGCCGCAGGATCATCTCCATTTTGCGTATGCCCAGAAAGTTCTTGGTGTCCACCTCCTCCAGCCACATTTTCAGTAGTGGCCGCAGCTTCCACATGTTGGCGAGGCTGAGCTGCTGGGACTCGAAGCGGCAGATGGTTGTCTGGCTAAGCACTCTTCCAAAAAGAGCCCCCATGGCGAACCCCACGTCGGCCTGTGAATACCCCAGGGCCATCCTCTTTTGCCTCAGCTCTTTGGCCAGCTGCTCCATCTCTTTCTCTACCTTCGAGACGTCCTCTGGCAGCACCAAACTTGGGTTGCATTGCAGGACCATGTAGGGTCTCCGGAAGGCGCCCTCCGAGGGGCTCCGGAACCGGGGCCCAGCCTCACCAGCTCCGACCCTGGGCCTGTGGGGTGCCATCCCACTGTAGAATCCGTAGGGTCGTGGACCCAGGGGCACCTCCCACCCCTCAGGGCCTGGGCTGATCCCTGGTCGGATCATCAGCATGCTGGGAACGGCCTGGGCACTCAACCAGATCGGAGCACCAACCCGCACTGGCATTGGCCCTCTGGGCCCGCCCCTACCACTGCCTGGCAGTGGGGAGAAGTCTGAGGGCCTGTTTCCGGCCATAAGCTAAGACCACACCCGAGCAGCGAGTCTGGTAGGAACTGATGGCTCTCGAGGCATCAGAGCAGCCACCAGCCTTGTCCTCGAGCCCCGCCCCCCAGTGGGCAGAGATGGAGGTGCAGGTGAGAGAAACAGTCCAGGAGTGTGCAGTGGTGGGGAAATCTGGTAGACTTCCGGGGAATCCCTTAGATCTCCAGGATTAAAGGAGTAGGTTTCCTACTCTGGTCTATGCTACCACGTCCCTCCGCGGTACAAGCCTCTCTTGGGCTTTGTACTTCTAAGGGATCCGGCATCTCTTAGGCACCAGCCCCATCCTCTCCCAGAAGGGAACCTAGGCATTACTAACAGCTCTTCAGAACTCTAGTATCTCATCCCTTTCCTCCATATTATCTGTGGAGGAATAGTCCCTTCTGGCTTTATAAATATTTACTGAATATCTATTATGCCAGTTATTGCTGGGACCACCCCACGGGTCATTAACTGTCACCTCACTGTTATCACTGTGCTCACAAGTACTGCCAACAGCCTCTCCTTTGTACATCTTCAGTTCCTGTGCCTTAAGAAACCTAAGCATCTCTGTCTAAATTTCTTCTAGTGCCCATCAGTTTACTATTAGCCTCAACCCTGAACCCCCATGCTTTGCCAGACTGTATTCTCTCATTGGGGTTTTCTTGACTAATTCATGTCCCGTTCCCTCCCTGACTCCCAACCTTCCCAGTTGTTTGCTCTGCATCCCACCTCAGCTTCCTGATCTAGTCTCCACATACAACAGAGACCTGTGTATTTCATCCTTCTTCCCCTCCGGCGATAGATCTCAGAATGGGCCTGATCTGCTGTTCCCCACTGAAGACGCTTCTTTCAGTACCCGATTCACCAGTATTAGGCTCCCTTACCCCTGACCCTTCTCCCATCAGAAACCCGAGGATCTGAGATCATATCCCCAGCTCAAGCATCCAATCCTAGGCCTTAAGTGGAGAAAGTTAAGGAGGGAGTGGGACCTTAGGTTCAAAGCTTCCAGGGAGGGCTCTGGGAAGTTGGGGAAGACAATGATCTTGGCTGGACAATCCTAGCCTCTTACCCTTCCACTTTCCAACTAAACCATGATGTGGCTTTGCCCTACCCAAGTCCGCTGAAATCAGTCTTCTGGAAGTCATTGTCAACCTTCCAAAGGTCAAATGTGATGGCCTTTTAAAAATTCTCATCCTATTAAACTTCTCTGTGGTATCTGACAATGTTGACTAACTCTTCTTGTTCTTCCTCCTTAAATTTCCAGGAAATGCTGGTAATAGCCAAATCTGTATTTTAGCCTGACCTCTAATATCCAGTTCTGTATTTCCCATTGCCCCAAATCAAATTCATTATTTGCATTCCTAAACCTGCCTCTCCTCCAGGGCTCCCTCAGCTGTTTAATGGCATCATCCCTCATCCAGTCACCCAAGTTTAGACCTAGAAACTGTTCTTGACCTTTCCCATTTCTTCCTCCCTCCTTCCCTTCTTCCCTTCCTTCCATCTTTCCCAGCCTCATCTACCACACTCTGGCCAAGTCCCTGCACCCCATCTTACTCCATGCTCAGTGAGAATATCTCACCACTTTGCACTAAAGAGGCTATGCTTTTCAAGATTATTACGTCTTTAGTAATGCTAGTCCCTCTATGTGGAATGGCTTCCTTTTACTTTTTGGTTTCATTCATTCAGGATTCTGAGCAAAAGTCATCTCATTAGTGAGGCCTTCTCTAACCATGTGATCTAAAACAGTATCCCTTATCATTCTCTGTTCCCTTTATTAAGCTTTGTTTTGTGGTTATTAATAGGTATCACCACCTAATATATAATTATTAGTCTATATGCTTATTGTATGTTTCTCTGCTGCTAAGAGAGCAGGGACTTTGTCCAGGTCACTGCTGTGTCTATGGCACCTACAGTTGTGCTTGGCTCAGAGAAGGTGTTCAGTAAACATTCCCTGAATAAATGAAGCATGTTCTACTTCCAGCCACCTGTAAGATGAGGTTTAGAAGTGACCTTAGGATGAAACCTATTCCCAGCCACAGTTAGTGCCTGCTTCTGTGGTGCTCCCCTTGTACTAGTATATGTTTTCATTGTAATATTTATCAGTAACTATTTATTTCACATCTCTCTCCCTCCACCTATAGTGTGAGGTACTGTAGAGGGGCATATAGGTGCTATACAGCTTGGGACCTAATAGAACCCTGACTGACATACTGTTCGATAGACGTTTGCTGAATGAGTGAATGAATTCTCACCTGTACAATTCTGAAAGTACAGCATGTTTAGTTTCAGCTTAACAAGAAACATGACGCTGCCAGAAGCCTCTCCATTCTTTCTCTCCTGACTGGAATGAGGCCCTTAAACGGCTCTTACTAGGTGGAGGTAGTAGTAGTGTGAGACTAAATTCAGCACAATACTACAGGTAAAAAGGGTGTAGATGTGGATTTGAAGCAATGGTAAAGGGGGAAAGAACTGGGAAGGCAGCTGCCATCTGGACAGGCTGTGTATGTGACTGCTGTCTGCATCTCTACTTCGGCCCCAGCTAGAACGTGTGCTGGCAAAGAGCAAGGATTTTGTCTGTCTGGTTCAATGCCACAACCTCACCACCTGGAATTGTATCTGGCACAGAGCAGGAACTTAATCAATATCTGTTTTATGTTAAATAAATGAATGGGTGCAGCATTAATGCTGAGAAGACTTCTGTATTTGCTTTGAAGTACGTTTCAAGATGATAGTCTATGAAAAACAGTTTACAATATACAAAATTTCACTTAAGAATCATTTTGCCGCTATCTATTCTTGCCAGGTATACTTACGTGTTACTTCTTTTTTTTTTTTTTTTTTCAAAATTACAAAGCAACCAGTGTCTGCCAAATAGAATGAAAGGTGGATCACAAAGAAGAATAAAGAGAGCAATTACATAAATTAAGCACCACTTATTGAAACCAGTCCATTTGCAAAAGAGAACTGCAGAGAAGAGTTTCATTAGTTGTCTAAAAACAATAGCTGAATAAAAATATTTTTGTGAATTGGAAAAAAAAGTGAATTGAACTGAACTTGAGGAAAGACTGAATTAACTGAGTTAAAACAGTAGCTAAATCCATTTACTAAATTAAAAAGTAAAGCTATATTAACTTGGAGGGTTTTAAAATTAACTTGGGTACTCTCAATTAAGGCTTTCTTGGTATTTGGTCAGATTTCATTTGCCAACATGCCTATCTTCTGTTAATGCATATGTGCTGTCACAAATAAAAGCCCGTATTCTTAAGGGAAGTCTTGACATCTCCTTAAAAGTATATTTAATATGCTATGGAAATGGGGTGATCAGCGAAAAAAAGCAGGAGCACAGTTGGGTTGGAAGAGAAATAGAGATCAGAAGAAGGCAGGTGGTGGGAATGCCCCAGACAACCAGCATTGCTGGGACTGGGGCGCTTGAAAGGCTAATCCATCACCTTCAGCAAATACAGAGACCTCTTAGTAAGTGATTAGATTACAATGTACGAAGCGGGCCAGTCTTATCCATAGGGAATTACAAAGTAAGGATAAGAAACACATGGTCCCAGGCTCCCATGTATTTATAATCTAAATGGGGAAGAAGAAAAACTGTCAGGAGAACAGGACAGCTACACTTGCTCAAAGAGAAGTTAACAGTTTTCTATTATTAGGATCTTTGGAATTCAGAGAAGTTAACTTTTAAGCAGAAACTCCGAAAGCATCAGGATTTATATTATTAGGCTCTCCATAAGTATTCTCTATTCTAAGACAGCAAAACCAGCTGCCAAGATCCACCAATGGTAAGAAGCAGTAAATAGTGGAGGTGAAGTTAATAATAAACATTCTTGTAGGATTTGCTTCAAGTTTCATCTCTTTGGAAACTTTAGCCCATACACTAGGGACCACAGTGCTCTCCCTCAGCCCTGAATTTGCTGTGTTTCCACTTAGATAAATCAGTTGTCTTTACAGTAAATTACTACTTTGTTAAAGAGATTCCAAATTAATTGATCTTGGTGCCAATACCATGATGAATTCATGTCTTGGCTCCACTGCCTAGGAGAGATGAAACTTATGAACATTACAGACACCATTTGTTTTGCACTCATGGGCCAAAGAATGTGCTAACGCATGAGCTATGCATAGTATTCTCAGTATGGTATGCACACAAAGCCACCTGGATGTGAAGGAGGTGGGCTTTGACTCCCACCATCCCTTTGACCAGTTATCTTACTGGCTAGGAAGGTGATCTTTGTTTCCTCATCTCTCCAAATGCATCTCTCCCAAAGCTGCTTATGCTCCAGAGAGAAGAGCGGGCTTTGTTCAAGAATATATGAGAAAGTTCATTTCACCAGCAGAGGGCCCAAAAACAAAACAAAACAAACTTTTTGCATGTAATTAAATCAACAGAGCAGACCAGAAGTTCTAAGAATGATGGCTAAATTAGGCAGAGGGCGAGGCTGGTTAGATGGTGCTAATTTCATGTTTTTCCCCACCCTGCAAGTATTCTAATAACTTAGCATGTACCAGGCATCAGGGTGCAAAGGCACTGTCACCTGGAGGGCAGGCGCAGGTCCCCAAGAACCACAACAGTCAAGGAGCAAAACAAAAGGCAAAGGCAGGAGACAAGATCCATACACCGGGCACTGGAGGTTTCTCTCTAGGTCTAGGAAGTCAAGTCAAGCATCCAGGAAAACTATGGCAGCTGAGTATAGCAAGGGAAGATGCCTCCCACCTTCCAGGGAGAGAATCAGCACCACACTTTACAACAATTTAGTTCACAGAGAACTACCTCAAAATGCACTAAAATGATGAAACTGTTAATCCTTCTTTAAGTAGAAAGCTGTGTAAGACAAAGTGAGACATCAAAGATTAGTCAAGCAATTAAGGAAAAGGGTACCTGAAGGTAAAGGAGATGGATGAAGAACACTGAAGTTGTAATAACCTGCAAAAAGTTAACCACATCAATGTAGTCACCGCAAAATAAATAAATAAAAAATAAAAAATAAAAAAATTACTTATTGCTCAATGAAATAGATTCACAAAATAGCTAATAGCACTGTTCTGCAAGAGAGGACAAGAACAGGGCGAAAGGACAGCTATTGGTGACCAACAGTAATGCGACATGTTTTTACTCTTCTCAAACATGTAGAGAAAAAACCAGAATGCAGTAGTGCTGGCAACACAGAATTTCTTTTTAGATTAAGATTATGAAGGACTTTTCCTTGTTACTTCTTTTTGTTATTTAAAAAAAAATGACGCTGTGGTGACGGAACTGCTGCTTGGAAATAAAAGCTCATGACACAAATGTAACACAACCACATAGCCAGACTACAAAGAGATTTTGTGTATTTAGGGGAAAGTCCTTCCATTATCTTTCGTGGAGCTGTGATATTCATGAATTACGAACTTCCTGTGCTATAAAATCATATTAAACATAAAAACTCTACAGCCTTCACCAGAAGCCTCAAAGAATTTTAAATGTCTGTATAAGGCAGGAAGAGCAATTGAGCTGAACAGGGCTGAGCTGAAAAGGCGCTCTGGTGATGAGTCAGGGATATTCACGGAGAGTCCCAGATAGACAAAGTGTAAAGGTTTTTGTTAAGTCAAGCAGGATTTAAACAAACTTTTTAGCTGAGTTTGCCCTTGTTACACAAGAAAAGCTTTAAGGATGTTCTTGCATTGATTATTCTAGTCACTGTCTTCTACATTCAAATTTGTACTCTACTTTAGAGCAGGAGATACATAATTTGTTTAATGAAAAATTTTCCATTATACTGCACAGTAAAATACACCTAACAGAAATGACAGCTTATGACCAATGAAACTGCTAATTCAGGAGGTGACATGGCCTCAGAGAAGTAAATGAGAAATAGAACAGAATTTCTGTTTATAGGAGGTAAGTCTTCTAGGTGCTGTGACAATTACTATTTTGTTAAAGAGATTCCAAATTAATTGAAATTGGTGCCAATACCATCACAAATGTGGGGCCTCTGTGCATTTCCTCAGACTCTCCTTAAGAAACTATGAGCTAAAGTAAGCCAAATACAGGAACTCAAACATTTTTTGGAAAAATGAACATTTATATTCAGTAACATGAAATGCAATAATGACCACAGAAAATTGTAAAGGTAGTACCAGACTTAAGATTTTAAGTTCCAATACAGTAACTTTATCTCAGTATATAAATTAAAAACTCCTGTTAGCATTTTATTATTTTATTTTTTAAAGATTTATTTGAGAGAGCGCGCACCAGGGGAGAGGCAGAAGGAGAGGGGGAGAGAGAGAGACTCTCTTTTTTTTCCTTTAAGATTTTATTTATTTATTTGACAGAGAGAGACACAGCAAGAGAGGGAACACAAGCGGGGGAGAGGAAGAGGGAGAAGCAGGCTTCCCGTTGAGCAGGAAGCCGGATGTGGGACTTGATCCCAGGATCCTGGATCAGGACCTGAGCCAAAGGCAGATGCCCAATGACTGAGCCACGCAGGTGCCCCGAGAGAGACTCTTAAGCAGACTCCCTTTTGAGCAAGGAGTCAGATGCTGGGCTCCATCTCAGGACCCCAAGACCATGATCTGAGCCGAAATCAAGAGTCGGGTGCTTTACGGACTGAGCCACCCAGGCGCCCCTCCTTTTAGCATTTTAAACCTGACAACGTCCTTAGTTTTACATAGTGAGGTTAATAAATCAGGTTATTAAAGTGAATCTTCTTCAAAGTCACCTCACTATGATTTCAAAGGTCTTAAAGACAACAACCAGGCTATCAGCCTCTTCTCAGCAAAAGACTCATGCCCAAATCCACATTTATTTGTTTAGAGTTCATTGCAGCTCTCAGTAGGCTGTTCTCTATCCTATGTGTGTGCAGATAATATCAGGCAGATGATGGTTTCACCTTCTGAGAGCCTCAGAACTCTAGGAAACAATTATGTCAAAGCAGCTATGAATGGAGAACTGAAAGCAAGATTTCAGTTATCATTATGTGTTTAATGAAATTTTAACTATCTTTTTGAATAAGAAGTGTAAAAAGGTATATAGTGAAAATGCACAGCATTTATTTTTAATTTTTATTTTGTTGCCAATTATGGCATCATTTCCAAGTGTTGACTTGGTTAACTTCCAGCTAGAATTTTACATTTTGCTTACATCAAATTTCCTGTAATAATTTAAATTCAAGAAAGACATTTTTTTTTTTATGATTGACAGAAATGTATGAGAAACCAATGAATTTAAAGACATTTCTCATAAGGATATGTTCAAGGGCAGGTGCCATTTTGAAAAGAAGACAATGTATTAAAGAACTGATAATCTTTCAGAGACAGTATGAAAGAACAGGACATTAGGAGAAGAATGAAAGGGAAAGGGTCAGTGTGGAATTTTAGAAGATTTAGAAGAATGAAGAAATGAGGTTGAATACTGAAAAACAAGCAAACTGAGGATAAATACTGCATTTCTACAGAAGATGCATTTGGAGGCTCTAAGAGCCATGACACATGACTAGAATCAGGACTTAGTCTACAAAATACAAAGAGAGAAGCAGGAGAGAAATGAAAGTTTTTAATTCTCAAATACAGAAAAGCAATGAGCAATTTCTCTAAAACCAGAGTACTTGATTTGCTGGATAAAACAATTTCTAATAGGGGTGCCTGGGTGGTTCGGTGGGTTAAAGCCCCTGCCTTCGGCTCAGGTCATGATCCCAGAGTCCTGGGATCAAGCCCCGCATCGGGCTCTCTACTCAGTGGGGAGCCTGCTTCCTCCTCTTTCTCTGCCTATTTCTCTGCCTACTTGTGATTTCTCTGTCAAATAAATAAATAAAATATTAAAAAAAACAATTTCTAATAATAATAACAATTATAGGAAGTCCTTGCTTTGCACAATATAAAACGATTATAAAAATGACCACGCAAGTTGAGACCATGCAAAGTGATCAAGATAATCAATGGGAAAAGCTGTGGCTGTTTGATGACCTTTACAGATTTTTTTTGTCAAAACAAAAAATCCTTCTACTCCCTATGAAAAATGAATAAGGGAATGAAGAAATGGTAAAACCAGTTATATTTAGTACCCTGTAATTTAAAGCATTAGAAACATTATGAATTAAAATGCTTTATTTCTTTGTAAAAAACCTACAAAAATAGTTTGAATAGTGTTTGCCTTCCCTTCATATAACTTATGATAGAGTTCAAGCAAATCTTTTTCTCTTTTGGCTAATTTTCATGCTCCTGTTTGGATGAGCTTCCAACATTTTATCCTTTGCACTTGCAATGCCGTGAAATATCTCTTAGAGTTCATTTCATGTGAAGTGTTTTTTTGCTACCGTCACTTCTTCGGGGACATCTTCATCTTTTTCGTCACAAGCACTTTAGAATTTTACTTCCAGCACTCCATTTCTTTGCTGCACTTTCATCTTTGCTGGCCAAGTCTTTTTTGATCATTCATTTTTATAAAATCGAAGATAGTACTGTCTGTGCATGAACTGGAGAACAGATATGCAGTGATCAGTCAGTGAAAGATTTTGAAAGAAGTGATGTGATTGGCCACTGATCATGTGCATCTGTTGTTTACATAGAGATTTGTACTTAATGCAATTATTCACAGTTAGTATGCTGTGGTAACTGAAATCTGAACCTTGTTTATCGGGGTATTGGCTGTTATTTAACTAAAGTATGGCAACTGAAATTTAGGTATTTGGGACCATACAAAATGAAGACTGCCTATATTTAATGAGTCTTAACTATATGCCAGGACAATTTTAACAGTCTAATAAGGATTATTTCACTTAATTCTGATCATACCCCAATGAGATGGTACTAGTATTATCCCCACTTTATAGGCAGGGTGATTACAGGTATTCATCTGATCATATATATATTTTTTTTAACTGGAAGTTTTTATTTTTTTTAATTTTTAAAAAAATTTTTTATTTTTTATAAACATATATTTTTATCCCCAGGGGTACAGGTCTGTCAATCGCCAGGTTTACACACTTCACAGCACTCACCAAAGCACATACCCTCCCCAATGTCCATAACCCTACCCCCCTTCTCCCAACCCCCCTCCCCCCAGCAACCCTCAGTTTGTTTTGTGAGAGTAAGAGTCACTTATGGTTTGTCTTCATCTGATCATATTATAGAATTAATTTTCCTACATATTCAGGAGAATATAAACTACCTATAGTCATGATAAAACCACAGTTTTTCCTTGTAAATGGTGACTTACTTAAAAGAGTTTGAAATGATAACTTGTTCATTTGAAACATGTATCTGAAGTGAAAAGTCAGGGTCTCATACCAGCAAGGAAGGAAGGTGGGTAGTTTCAGAAGATGCACTAACTCTTGATAGCAGGGGGGGTACCAGTCAATAAAGGAGGATGCCAGTAACTAAGAGATACTCTTGGGTTCTGAAGGAGTTCACCATATGTCCTTAACTCTTCTCCCCACACTACCTATTTCAATGATCATCCTGTTTACGAACGAAGAGAATCTTTGCAGCAAACAGAAGACTTTATGCTAGGAGATCACAAGCTCCTCTAGCAATCTTTATCCTGTTAAGAGTGTAGACTAGTGCCTAGTACCTATTAAGTGCTCAATAAATCTCTGTGGAATTAAGAAACAAATATTTACAGTTAGTTTCTGGACTCAAAAGAACCGAGAATAACTCAAGTTTGTGGAAAGACATGAAATTAGGCTTTAATTTTAGGGGAAATAAATTAACTAAAGTTATTAATTAACTAATTGGTACAAATAACTAAATTTTGGTTTTCTGAGATGTAAGCTTTACTACCTAGGCTGATTTTACATGCTTGACATTGTTTCTGAAGAAAAGCAAAACCAAGTAACTCTGAGAGACTGTTCTTTTATAACACGAGTGCTGCGGAAGTCTATACTACAAAGGTTATGGAAGACTATACTTTTCACTATAAAATTCAAACCACATATCATCTAGTTTCACAAGTAGCTTTCCCACTATTTCCAACTAATTTTACCCAAATATTGGTTATATTCAATCACTTGTATGTGTGGCCTTAAATCAATAATTTCTTTTTAAAAGCTTAATCACTTTCCCTCTGGAAACTAAGCAGGAAAGGTATGGCTACTTTGCCGCAAAATTGAAATGGAAAGAAGACCCTAAATTTCTTTGAAGGCAATTTAGTAAAAAGGAAATAAAAATGAAAATCTGAAATCACTCATATTGCTTTTTAAAAATACCTGAAACATTCGCTAAAAATAAAAAAATCTCTAAGCCAATATTGATTTTAGATGGTTATTAGAAATTTTTAATTTAGGGTCTCTTAAAAACGTGTCATTTATAGAGATCATTGCTATGCAAAGCTTAAAATCATGTTTCTGTTACTTTGCCCAAATTTTCAAAAAGTCACTTCTATAGTATCTTAGAAATTAAGAAATTGTGTAATACAACTGAATTCTGTCCAGGATTGTGCCATAAGATTATTCAAAATATCTGTAAACTAGGTGGTATAAGACTTCTTTATTCAGTGGTATAACATATTGAATACTTGGGGTTAGATACACATGACTGAAGGGGATACTAACAAACAATATGGACAGAAATACCATACCAATTCTCAAGGAATATTTAGACATCACATATAAGTTAAATCAACTCTTAATACCTAAAAATGAACTCACCGATCAAACAAATTATCTCTCAAAATTTATCATTTAATAAAACCATATTTATCATTAAGTAGAACTAAAAGGGACTATATTTTTAAAAATATGAGGAAACAAAAACTTAAAAAAATATTATCCCTGTTTTCCAAGCACTGATAACCAACTGAGAGCAACCTGGGGTCTCATTTTTAATTAATTAATTAATTTACAACTTGGGATTTTATAAACCGAAAATATTTGGCCTGTTTATGGTACCTATTGTTCACTTTGAATTTTCATCTTGGTACCAAAGAATATTTCTTCTGTAGGTTCTGAATCACTTCTAGAAAGCAAGAGAGTTTTTCTGAAGGGTAATGTTTTCAGGGTAATTTTGCCAGCAGACAGACTTGTTATTGGTGACTTGATGTCCGTCTCTGACAAGACAGACATAGCAGGCAAGGGAGGGTGCAGACGGAAGCAGACAGGGAAAGCATGGGGAAGAGCAGGGACTGTGTGGCTTGGGGGAGGCACATATCACACAGTGAAAGAGGAATGAAGGACAGTGGACTCAGGCAAACCACTCAGGTCAGGCGGGGGCAGGCAGAGAATGTGGGCTGGGGCAGATGTGATGCCACGGGCTGCCAGACGAGTCTCCAGGTGGGGGATACTGAAGCAGGGAGACAGAGGAGACAAAAACTGTAAGAAAAGAATCATACATAGAGACAAAACCAGATGAGAGGCAGAGAAGCAGAGGTCAATATACAGACACAGAGAGAACCATCAAGCGCAGTGACCCAGACCAAACTGACAGAGGGAAGGAGAAATAGAGGACAAGCGAAGCACAGACAGCCGTGGGAAGGGAGATCAATACTTAATATATAGTAAGAAGGATGAACATTTCTGTCTTAGGGACTGCTGGTCCCCGAATTAGTTTTCCAACAATTAAGGACTAACATTAAAAGCCATGAGACACTGCTATAGGGATAGTAAAAGTAATAACTCTTGCAAATTGATTCATAATGTATAATTTTCAAGTAAAAATACAAATTCATATTATTTGGTTATTTACCCCAAAGTACTCCAAAAATAATTATATATTTTTTAATCTTTAAAGGGAAGAGTTAGCTCAGTAAAAGGAGAGTTGCCACCTATACTGCCAATTCTTCGAAGGATTTTTCACAAATTGGTTCAGAAAGCTGTAAAAAACACGGTGGCTATTTTTAATTTTTTTTTTTAAAGTGAGATTTCTGAAGTGAAATGAGTTATATTCACTGTGATTACTGGAAAACTGAAAGAATCAAAATCAGAGGAAAATACTGGATCTGATTAAGTATATATAAACAGGGCAAATATTGGTGATGTACATAAATATATAGTTAAATAGACTATTTTAAATGACTCTTTAATCAGTTATTTCCCTGGAGTTCCTGATCCTCGCTAATTACAATGAATGATTCACTGAAAACACAAGAATTTCTGGTGGTCAACTTTTAGAATACACATCCCTTACATTAACTAATAATTATAAGGCAGCATAGAACAGTGATAGGGAAACTAATTGGTGAATAACGGCTACAAGGCCAATTTTACAGTAATGAACAAAAACTGCCTGAAAAGTATTATTTAGTTAATGAAAGCATCACTTAAAGGATTAGAATACATAACCTTTGAATGGAAAAGAGGAATGCTGTAGTTCTTGAGCAGTCTAGGCAGTGAAAAAGTGTTACAGTATCATATATGCTAATATGCCTTAAAGATCTGTTTACAAAGGCAAAGTATAGATTTTCAATTACCTAATTAATTTGAGCTGTGTCTTAAAACATATTAGACAACTCAGCTTGTCTACACACTCTGAATGACACCACATCTAGAAGCAATTACTGTTGATTTCTCATTGCTATCTTTAGAAGCAAATGATTATTCACTAACAAAGAAGAGATATAACTTCTCAGTGTCATTTCCTCAAGACATATTTTCAGCAATAAAGTGAAGTAAATATTTAGCAAATATTCACTAAGTTCAGTCAGTGTAAACAGTTAATCTACACTGGTTTAGCAAAGTAGAATTTGGGTTATGTTAGCAGGTTGTCTACAACTCAAATTCATATAGAAGCTACTAATTTTCCACTTTCTGTTCTGGTAAGGAAATGGGACTCAAGAGGTACATATTATCAACAGCCCTCTTCTACATCCAAACCAAGAGGAGATAATCTAAATATTGTAAGTTTTCAAGTTTAATTCTTTACCCCTAAGACAGGTTCTATGGTTCTCCGTTTTCCTTTTTTTTTTTTTTTTCCCCTTCTTCTTTTTAACATTTAGGCTGTTATCTTTCCAATTTTGAGGTGCTCAGATTTATATCAAGTGTTCTAGGTCAAGTGAAATATTAGAGAAAAGCCTGTCTCAAGGTGTGATAGATGGATACAAGATGATACAAACTCTAGCAGGAAATAAATTGACAGGCACCACACCTCTAAACTACATAGATTTAGTGAATCTAGGTTCAGAGAGTTCCTTCACTGTAGGTGGCAAAATGAAGCTATGAGGAGGCAGGGCCTTCCATCCTGTGTGCCTGGTGCAAAGTGGTCATAGGTATGTCAAAATACCGACCCCTTCACCCTTCAGGTCAGCCAGGAGTGGCTCTGACCCTTCACCTCTGGACATAAGCAACCTTGCTGTGATGAACCCCAGGGCAGTATATGTAAGTTTTATTTTTCTTTCTGTACACAGCTACAGCTCAAGGAAGAGTGGAATACCTTAATGATTTTCTTGTATGCATGCTTTATGGTTACCATAAATCTTGGAGTACTTGTAAAATGGATCTGACCATATAAGGTGAGGCTTTCAAGGACCCAGAACAAGAGACTGCTGGAAGGGAATAACGGCGCAGCTTTCAGAGCTCAGTAGGTAGCCTGGAGTTGAGGAAAGATCTCTAAAGTCAGATGGGCAAGTACTGTCTTTATTAGTGGGAGGTGAAAATAGTGGGAGGTGAACTAGAAAGAATGTTCCAGAAATGTCATCTTCTCAGTGAACCTCTCCATGGCCACCCTTCTAAAGTTGTATGGCTCTCCACATATTTCAGGTCTTCTCTTCCTGCTTTTCTATTTCTCCTACCAGTTCCCACAATCATAAACTCTCTTTGTTTACCTCATTTTTTATTTGTCTCCCTTTCTAGAACGTAAGTCCACAAAGGACATTTATCTGTTGTAATTCATTGCTACATCCCCAGGACCTGGCACAATGTCTGGTCCACGGTAAACACCTGTTGAATGAATGCACGCAGACTGGACATACCTAACCAGAGAGGCAAGTAAGGAACACATTCCGAGGGGCTTGAAAGGATACGAGTCTTAGCAGTAGCACGTACCCAGACCTAGCCCCTGTTACAAAAATCTGGCAAAGAGCAGCCTGTTAGTCACGAGCCGGCCAAAGGAAGCTGTGTCCAGACTCCTAAGAAGTCAGAAGACAACAGTGCTCTGTAACGTTCTCTGTTGTCAAACACTTATGTTTTGCTTTCCTTTCACCATGGAGGAATGTTTCCTCATACATAGCCAAAAATTATATTAGCTATTTTTGAGGAGAAGCATGCCACAGAAGATCATTTCTAATTTCATTCTTACTGCTACCCCATGTCTCTTTTGGCCTATTGCATCTATACTTCTATGTCTGACTTTATACTTTTCTTCCTATTATTAGTTTTCCTTCTGCTTTCTTCACTGTATTTTCTCTTTTTCTGTGTCTCTGGTTTCTGTGTAATATTTTGTGACCCTTATCAGAGTCACAGAACACAGGAAAACATGAAAAACTAAGTTATTTGTTGCTTAAAAATAGAGACAGGGAAACGGAAAGGGCAGTGTGTCGGCAAATACTTTTTCATTCCCATACGATTAAAATAATAGTTTAAAAATAAAAGACAGCCTTAAATTCTGAAATGATTAGTAAGAATATACAGTACCACATGAGGTTTTTACAGTGTCTTTTTTCTGATGAACTCAAAATAGCCCTCCAGATACTACAAAAATGGTTCTCATAACATTTCTAGAAGATAACTGAGGCAGACATTTGCTGTTACCATTTTATAATCAACACACAAACAACACAGAATGTGGGTTATACAATAAACATAGGTCCTACTAACCTATTATATAATTCTTCAAATAACAATGTTTTTAATGGGCTGATTTTACTGGTAGAAAACACCATCAATAGACTGATGCAGGGCAAATAGTCACTTGACATGGTAATACGCATCATTCACTATATGTTAAGATGACTAAAAAGTCAGACTTTAAGTATAGGGTACAACACTGCCAATTCCTAAGTGTGGAGTTGTCAAGTATTACATCTGCTTTTAAAAATAAAAATGACACGACTGCCCTGATAATAATTATCAGTGGTATTTTAAATATAATTTAAAAATTTTACTGTACCTGCTTTAAAAATATATATATATATATAAAACATTGATAAAGTAAAGCTATTAGGAGCTGCAGCAGATCTTTTTTAATAAAGTAAAACATATTTGTAATAAAGGAAAAATATGGTATTAAATGAGTATGTATTTTTACAGGCAATTTCACTGCTATGACCATGAGACTTTAGTCAAACAATAAAAGCATATTATAACTTAAGAAAAACAGTAAATTAGAAAGCTGGCAAAAAATATCTTCATTAAATTGAACATAGAGTCTGGATATCTATTACTAACTTCTGCTCAGAAAATTATAGGTGTTTCAAAGGCACTTCACCACACTTTGGTTATTTCCATTTGAACTTCCTGCCATCACTTCCACGGCCATCACCTCAATTAGATACGTCATAGAACAGTTTCCTCCTCTCTTGCCCTTAACTGATTTCCCTCTCTAGTCTCCCTTATATTTCTGGTAATGTTTTCATAACCCCAGTTACTTTCCACTCCAGTTTGTTGTTTTCTCCCTTTGCCTGGCTTCCACGTCCAATCTACTGGCTGTCAGGCGGTGCGAATTCTTCCCGAGCCCTATTTCTCTTCACTCCCCTTTCCTCTTCATTCTCACTGCCAGGAGTCCAGCTCAAGCCATCCACCCCATATACTTGCTTCATCATCACAGCCTGCTGAGTCTGCTGTCTCCAGTTTCCTGCTCCTCTCTTTTATCCATTTATTAAATTAATCTTCAAAATCCCATTTTGATCATGCCATACCCCTTATTCAACATTTTTGAAGAACTCTTTGTGAGATATCATTGATTTTGATTGAAAAACTGTTGAGTTTTTATAAGTAGGTATGGAAAATGCTGGAGGTGCTGCATCTTTTCTCATTTGATGCAACCTAACAATGACAGGTTCAAAGGGAAGAACATACTAGTGGTAGGTAGAGGTCCAAGAAACAGGTTTTTTTTTCCTGGTAAAAAAAGGTAAGTCATGATAAGCTACTCTGCACTGCTATGTCCCCAACTTCCAGAATAGTACCTGGGACATAATATAAATGACCAATACATATAAGAGAAATAAATGGATATATGATGGAGAGTGTATGTGAAAATCTCCTTCCGATTTAGGCCAAATTTGTTGGAATATAAACACATAGGAAATAGAAGGGTGCAGGGAGTAACAAATTCTGTCCTAAGAAAATTGGTCAGTGAAAAGCTGCAGAGTGAGAAAACTTAGTGATCAAATGATACAGTGAGCAAAATGTGATAAAGAAGAAACTTAGTATCTTGTCTCTGATACAATGTACAGCAAGTCTAATGAGGCAGTCAGGGAAGCAGGCTAGGAATGAATTGTCTTCGATAAACTTTTTAGTGCCTTTTTAGAAAGTTGCTTCAAAATCCTCAGGTATCAGGGCAAAGATGAACCTTATAAGACTTTAGCTTCAAAAAAGCCTACTTAGGCTTCAGTGACTACCAGAGTTCACGTTTAAACTTGCTGTATTAATGATTTACTGCTGTGGAATAAATAACCGGCAAGCTGGGCAGATTTAAAAAATACACATTTAGCACTCACAGGTCCTCTGGGTTAGGAATCTGAGTGTGGTTTAACTGAGTGACTGGCTTAGGGTCTCACCATCATCAAGGTATTGGCTGGGGCTGCACTTATCTCAAGGTGGATCGGGGGGGAGAAGATACTCTTCCAAGGTCATGCACAGGGCTGTAGACAGGCCTCAGGTATTCACTGACTCTTGGCCAGAGACACCAGTTCCTTGCCCCTGGGCCTCTGCACAGAGTATCTCACACAGAGATGGCTTCCATCAGAGAGAGCAAGTAAGAGGGTAAGAAAGAGCCTGAAGTCTGCCAACATTCACTGGTCCTACATGTTCCCCATTATCCTTACTTAAGTAGCAGGCTTCATAAAACAGTCAAGTAACTTTCTGAAGACTCAGTTATGGTGCTATCTTAGGTGACAACACCCTGTGGGTCTGAGACAATGTACTCTAGGGTATGGTATGTACCGTACATCAGCGTTTAATACATGTGATATTTCTCCCAGGTCTGGGAATGAAGGGATGGAAATGGGACTGGCTTCTTCTCTTTTTCCTACCCTCAGTGACCTACTAGCAAAGCTGTTTTCTCCCATTCCTATGATTTTAGGCTCTGTTGATCTAAAAGGTCTTCATTCCATAGGGAGGAATGCTTCTATTAGATGACACAACAATGATTCTATTGAATTAAAAGCTCAGACTGTCATCGTGCCACTTTGGGCTCCTTATACCACTGAATTAACAAGGAGTGGAAGAGTGTTACTATATTGGGGGAGTGACTGATCTTGATAACTAAGGGATAATTGAGTTGCTACTAGACCATGGGGATAAAGAGGAGTGTGTCTACAATGCAGGAAGTCATCAAGGACACCTGTTAGTACTTCCTGTGATTAATGTCAATAGAAAACTACAACCATCTAACTCCGTGAGGATAGCTTCATTCCTCCAGCTGCTTCAGGAATGAAGGTATGGGTCAGCCCACCATGCAAAAACTATGATCAGTTGAGGTACTTGTTAAGAACAAAGGGAATAAAGAATTAGGGTAGTTGTAAATACCAATTATAACCACATGGCCACTTATAAAAATGAGCAATGTAATACCTATGGGTATTTCTTTCTTTTTTTGATTTGAATATATATTAAATAATATAATATATAATAATATAATAAATAATATTATATATTATTTAAGATATTAAATTATTTTAGTTTTCCTCTCCTCTTTTATTTCTTTATCATCTCGTGTAAGATGTATCAACAGTAACTAGCCTTATCTCTCAGTATTTAAATTATAGGATACAAAAGGTGAGAAGAATGGACACCAGCCAAGAACATTACAGGGGTTTTGTCACTTTTTAAAAATTTTTTATAGATTTTCCTTATTTATGTATGAGAGACAGAGAGAGGGAAGGAGGCAGAGGCAGAGGGAGAAGCAGGCTCACCCTGGAGCAGGGAGCCCAAAGCGGGACTCGACCCCAAGCTCTGGGGATCATGAGCTGAGCTGAAGGCAGATGCTTAACTGACTGAGACACCGAGGCCCACTTTGTATCCTTTCCTTAGGAAAGGGTTAGTGTGTTTTCATCTGTACATGGGATAGCGGTATCACTGACTTCACTGCCTGACTTCATAAATGTCTTTGTAGACTGAGGCTGGTTTAAGGAGATGTATGTAACTGCCAGGTTGACAAGGGGGGAACTGTAGAGGCTCTGTAATGTGTCAGGTTGGCTAGGTTGAACTACATTTCCCAGAATTCTTTTTCAAATCATGTGTTTCTGATTAGGATGTTACATAAAGGGAATTTCTGTGGGACACTTGGAGGGTTAAATCAAAGCAGTAGCTATTTCTAGCTCATGCATGTTGTTGTTTATCTGCTAGCTCACCTAGGGGCACGAGGCAGTAGCCAGGACTGCACCTGTCCCGCCTTCCCCTGAATTCCCCTTTAGCATCGCTGACTCCTGGGCCAGGTGTATGTGGTTAGCTCTGCGACAAAGGACACTGGCTTCTATAGGACAACCAAGGACAACCACCAAGGACAGAGGCAAAAAGAATGGACATGAGTTTAAGTCCATCCTCACGGGCTCTAGTTCATGGTCATGGGGTCTAATTCATTCATCCGTCTCCCCCTAACAAACATCTGCTTTGTAGTTCCAAGCTCCAGCACAGGAGGCAAAGTCGACATTCTTACAGAGCCTGCTTTACCAGCTACAGTCAAATCCCAGGTCAAATCCTTTTAACAAATCCTTTACTATATATAGCTGATCCTCTTACTTAGAGAGTCCATATTTGTGAATTCACCTAGTGACTAAAATTTATTTGTAAACCCTAAAATCAATACTCAGGGTACTTTTTGTGGTCATTTACAGACATGCACATATGTAGAGTGGTGAAAATTCAGAGTTGCCTAGCATGCATTTCTAAGGACAAATAAGGCCAAGCTTCACCTTCTAGTTTTAGTTCTCACACTGCAAACAAATGTCCTTTTTGCAGACTATTTAGTGCCATGTTTTCACATTTTTATGGTTTTTTTTTTTGGTGATATCACAATTTGAAGTGGCCCCCAAGTAGAGTGCTGAAGTTTTGTCTAGTGTACCTAAGCACAAAGCACTAGTGTTCCTAAGAAGACTGATGTGTCTTACGGAGAAAATAAATGTATTAGACAAGCTTCATTCAGGCATGGGTTAGTGCTGTTGGCTGTGAGTTCAATGTTAGTGAATCAACAATATCTATTAAATAAGGTGTCTTTAAATAGAGACATTCAATCCATAAAGCAAGGTTATATATTGGTTGGTTGATGAAAACACTGTGGTCAGAAGCTTGTAGGAACCTAACCCTGTACTCATAATTCAGCATTCTCAGTGATTTTATAAAGCATAACTACTGCTAATAAAAATAATCAATTATTTAATACACATATATTATATATGTATATGTAATGTATTATATATGTTATATAACATATGTAATACATATACATACACACATGTGTGTATATATTTATATATTTAAATATATTTATATATATTTTTAGAGTAGCATATATGTTTCTTAACCAAAAGACCTAAAAAGTTTAGCTATAATGATAGTGAAGCTGAGTTCAAGTTTAGGTATTAGTGATAATGAAACATAGTTAACAGTAATTGTTCTTTACCTAATATTTGAACTATTCTCCAAATTATTTCCTTCAAATATGTAGACATGTCTGCAACTCTAAAGGCTTAGTGATCAACTACCTCTTATGATTTTTCTTTTTTTTTTTTTTTTTTCCCAAAGGTTTTGTTTATTTGACAGAGAGATAGATCACAAGTAGACAGGCAGGCAGAGAGAAGCGGGGGAAGCAGGCTCTCTGCTGAGCAGGGAACCCAATGTGGGGCTTGATCCCAGGACCCTGAGACCGTGACCTGAACCGAAGGCAAAGGCTTAACCCACTGAGACACCCAGGTGCCCCGCCCCCTATGATTTTTGTATGGAGTAGTTCATGCTCAAAACTTCTGCTCAGTCTCTGACATCTCTGGGTAAAGCAAGCCCATTTCTGTTCTGCAGCCATAACCAGATACCACTGCTCATTCTGTGTTTACCATCCAAACTGGCTGGGAATTGTGAAAGCCAAAATCCAAAAGCAGCCAAAAATGTAACTCCTCTTCTCTAGAGATCAGAGACTGAAGTACAAACTCTGTAGGCTGGAAAGCCATTCCATCCTTCAACTGTCTTCCTAAGCCCACTTGCTTCCTGAGGTACTCCCCACTCCCCCTCTTTCAAGAGGCAGGCCCATCTTGCCTTTGTTTCCCATGAACACTTTCAGATCCATTCCAGCCCTTATTCCTTACGTTGCTCTGTTTCTTTTGCCTAAAATGTCAATCCTGCACATCTTTCTAGAATCCACATCCGACCATATGCACAAGGTCCAGACAAAATCTTCTGCGTGAAAAGTATTTTTAAAGACTCTCGGCCACACCAATCTCACCTCTCTGAACTCATAGCCTTGACTGCCCGTTGTATCCTTGAGTTGGTATTCAATGCAAGACAAATTTTCAGAGATCCTGCTTTGCTACCTAGTCCTTGTCTTAATCGACTTTTTATTTATGTACATCTTGTCTCCCAAAGCTTTAGCAGCAACTGTCTACATTACTCTCAAATTGCTTCACCTATTCATCTTCACTGAATGTGTTAGTTACTATTTTCAGTCACTCAACAAATTTCTGGTAGCAGATCAGACCCATGCCGTATGTTACCAATAATTCATTCAAAGATTCAAGGCAGAACAACATGCTTAATTCACAAAATAGAATTCCACATTTCATTACCATATTTTTTCACCCTAAAAAAACCCCATACATCTCTCATCAAACACATACCTGCTGAGACTCGGGGACAATCGGGCAGCATGGATTCCACTGATGTGTCTAATGGCTCTGAGCTAGAGACCCAATTACAACAATTCTGCAATGCAAGAGAGACAATTTTCTGTTGAAACATTTTTAAACCAAGATAAACTTTTTAGGCTGTAGAGATTAATTTATCCTATATAATCGACACTAGAAGCATATCCAATTTATTTTCCATGCACTGTAAAAGATTTTCTTATATAAACAGTTAGTATTATTCATGACCACTGTGGCTGTGGAAAAAAGTTTATCTTTGACAATTCAGCAAATTATCTGTGCTGATATTAGGAAGACACGTAACCTCCTATGAACAATGATATGTTTATAAGAAAAGGCTAAGATTATAATTAAGGGAAACAGAAAAGGACATCCATTTTTAACTTTAAGATGGAAATAAGTATTAATTTGATCATGTGAAAGAATAGTTTTGCTTTTTAAACTACAGTCTTTGTCTCAGTAATACTAGAAGAAATAAATTTTGTAGTTACTCCTTAAACATACTTTCTTTCCTTTTTTACTTCAACCTTGTTCAAAGAAGGCTATATCAAGTAGTTCAAAAGAAACACAACATAGTGAATTGTAGCTGTGTGTTTGAGGACACAAAGCCTTCAATATGAAAATCAATCTTTAGGATAATGATGACTTACCACTCAGACAAATGAAATAAAAATAATGTATATCCTTTCCATACATTTAAAATCTGTATTTAAAGATTGGCTTAAAAAATGTGATTAACGTCATATGGCTTTTTAAAAATTTCTAACACATACACACACACACACACTCTGCATTTCTAGACAGATTTTATTTTAAAAGAAATCATCCTATCAATCATGTTGGAAAAATCGCTGATTGCTATTCTGGTAAACAAGCATGTATTGTGTATTTTTAGATGCTTGCTGCCCTGGTTGTGCACCATGGAATCCGTCCTCACTGTGGAAAGATCCTTGACTGGTAGATCAAGTGTCTTATTGTATTTCCTTAATTCATTCTGTCTGGAAGAAGATGTCAGCTGTGTTGCAGTGAGGAGAGAATTTCAAAGGCCCCAGTCCCCACCAATAAAGGCCGAGGAATGGCTTTTGAATAGATTTGTCAAGGCAACCCTACTGTTCTGGGACCAGGGAGAGCAGGAATAACATAAAGGAAGGGTTGCTGTATGAGATTAGAAAGTGAAGTTCACAAAGCATGGCAGATTTTTGTAAGAAACAGTAGATCAATGAAACTATTGAACTGTGTGGAAAAAAAAAAAAAAAACCATGAAAACAAACACAACATCTAGTAATGTTCTTAAATGCTTTCTTTCTTTTTACATTTAAAATGGAGAAAATATTAGTATTTTTATGTATTACAAAAGGTTGATGGTTTAAAGTGAATATGTATTCTATAACTTGCACTCCTAATCTTAATTAGCAGTTGAATGCAAAAATTATACAATGTGAGAGAGCAGAAATTATAAAAGAAATACGATTTCAGAGAGATATTTCATATATTTGAAGTAAGTAAAATTAATATTACTATTGATAGAATACCACATCACAGAGTTCTAGATAATGCAGAAGAATAGCACACAATTAGCCAGCTTTTATATACAATGTGACACTTGCTTGTAAGAAATAAGTATTCTCCAAAGCAGTGTCAAGATATGTAAATGGATGATTTGTTTTATCATTCATCACAGACCCTAATAAATTCAAAAATCATGACTTCTATAGGTACTAAAAATAGGCTCCCAATGATACAGGGAGATAGCGTCAATGAAGAATGACTTTCTCTTTTTCTCTCTTTCTCTTAAATAATTCAGTCTTTTCAATGACAGCAATTAGCACTACCGACAGACAGGCAGCGATTAGGTATATATTTTAATTATTATTCATCCTAGTAGTACCTCCAAATCTGATCAAAGTCGGCTATTACCCAGGTGATATGTCAGTCTTAATACTGCTCACCTACACCTCACATATGTAAAACTACGTCTTATACGATATTTCTAGTATTAATAAAAATGATGGTATATTACAATATGTTGGCGATTAATCATTTTCTAGCTTGTTATCACTGACTTTAAAAAACTGAATAAAATGGATTTTATCGAGGTCACCTTTAACTCAAACATTTAAAGCAAAAGATAGGTTAACATTTATGATTCTGAAATTTCACTTTTTATCTAGGCAGAAGTTTAGGCTTTGATTTCCCATAAAAATAGGATAGAAATAAACACCCTTTAAGGTGAATATAGCCAAAAGTTCTCTGGAATAACAAAGTGCCTGTGCAGGATTGTAAAGGCTTGATATCATAAGTTTGATGAGTGTCATGTACATGTGTGTACATGTATATGTAACATTTTCATTCCCCTGGGAAAAATATATAGAGAAAAGGGCAGAGCAAGATAAAAATGCTTGCCTCATGACAGAGTATAACAAAATAAAATAACATAAATGTGCAGAGAAATACATGTAAAGAAAGAAATATGAGAAAGATGTACAGCCCTTACCCATGAATTTAATCTGAAATTAATCTGAAATTCCACTGCATCAAATCCAACTTCCTATTCTGATGCATTTCTCTAGTTTAAAAACCACATCTCTTTCTGTTTTTCTAATATTTATTCTATCCCTCTTCTCACTGACTCCATCTGCCCCGATCCCAGTTCTTCAGTTGAGATGAACACTGGCATAGTGTCCAGGAAGGCAACAGAGGCAGCTGATGAGGAAAGCCCTACCTAAAGTCAAATCATGCTGGAATGGGTCCCAAACCCCTGGAGATCTTATTCTCAGATGCCCTGAGCGAACAGCAAGGCATGCAGTCCTAGATATCAAGAGAGTATGTCTGAGCCTCAGACGTAGCCCCGTCTCATCCCAGCCACAAGCAGAAAGAAGCCTTTGGCCAGAGCCAAGAATTTGGGATGGAAAATGGAATTAAAGTTTCTCTGGGTATGAGGGGCAAAATATGTGCTACATAGTGTTTCTTAGAGTTATGTGTTCTCAATTAAAGGTCTTTTAATTCTGAAATTACAAACTTAAACAGTTATTTTGTGGTTGTAAATTGTCTTCTTTGTGAAACCCAAAATGTTGGGAACTATTAACATAGACTAGAAGTGCCTGTAGGCCATAGTGCTGAGTGGCCCTCTTTGACCTTTGAACCAAGGGTGAACAATGTTTCAGTGCAGATATGAAACAGATTAAAATTTTTAATAAGAAGATGAAAACTTAGTGTACTATGTTTAGAGAGAAAAATACATAGTAGGAATCCTATATAAGGTATTTTGAGATAGATTTGCTGTCCTGGTTGAATTTAGACTCTTACTCATTTTTATTTCATTTGTCTGAGATCCACCAATGCCTTAGAGACAGAGCTTCATAATGGAAGGCATCGTGTCCTCAGACAAGAACAACTACGATTTACTGGGTTGTATTTTGGGGACTGCCACTCCGAACTCATGATGCTGGTTAAGGGTTCACAACAGTTATGTAGAACCATAAATCTGGCTTGGTTGGAGACTTTCAGAGGCCAGGGATATGTCAGGAAATGACATTTACCCAATCAGCCTTTTTTTTTTTTTTAAAACTATGTATTTAAGGTGTACAACATGATGATTTGATACACATATACATCATGAAATGATTAATGCTGTCGAACTAATTATTTCCTCACATAGTTACTGTGTGTGTGTGTGTGTGTGTGTGTGTGTGTGTGTGCTGTGATAGAACATGCAATCTATTCTCTCGGCCAATTTACAATATTCAATTCAGTACTGAATTTAGTCATAATGCCATATATCTACACTTATGCATTCTTCATAAATGCAACTTTGTACCCTTTGACCAACATCTCCCTATTTACCCCACTGGTAACCACTATTCTATTTTCTATGTATTCAAACTTTTTGGATTCCATATGTAATCATGTGATCATGTGGTATTTTTCATTCTGTGTCTGGTTTTTTATTTCACATAGCATAACGTCCTGCATGTCCACCCTTATCCACTTTACAGTCCTGGAGCTGGAGGAAGGACGGGTCTCTTAGGATCTGCCTTAGGCTATTTTGTACCTTTCCTCATGAGTCATGGTGAAGTACGTATGCTTGGTCTTTTGCTCGGGAGTAGTTTTCACTCAGAGTAATTGCCAAAAGTAGCCCTCCCTGACTTGCTTTCTTTCTTCCTTCCTTTTTTTTTTTTTTTTTTAAAGAGATTGTTCTTTTAATACTATATAAGTAATATAAGAATATAGTACTTAACCTTCTGTTTGCTAATTGCTGACATTTTAAAAAGTATATCAGTTTTTTATAGTAGATGAATAGTTAACATCGATACCTTGACCACATTAACTTAAATATGCTTACAGAACAAAAAGGAGCTTTACAAATTTGCAGTATAATAAGAATGACTGGGCAATCTGAACCCTGTCTGACTTCCAAGTTTGAAGTGGTGTTTGGTCAAATATTGGAGCTAATCATTAAGAGGCCCAAAACACTGAGGCTTCATCTGTAGCCAGACTTACTATTTTTATGGACAACATTATAGTTTAGCTAAATTGTTTTTCTTGACAAATTTGCAAAATATCTCAGATTTTGAGCTGATTCCAATGACAGCCGGAGTAGGCAGTGGTAGGAAGTGGGATGCTGAGGGACACAAGTTACCCTTCCACAACCCCCTCCCAACACTCCTGCTCAAGGCAACAGATCTTTCTATTTACTGAACCCAGGACTGTTTGTCTTCTTTATTTCAAGGGGTCTTAGAGAGTGGACAGAGACTAAAAATGGGGAAAGAAAAGGGGACAGAGTTTTATCCTAAGTTCTGGAAACAAACACTAGATTTTAATCTTGCCAACCCACACTAAATTCTCTATGGGGGTTGGGGTCCACATTTTGGGGAGTTCCTACAAGGATATCTGGCATAGGCTCCCATAGTCTCCCTTTCTCTTCTTGTTTTAGAGAGGCTCCCTGAGCGGGGATAATTTCAAAGCTCTATCAGTGATGATCTACTAATTTATTTTTTATAAAAGATTTATTTATTTGACAGACAGAGATCACAAGTAGGCAGAGAGGCAGGCAGAGAGAGAGGGAGGAAGCAGGCTCCCTGCCGAGCAGAGAGCCCGATGTGGGGCTCGATTCCAGGACCCTGAGACCATGACCTGAGCCAAAGGCAGAGGCTTTAACCCACTGAGCCACCCAGGCGCCCCAATCTACTAATTTTTATCTCTGGGATACCACAGTGCTTTTTTTTTTTTTTTTAAATAACAATGCATTTTATTTTTTATGAAGCGCATTTGCTTTTCAAGGGATTTTCTTCTTGGTTGTCACCTCTGATTCTCATAATAGTTCACAAAGTAGATGGAATAGGAATTATTATCTCTAACTCACAATTAAGAAACAGGCTCAGAATGATGGAATGGCTTTCCCAAGACAATAAGCCTTAGTGTAGAGTACCTGGGATATGTTAGCTGTCAGTTACTCCTTTACCCAGTGAATGACTAAGCTAGAATCGTTATCACAACCCAGTTCTTCCTACTCCTTGGTCTGAATTACTACCCTTTGGTAAGATATTTTGAAAACAGAAATAATGGAAATCATCCATAAGATAAAAGAATACAATCAATATATTTTATGTTACTTGGGGGCTAAAAAGGTAACAACAGTGAGAGCTATGATGTATTGAATTTCTTTACAATGCCCATGTCCATGCTGTTTCCTCTTTTTTTGTGAAGATTTTACTTATTCATTTGATAGAGGAAGAGACAGTGAGAGAGGGAACACAAGCAGGGGGATTGGGAGAGGGAGAAGTAGGCTTCTCGATGAGCAGGCAGCTTGATGCAGCCAGATGCTTAATGACTGAGCCATCCGGATACCCCCATGCTGTTTCTTTTCATATGTTATTTCCCAACCATATCTGCAAGGCAAGTATTAGATTTCATAGATGAAGAAAATGAATCTCAAAAAGATTAAACAATGTACCCAAGATTACAGAGTTAGGTAAGTGATTGAGTTGGGGGTCTGAATTTTGGTATGTCATAATAAAAAACTCTTCATGCTGTTTCATGCCTCAGGCATAACTGAGGGAATAAAAGAACTATTCAAGAAGTAAGTCATTTATAAAACTATATAATATTAAAAATATTTATAAAAGCTATACTTGCAAAGAAATTAATGAGAGCTTTCATTGAATTAAGAGGAATTCAATTATTGTCTATTTCAGTTAATGTAAAAAATGCACAAATTAATATATTCTGATTTTTGAAGGTGGCATTAGTCCAGTCTAGGTTACAAAGGGTAAAGAACCAAATCTACTACAGAGAACAAACTGATGATTACTAGAGGGAGGTCGGTGGGGGGAATGGGGTAAACAGGTGATGGGGATTAAGGAGGGCACTTGTCATGAAGAGCAGCAGATGATGTATGGAAACACTGAATCACTCTATGGTACACCTGAAACTAATATAACACTGTATGTTAACTAACTGGAATTTGAATACAAATTTTTATAAAAGACATAAACCTAAATAAATTTTGCTGTATGTGCCACCTGGAATGAGACATGAAGAATTCCCAATTCAAACATGATGAATCGGGGTACTTCTAGTTTGGGCAAATACTAAATTCCATATTGGTTATATGTGGGGAAAAGGTGCATTTATTCAACCTTACTACTTTGTATAATGCTGGGAGCTGTTTACATATCCACTTGAACAGATAAAAACCACGAAAAATGTATAGGTAGGAAATATGCAAAATTTCTCTTGAAAAAAAAAAAAAATAGGCCCTTGGAAAAGACCATTGAGGATGTAGATAAACTGTGAAAGGAAAACTATGCAAAGCAACGTGGTCAGAAAACACCAGGATGTTAGAACAGATTAAAAGCCCACCTTTATTATGTATTTATAATATTATGAGGACTGGAGTAAATACATTCTAGACTTTTGCATGATGAATGTACCTTTTCTAATGGATAATAACGACAGTGAAAAGAGACTGGTTATATTATGATTATTCCATTATGGGATTATACAGCTTAGTCCTTCTATTTATTCAAAACTCTTTCCAAACATTAACTCTTTTGTCCTTACAGTGCACTGTAAGGGTGGTTAGAAGTTACCCACCATACCTATGGTGAGAGGCCAGCTGGATAAATATCTGGGTATTCTATCAAGAGAGAGTGGGAGAAAATCAGGAAGGTCAACTAGTTCTCATTTATAGAAATATATGATCTGACCAAACAACTGATAAAGCATGGTGTGGATGATGTCAATTACTTATAATATCAGAAAGGTAAACAGAAATAAAAAAGAAGTTTCAGCTATACATCTACAACCAAAGTAAAAGCAATAATGGGCTGAAAGTTTAAAAAAAAAAAAAAATGGGAGCATGTTCAGTAAGTCATGATCATTTTCAGGCTCACCAGCCCTTGGAAGGGTGAAAAGAAGCTTAGCCTGAGGCTGGACTATGACCAGCCCTTGGGTTTCTCAGAGCCCCAGGTTCAGTCTGACGAAATACTGTTTCAGCTTTTTACTTCTCCTGCTCCTGGCAGTATTGAGCCAACCCGTTTAAGAGTGGCACATACTGATCGCCTTTCAAGGAAAGGATGAGAACCAATGGTACCTTATGCTTCTTTCTTGTCAGTGGGCAGCACCAATGCTAAATGGCTGGTGGAAAAATTAAAACTCAGGGAATAATATCTCCTAACAGATCATGACCTTCTTCCAGTGAAGTTGCTACCATATACTGCATGCATAGATAACATTCTACAGAACGCCCAAAGAGGGAGAAGGGCTTTCAGAACACGTTTGTTCTTCAGAAGGGTTTTCTATTAGTATTTCAACCATGTCTACTTTTTCTCTTCTCGCTAAATGTTCTGCCTCGAGAAAGGGAGTCTGGGGGCGGGAGATGATATAAATTGGTGGGGGTGCAAGAGATAAAGGCTCACACTCATTCATCTGGTCACTGAAAAAAATCTCATCTCACCTCTCTCATCCATTCTCGAATCGTTTTGCCCGCTTCTTGATGCCACACGTTGTGAACAGAGTCTGTAAGCGCCACGGCAGTTACCTTACTTTTTACATCTGCTTCTCTTTGAATCATCTGTTTTCAAAAAGGAAAAAAAAATAAATAAATAATAAAATAAATAAAAAATAATAGAATAATAAAATATGGGTTGTAATTTTTTTTTTCTCTTACTGGGTGCAGCCTGCTTAGCCATAGATAATAATACATTAAAACCGAAAAACAACATGCATCTCTTGTTCCAGGTTACTCTTTTCTACACCAAATGCATGCCCTGTTCCTGTCCAGAGATGTGAAAAGACCTAATATTTTCTTTTAAAAAGATAATATCACTTAAGTCTCAGAACTGCACAGCTCTATTATTTTCCATGTGGTTTGACAATTCAAGGATTAAAGGGATCACAGGGGAAAAAAGGAGGAATCCCTGAGGGTTTCTTTCACAACTTTCTTCCACCCCTTCCTATTTCAGTGCTTCAGGGAAGTTAGTATCCAGGGCTCACTGTTAGCTACTTTGGACTAACTTCTACTTCTTTTCAGTAGATGGCATGTCAGTAATGAAAGGTATCTTGCTTCGACTCCTTCAATTTAACTAATGTGCTCTTCAACATGGCCTTGTAATTCCTTGGTGCTTTAAATGCCCACAAAGATCTTTCTCTTCAAAGCCTATCAAGATCATTTTGCTTTCTAATATATTTCTTTATGTCGACAAACTACAGTATTACACTCTAACTTCTTTCTTTAGAATGCTGTTTCTCTAAAATTCAATGGTTCTAAAATTTAAAAGAGGACACGTGGCCTGAAGAAACTGAAGAATTTATCAGTGGGTCTGCAAGATAAAGAAAAGTGAAAAATAACAGTTCCATATCAAAAGGATCATAAAAGGTTTTAATCTGCTAAGACGAGGGACTCTAATTTGACACAAGTAGATGAAAGCTTAATAAAAAATACACTGAAAATATAGTACGTAGTAGCCTTAAATTTCATAGCCATGTCCTCATTGTTTCTCTGCATCAAATGTCTTTTCTCCCCCTAGAAAAGAGCAATTTCTCTATCATTTGCTATTAATTTCTCTGAATTGTCTATCAAAAGTATATTACTGCATTTTAAGAAAGTTAAAAGCCTGAGTGGTGATGATAGCTCACACAGTGAACACTGAAATCCAGGCTTCTGATACCAAATGAAGCCTGTTGGCATTCTGAATGAAAAATGTTTCTCTTTCTTATAAATTTCTTCAAACCCTGCATATGCACATCCCCTCTCACTGAACACCACTTAATGGGAATCTAATTCACTGTTAAAGCTGCTTCAGCAGAATTTCCACACCTTAAATATTTGGGCCTTTTGTTTTCCGCTTATAAAATGTGGAAATCTTAAAATCAATGTTGCTTATCAGCATCATAATATTACTGCAAAAATTCACCTTGCAATATCAATAATACTTTTAAAAGCACAAAATAATACTCTAATTCAATACCTCACATTCATTATTAAGTAGTTTGCTACCTTCTCCTAGATTTTATTTTAAAAACAGATTGTCATCCATAAAAAAGGAGGAGACTGTGCCATTTGAGATGACACGGGTGGACCTAGAAGGTATTATGATAAGTGAAATAAGTAAATAAGTCAGACTGAGAGAGCCAAATACCAAATGAATCCACTCATAAATGGAACCTAAAAAAAAAAAATGAATAAACAAAGAAAAAGCAGAATCAGAACAGAGGGGAGGGATATAAAAACTGAGAAGAGGGAGTGGGGGGTTGGGCAAAATGGGTAAAGGGGAGAGAGAGCTATAGGCCTCCAGTTATGGAATGAGTAAGTTATGGGAATAAAAAGCACAGCATAAAGAATACAGTCAATGATATTGTAATAGCGATGCAATGGGACAGATGGCAGCCACACTTGTGGTGAGCACAGCATAATGTATAAACTTGTCAAATCACTACATTGTACACCTGAAACTGGCGTAACACTGTGTCAAAAGTACTCAAATTAAAATAATAAAAAAAACTAAAGCTACCTCAAAGAAAAGATTGTCATGGATCATGTTGGCACTAGAATATAAAAACTTAAACCAACATTTGATAATAAAACTCGAAATTCCAAAATAGTGACTACACCTGGCTCATGAAGAACCTACACGTCCTTACTCTCATTTTCTAACAGTAACACTTTTAGAGATCTAGAGCGATTGTTGCTAAAGTTACAAAATAAGAGCATGCTCTTCTGGTATTCTATGAATATGTCTGCATTTTTAAATATTTGCCCTGGATTTTGTTGTGGTTGTTGTGAACATATGCTGACTTATGTAAGCTGGTTGTATCGGAAGACAGAGTATCGAGAGCCATTTGTGAACTGACATCAAATTAAGACTCAAATAGGCTAAGGATGTACTGCAAAAGCAGAAAAATCTGAGAATTAAAATTCTACAAAGTTGGGAAAATACACAGTTGTTAGATGGACTATAAGAGGAAAAAAACCTTTGGTCTGTTCTTCCATCTGGCTGACATTTCATGCAGTGGATGTGATGCTGTGCAACTTTTCTTCACATCACATCCAATCATGTCATAATCCAACATGATATTCCCTACACTGTTTTAATCCTTTATGGTTTAAAAATCACTTTCATATTATATTATTAGAGGTGGAGAATGGTCAAATTTTAGAGAATCTCAATAAAAAGCGGTCTACAAATGAACCCTGTACAAAGAATTTCAAATATTTGGGGCGGCTGGGTAGTGTAGTCCACTAAGTGTCTGACTTATGGTTTTAGCTCAGGTCATGATCTCAGGGTCCTGGGATCAGGCTCTGTGTCCAGCTCCACACTCAGCACGGAGTCTGCTTGAGATTTTCTCTCCCACTCCTTCTGCCTCTCCTGCTCTTGTGCTCTCCCTCTCTCTAAATTCACTAAATATATAAATAAATAAATCTTTAAAAAAATAATTTCATATGTTTGATGTTTAGGATTGGTAGAACTGTAAATTGGTAAACATCTCAATAGTTTGGTTTTTCAGACTATTCCAGCCTTGCTGCTACCTACTTGCAGTTTCCATTTCTGCCCAGAGCCTCTGCTTTTTGTATTTGTTAGTTTGGTTTAGAGCCCTTCCCTCTCTTACTGCCTCCCCTGGAGTGAGCACTGATGAAGAATGCTGGGGAAAAGGGATACCTCGGGGGCTCAGTCGGCTAAGCACCTGCCTTCGCCTCAGGTCAGAATCCCAGAGTCCTGGGATGGAGCCCCGCATCAGTCTCCCTGCTCAGTGGGGAGTCTGCTTCTCCTCTCCCTTTGCCCCTTCCCCTGCTTATATGCACTCTCTCTCACTCAAATAAATAAATCACATCTTAAAGAGAATGTTGGGGAACGCAATGCGGGGGGGGAGACTGAATGCAGGAACGAAGACTGTTTAAGAGACAGATGCTAGATAGAATACAGAATGGGTGGAGGTGCAGCTGGGCAGGAAAACTTCTATATATTGTTCTATAATAGTCTTTAAGAGAAGGCTATGATAATCTGGAAAACAGAAATCTGGAAGGGAGGAGACCATTACACTAAAGTCTACTGAAATCTCCTAAGTCAATCGAATTATACTTCAATCGAAGTATTGTATTGATACTTCAATCGAAGGTGAAGATGTGGTTTTTTCTAGGATCCATGGATATGAACCCCTTTGAAATTCCTTGCAAAATCTATCCGCAGATGATAGGAATATTTTTCTGGAAGAGGACCCTTAGCTTTCATTAGATTCTTAAAGGAATTTTAGTGACTAAAAATAGTAAGACCCGTGATTTTCATGTCTCCATGTCTTCTTGAGTGAACTATGGAGCACTACCAAGTAAAGTCTTCAAACAACTAAGATCAGTTTATACCTATACCAATCTTTCAAAAATAAAGGATGACCTTCCATTTTTTATTATAATGTCTTCAGTATGGTATCAGTAGTTGAATAAAAGTGACAAAAAACCTGATATCCCAGACATCAACTTCTGAAAGTTTCATGGCTTGGTAAGTTATACCTGGTAAAATTATAATTAAAATATTTTTTGTTTTCACAAACAAAATAATGTTATATACTGTGTGTATAACATTTACATCTGAGTAGTGCCTCACAAATTTCAAAATGAATACATCATCATTCTTATTTTATTCTGAAATAGTATTAAAATGTATGTAAAACTTGTGTTACTTTTCCCATCTGTGGAGGAGGAAACTGGTTGAGGCTGAGAAACTGGTTAAGGGCCACACAACTCTGAATTGTCCTTGTCTCTGCAGTCCTGTGTTCTTTCATATGTGTCACATAGGGTCCATTTTTCAGTAATATATCATACTACTCTTACATATATGAACTCATTTGATTAATTCCCTTTTCTTTATAGTATTTCAGACAGAGAGAGACATACCCAGATAGGGAACACAAGCAGAGGGAGTGGGAGTGGGAGAAGCAGGCGTCTTGCTGAGCAGAGAGCCTGATGCAGGCCTAGATCCCAGGACTCTGGGATCATGACCTGAGCCGAAGGCAGTCGATTAACAACTGAGCCACCCAAGCACCACAGATTTTATTTATTTGAGAGAGAGTGTGAGAGAGAGGGCATGAGTAGGGAGAGAGGCAGAGGGAGAAGCAGACCCCCTGCCAAGTGGGGAGCTCCATCCCAGGACTCTGGGATCATAACCTTACTGGGAGGCAGATGCCTAAATGGCTGAGCCACCCAGGTGCCCCTGATTTGGACACTTAAAAAAATATTTAAAAAATCCAAATCCATATCGGTAAGGAGTGTTGGAATTATAAAAATCATGCCAAGATAAATATCAGTCATGTGCAAAACCAGACTATCAACAGCATTTAAATATTATAATTACAGTTCTAAAATAAAATGATGTCTAGGATAAGAGGGCAAGCTACATATTTCCATAAATCATATTGATGATTTGAGAATTAATACAAAGTATGTGCTGCTGTCACCTGATATTGTTGTTTCCCCTTCTTAGTGCGATCTATCTCTTCACAGTCCTCACACCTTAGCATCTACACAATTAATCTGCTCATTCCTTCTGTGCACTGCATGTTACTAGTCTGACAAAAGTTCCACTAACCCAATAAATATGAAATAGTCCGAACAGATTAAAAACATATACCATCTGTATGCAGGCTCATCTTACTATTAAACTTTTTTTTAAGATTTTATTTATTACTTATTTGACAGAGATCACAAGTAGGCAGAAAGGCAGGCAGAGAGAGAGAGAGAGAGAGAGAGGAAGGGAAGCAGGCTCACTGCCAAGCAGAGAGCCCGATGTGGGGCTCGATCCCAGGACCCTGGGATCATGACCTGAGCTGAAGGCAGAGGCTTTAACCCACTGAGCCACCCAGGTGCTCCAACTATTAAACTTTTTGATGGGAGTTGAAGTTGAGAGGGAAAAAAATCTCCTAGTATTATCTGTTTTCTTCCAGAGTAACATTTTAAACATTAAGTGACTGTAACAAAATAAGAGAGCTCCTCAGAGCCCAAGAGTATTTGGTGAGATGAAGGGCAGGGCACCAGAGAGATGGTATGGGAAGGCCCGAGTCAGCAGCATCCACCTGTGCTTCCCTCCAGGTGCACTACTGGCCAGCCCTTCCTGCTACTTTCTCTCCCCTGAAATTCCACAGACCGTTTCCGTCCACCTAACTTGCCTCGCCATGCTCTCTGCAAGGCCTTCAAATGGAGCACTCGCCTACTATCTTCACAGAAATATCTGGCCAAATCTAAATGCCTCATGTCCCCCTAGAAGTTTCTTAATTCCCTTTCTGTACCTACTTCAGCCCTTTCTTTTTTTGGAAGATCTTATTTATTTATTTACTTGAGAGAATGACAGTGAGAGAGAGAGAGAGAGAGGAGGAAGAGGAGGAGAGGGAGAGGGAGAAGCAGAATCCACGCTGAGCGCAGCAGAGCCCGATGCAAGGCTTGATCCCAGGACCCTGAGATCATGACCTGAGCCGAAATCCAGAGCAGGAAGTTTAACCTACTGGGCCACCCAGGTGCCCCTATTTCACTTCCTCTACAAATCTATTGTGAACTACTTTTAGGAAAGGAAAACACAAAGACTCTTTTACTTCCACGAAATTAAGTTAAAAATTTGCTGTCCACTTGTCTTAGCTTAGAAGATAAGCTTCCGAAGGCAGGGAGATAGTGATGTTAAGAGGATGCTCTTCCATGAGCCTTTGGAGGTAGTTTCATATCTCTAGTGGAGGGTCTTGGGTTTTGGAAATTATGAATCCAACCCAGTCCTAGGTTCAATACTCTCAACCTAAAGAAGTGAACCCTGCATTGAGTTTGCCTTGACACTAACCTAAAAGAAGCGAATAATTTCATTTTCCTGTATTTTGGGCTCAGCAGCTACAGGATTCAGAATAAATTGTCTTACATTTTATTTATTTATTTATTTTTTAAATTGTCTTACATTTTAAAGTCCAAGGGGCCCTCCTGAAAGAAGGCAGTGTGGATTGGGGCAAGGTGTGTATATATGTGCATACAAGCCCATATCTATATTAGCATGCATGCTTTAAGCATGGTTTTGAGGGAAATGTTTTAATGTCTTTCATCAGCAAAAGTCATTACCTTCCTTCAAAATTCTGACATGTGTTACACATATGCACTCTGAGGGTTAGAGCATGTGAATCACTTGTACAGGAAAGAATATTCTGAAAGGAAATCAAATAATGCATGTTTCCATCAGATTAGGATCTGACACTACTGTACATATATAAATCTGAGGATCATTACTACTGCATGAGCATGAATGAATCATCAGTCTGGTTAATAGCACGGTTGATGTTTGAGATGTCTTTAAAAATGTGTGTGTGTATGTGTGTGTGTCTATAAATAGATTAGCTCCCTCTAGAGTTCCTAGAGTTAAGATTTCAGATTAAGTCATTTCAAAGGTTTGAAAAGTATGAAAACGTGGTACTTTTTCAATTTTTTGTCATGCAGATTATATTGACACTCAGTGCTTCTACTTGGGTGTTCTGTTTATGTAGTTAGACAAACGATGCCCCTTTACCACAAACCTCTCCCATCACTTTACATCTGTGCCTGTACATCTCCTGGCTCATGGCACACTGCCCTGTGTGCTATCAGGCCCACTGGGTTGAAAGTGTACACTGGGCCAAGATGACTAATCAGCCGACACTGGGTTTGGCAGAGACTTTCCTGTTAATGTCTTCTTGAAGCTTCTTTTGTACATGTCAATCCCAATAGTGCGCTATTCACAGAACAAATACCACTTTTGCCGCAATATTAAAACCTCGGTCCTGTCACCCAAGGCTCTTGAAGCACCTCCAGTGATTACTATGAAATACACACACTTCAGTAGATGAAATATGAGGACTAAACTGCCCAGCAGGAAATCCAGACAAGTATGACATTCAGCTCTCACATGCTACTTGCAATTCACATTTCTAATCTGCATTCACTTCTCTCTCTTTCTCTCCATTATTATTATTATTATTATTATTATTATTATTATTCTTCTTTGGAAGTAGAAACTTTCAAGTAAGCAGTCTTCATAAGGAATGCAGTGGTTAGGTTCAAGGACTTTGGAATCAGATTCTCTGGGTTCAAATCCCTGTTCTGCCACTTCCGATAATGATACTTCGAGTGGATTACTTCGACTTTTCTGGGTCTCAATTTCATCACAGGTTAAGAGGGAGATGATAAATACACTTAAATCACAGACTTATTGTGAGTTGAACTGAATATAAAGTGACTATTGGAGGACTTGGCGCATAGTACACAATTATAATAGATACCATAAAAGCACACAATGCAAACTACTCCATATTTGTAAACTTGTGCATTCCCCTTTCTCAGTGTAGAAGGTAACAGAAGCTTACCTTAGAATATATTAAAAAAAAAAAGAATACATTTAATGACAAATACTGTTTTTAAAAAAGACACAGGTCCATAAAGGGGAAAAAGAAAGAGGTAATTATTGTGTTTGTTTAAAATCTTGTAATCAGAATACTAGACCTGTAATAGCACTCTGCGCTTAAAAATTAAAACAGAATTGTTGAAGCCATACTGTGTCAGCTCTAGTTTCCTGCCATCAGTGAACCCTTTCAGAATTACATGGGCCAGCAACAAAGCATGGAGCCATGGCTTAGCAGTGCCAAGCTGGCACAGAGTCCCCTCGCCACTTTGTTTCCTATGTAGAAGGAGTATAGCTGACTTCGTTTTAAAAAAGATAATCACAGAGATATAAAATATGTCCAGAGTTAAGAACTATAGTGTTGTAGTTTAAAGCATGCGTAAGCTTTGGAGCTCCATGTCCTTAAGTTTTAATTTTTGGTTATCATTATAAGAAAACAAAAATGGGAATAATAGTAGTACTCGCCTCGTAAGATCGCTGAAGGATAACAGACATAAAGCATGTGAGCAATCAATATTGTCAGCTACTATCATTATTACTTTGACACTCATTTTTAATTTCCGAAATCTGTTCTTCTTTCAAATATGGCATCTATGTACTCTTCAGTGACATCCACATTTGCACAGTTCACAAAGCAGTTACGTGTCAGACAATTACTGCATCCCCTCCTCCACCTCTTCAATTACGCAAAGTGATTTGGGCTCACTTAAATGTTTGTAAAGAAAATAATTAGGTACACATAGGATGATTATACATTCTAGTTAGCCCAGGACACTCTTGGTTAATAACCATGGACCTGGCATAATTATTAATAGTGTCCCTTTCCACTGTTAAAAGTGTTCTGGTTTGGATGGTAAATTATATGGTCATTTTTTATGTAAGTGTAACAGAAGTTAAATGTTACTCTAGTGAACGGGTAAATCTTACAAAGTTTCAATGCTTAACAATTTAAGCATATACCCAAAAGCTCTAGAGCTGTCACTATAAAAATAACCATGTAGGAAAACACACAAGAAATCCTTCCAGAAGTTCCTAAGTTCAAAATTTAAGGGCAAGCCTGAGCACTGCGCTGAGCCCCTCACAGATGGACACGCAGCTTCACACCCTGGGTAGATAAACATGGCCAGCTGGAGCCCCACTGTAGCAACAGGATAAGACAACATTCTCTTTTCCTGTGCTTTGAAGCCCCAGCTTCAATTCTTACAACCTTTGTCTAATTTCAGGAAGGAAAAGGCTCTCCACAGGCAAGAACCCCAAGGGATAGGGTATGTAAACTGAAACTTCTTGGGTCACATGTATTTATGAAGATAAGTCTCCAGCCACCAGTTAGGGAATGGCAAGTTATGATTTAGTATTGCAGGCGGCCAGGAGAGAGCAGTAATAACTTCCTTTTCCTTTCGTGCCTGGACTATGCTGCCACGTGCAGGCTCCTTCAGCGACAAAAAAAGCATAGGCAAGGAAGATTTAAAAGAAAAAGAAAGAAAGAAAAAAACAAATATTAAGCGACTGACAATCCGGGAACTGGAAGAGAAGACCAGTGCTTTACAAAAACATACAATGAGAGAATAAAGGCAACAGTCTGAAAAACGTCATCAATCAAGAAAATAGCACGTTAATTACAAGGGAAAAAATAAAAGAGGTCATATATTAAGAAAACCGTGTAAGGATTCATCAAGGTGACTTATTTGATTAAAATGTTTTATTATGTAATGTTATAAGGCTGATCACAAGCAGGCAAGATATTCTAAAACATAGTTATAAAAATTACAACAAACATATAGGAAGGGGATATATTGTAAACATGTAGATAAGAACTAAACACTGCCAGTCCAATAAACTAAGGCAGGCTTACAAAGGAGATGTTTAACGGGGGACTATACAGAGTCTTAGATGGAAAAATGAGAAAACTTAGTAAAGCCTATGTATTTTATATACCCAGAGATGTTTCTGATGCAAGTAAGTCATAAGCATGTTCACAGCACTTAGTTTAAAAATCACTTAAGAGCCCTGATCAATTGGTAAGTGCTAGAAATACTACCATATATACAGAATTTGTCAATCACTGAACAGTTTAAAAACTTGCGGCAAAAGATTTCATCAGGTCAGGCAAGGAATAGGCATCCACTTGGGAAAGTGTTAATACCCTTAAGTTTTAAAGCATACCATTTTATTTTGGTCTGGGAAAAAGAAAGGTAAAGAGATAAGATTTCCTGCCCCAAAGATATATAGTAGATAAGCAGAGTATTGGAGATTGTGTTAATTAACAAATTTTTCTTAAAAGGCTTTACATTAGTTAGGTGTGAGGTGATGGATATGTTGCCTGACCTGGCTGTGATGAATATTACACAATGTATACAGATATCAAGGTTATCAGGTTGTATACCTTAAATATATACAATTTTCAGTCATCAATTATACCTCCTGAGACCTGGAAAAAAAGCAATCTTTGCTCTGAACTTCCACATAGATGTCTGCTGTATTTGAAATTTTAACTAAAGTTTTCAGTTATGTTATACCTTTCATAATATTTTCGTTAAAATTCAGGTTTTCATAAAAAAAAAAAAGGTTCCAATTGCCTATCCCGTTTTCAATATATTTTGAAAACTGTATACCCTGTTACCTAGCACTAGCAGGGAAAGTGATATTCTAATTTACCAACTGTTTTAGGTAAAGCACTATTACTACAAAGTTGAGGAAAACAAAATTTCTGACCTTTGGGAAGAATTCACAATTTAGGATGGAAGGCACGTTCCGATCAGTTCTTAGAGCCCTTTAATTCCGAGTACTTACAGAAAGATGATTTCGTTAGATGGAACAATTTCTTTTTAAGTAGTTGAGGGATTATGTACCTGTTTTTTAGATGAGGAAATTGCTGTTTAGAGAAAGTCAGTGACTTGCCCATATTCACAGAGTTAATATTAAGTGGGACTGCTAGATCTTTTAACTCCAAATCCCATGTTCTTACATTATGGCTATCTGTATATAACACTTTACGTATTCACTTTGGAAATACTTGTTACACTGGTAATGCTTTGTTCACAGTCTTTCTTTCCCACTGAGATGTAGGCTCCATGAGGGCAAGATCATATTTGCCAGGTCAGTAACACATCACCACTGCAATGACTGACGTATCACAGGTGCTCAGAAACTATATGTGGAATGAGCAGAGATGCTATCTACAGAAATGGACTAGATCGGGTAAAGTGATGGCTAACGAGTTAGAGTGATGTCTGGTTTGGTGTATTTAGAAATCGACCATATCATAGGTTGGGTTCCTGAGGAAACAGACTCTGAAATGGAATTTAGCACACAGGATGTTCACAAAGGAGTGTTCTTACGATCAACATCTGAGGAAGGTGGCAGGGACATCGGGTGAGGGTGGGTGGGAAACAGAGCAGGAATGGGCAGAGAGAGAGAAGTCAGGTTAAGATGGAGGTCTAATAACAATCTTGTACAACTCCAGGGAAGCTCTGGATCTAGAATGACCTTTCAGAGTCTTTCCAAGCTGGGTCCAGATGGATTGGCCTTTAATTTCCCATACTGTTCTGTCTTTGAATATGGGCCCCACAAAAGCCAAGGCAATCCTTGAAGGGGTTGACAGCTAAAAGCTGTCTGCTGAAAGCACTCCCAAGAGTTGGGGCAACACATCCTTTTCTGAAGGAGCAACTGGGCAGTGTATCACAATATCCACCACAGGCCATAACTGAAATTGTCCATTCAAATCTAAATTGTCCTAGGGGCACCTGGGTGGGCTCAGTCAGTTAAACATCTATCTGCCTTTGGCTCAGGTCATGATTTCATGGTCCTGGGATGGAGCCCCACGTTTGGTTCCCTGCTCAGTGGGGAGTCCACTTCTCTCTATCCCTCAGTGTTCTTTCTCTCAAATAAATAAAATCTTAAAAAAAAAAAATCTAAATCGTCCTTCCAATCTGCCTAACAGTTTACTGTACTCAAGATTGCACTATGATTTATTTAACTCACTAATATTTCTGAGATCAAGTACATTTCTCTTGGATTTTTTTTTAAAGATTTTATTTATTTATTTATTTGACAGAGAGAGATCACAAGCAGGCAGAGAGGCAGGCAGAGAGAGAGGAGGGAAGCAGGCTCCCTGCTGAGCAGAGAGCCCGATGCGGGGCTCGATCCCAGGACTCTGAGATCATGACCTGAGCTTAAGGCAGTGGCTTAACCCACTGAGCCACCAGGCGGCCCTCTTGGATTTTTGATCTCTCATAATCTAATACCATATTATATATCTTGTCAAATTTTGCATTATCCCCCCTAAAGATTATAAGGGAAAAACACAAAGTCAAAATATGAAGACACACTATTAAAAAGCATAAAGACATAAAAATCACAAAATTTCAAAATTATCTTACAAATCCATTGGGAATGATTTGATTTCCTGGATTTCAAATGAAATATATATGTCAGATAAAGCAAGGTATCCTTGTGGTTTCAAATCTGAATGCAAAATAATTCCAAGCTTAAATAAAGTATGCAGCAGTCACTTAATGTCTGCTACGATAAACTCAAACCTGATGGTATTGGTAGGGGAAAAGGAAGGGTGAGCCTCAACAGAGAGGTTTCACTGTAAAAGCATTTGGGTTGGCTTTTCAAATCTCAGCCTTCATGATATAAAGAAGATAAAGACTGAGCTGTATGAATTTGGGGACTGAATAAAAGCAATTAAGATTTTGATTCTTTCCAGATCTTAGTTACTCTGAGTCCTGAGATGGTTCTGAGTCTTTTGCTTCTAGAAATGGAGGGTAATCTTCATTTGATCATATTTCTCCAAATGCAGGGCTCAGGTTTATGCAAAGATGTGTGGCATAAATTGGAGGGGGGGGGGCTCTTACTTTTAGATTCCAACGTAGGCATTGACCTGGTGATACAGGAAAGCAAGACCACCTAAATATTCTTAAAACAGGATGTGTTAATCAACTGTGGGTTATTAGAGTTACCAAACATTGGGAAGAGGCTAATACCCATTTTTAAGGGAAAAGTGGCATCATTATAGTAAGGATAAGTCACAGACTTTCTCCATTGTTTGAAAATATTTGAACAAGAATCTCCAGATGGCTCTTCTACCTGGGAGCTTATGCTAAGTACTTGGAGCTTGTGTGCCTGCTTAAACATTCAAGTGAATACTGTTGCTGGAAGAAATTTCTATTCGACTAACTACTTATGAGGGCTGTTTAAATGCACTCTACTGACCAACAAACAGGACAATCCTTTAAGTTGGGATTTTAAAATATGATTCTGATTATATGTTGAAGTCATTTTTCTTATGAAAGCCCATCTCACATTTCTGAAGTGATTAAGTAAGTCTGTTCAAATAGTTTGAAATAAATGCATCTGAGATAGGACTTTCTAGGATTGTATTTACTGCACAAAACCATATAAACATTAAGTGGAAGAAAAGATGGGTTTGGAATGAAAGTAGCTATTTACCTCTATGTATATGGCTATATCTTCATTTCACAGATAGAGCACATACACATATACCATATGCAGTAAAAGAGCACTTCTGAGTTCATATACTAGTGAACTGTAAACAACAGTTGCTATATACCAAGTGCCCTCTATCAATATCCACTGTAATGGAAAACGCTGGAGTAGCACTTCAGATCACTAACAGGAAGAGGAGAACCCTGAAACCTATCATTTAGACATCTGATGACAGCTCTGATGCAAGATGGCAGTGAAAAATTTATACCGAGGAAGGCCTGATGTGTGAATGAAGGAGAATTATTCTCTGGGCTATTTTTTAAAAAAAAATTCCATTTTCCTTCATGTGTCTGTTTACCAGCACTTCTTTGGGGGAGATTCCATTCTTTGAGGCAGTGATTTAGGGTCTATATTTCACTATCATTAAATACTCTGTTTCATGAGTATGAAATAACCCAAACTGCAAGAAATCTAAAGTAAATGTACTAGGTGCAGTGCATGATGTTTAATAAGCATCAGTATTTATTATAGTAGGAGGCAGAATTTTTGTTGCATTACACCTTTTGTTAAGTAGCCAGTTTAGTCAGTATGAAATCCTATAAAATGGGCAAAGATGTAAAAAGGAGTCAGGAGTTCACTAATTTAGAAATTCAATTATATGTCACTGTTTCATATCAGGGTAAATTACTTCATTTGAATTTTTGAATTTTTAGAGTAGTGCATGAAAGGTGACAGACTGACAGCACTACAGACTGAAATTCTTACACTACTTTCCTGAGTGTGAATAATATAAAAGAAAATGTACAAAACAGAATTACACATAAGTTTCATATAATGAGATTATAAATGAAATAGACACGGTGCGGAAATGGGCGAATAAGAAAAGTGCTTTCAGAAAAACTTTATTGAAGAGATAAGGCGAAAGGGAAGGGGTCAGTCGGTACTTTCTACGCTGTCCTCCTAGACATACATGTATGAGAGAACGGAGGTCAAATATCAACAAAACAACAATGTGTCTGAAGGGAGGCCTATGAATGACATTCAAGAGAAGTTAAAAGAAGAAATCTTCAGTGAAAAAGAAACAGTGACTCCTTGTAGTGAAGGTTATCATAATCAGGAGTGTAACAAGACAGGGGAAAAAAGATACTGCCACAGACAGAGCACAAAAGAAGACAATGCATAGGCATGAGGAACAAATGTTGAATTTCCATAGTTCTGATCCTAAGCCCCTTTCACAAGAACCCAACCTGCCATTCCTCACTGTGGGTGTCATGATGAAATCTACCATACTACTTTCTGTCACTAAGTTGTCAGCTTCCCTAAGTCTGTCTCTTCCTACGTAACCACCAGAACGTACTATGATCTATTAGTCATTTTCCTCCTCACACAGAAAAAGACAATAACTCAATGCTGAATTTTCCAGTACTTGAATCAAATGTTTCTAGTTGTTAATTTGATATTGATACCACTTTTTAATGGCCTGTGGGAGTGGATGAGTTAGACCCTAATGCCTTAAGACATACATTCGAATAGTCATGAATACATTGCAGTTATAGCTCTTATGGTGTTTTACAGGAAAGAATGACTATATCACAGTTTACAGAAACCAGTAAATATTAATTAATGCTGATATGGCTCTACCTATAATATTGAAGTGAAGAATGGAAAGTTGTTAGGGACATCAGAAATTACCTAGTTCAGTTCCTTTCTGTACAGATGAGAAAAAAATGAAAAGACTTACATGCAGCCCCTAGTTCCAAAAGACATGTGATTGCCTTAGCTGTAACCCCAAATTCCACAAATGATAATGCTTCTCCTTTATTCTATGCCACTCCACACTGCCTAAAGGCATGATTGCCATGAGGTCCTTGGTTATTTGTCCTAGTGCTATATCTCCTTGTAATACTATAGGCTCCACGGTGACATAGTCTTATGCAAGTTTTGGGGGTGATAGGCCATCACGGTAGTTTGTACACATAAACTGCTTTAATTCTGTGGACTAAATGGCTGTTGTTTTTTTCTTTTTCTGGTCAATATGGTAGGTAAAGTCAGTCAAACTGGTTCCTTCATGTAGATACTGCCTTACTATGGAAATGAATGTGGAAACATTCATCTTTGTCAGAAATTATGTCAAATTATTCAAATTTATTGGTGAATCACAGCAAACATCCCAGCTGATGAACATCTCAGTCATATGTTTTTTAGAGAACACTTATGGTTCTGAAAAGATAACATTACCATGAGCTTTCCCATTCTGAAGCAAAGATGTTTGGAGAGAAGATGGGGTCTGTTATTCAAGATAGTAATTTGTTTTAATCTTAAAAAAATTCCAAATATGTCCAGCACTGTAAGTATCGAAATGTACCCCTTCTGATAGTGTTGCTATTGTTTCTCTTTCTTCTTGTTCCCCTCTTTCAAGACCTTTAGGAAGCCACCTCTAAGACCTTTTTGTCAGTTTCCATCTTTTCCATAGACATACTGCGGCCTTCACATTAACACTGCTTCTCTGGCTTGAGGTAATAAACGATTAGCTACAGCACAGTGGTGTGATGTTCATGTTATTCTTTGCTGTACTACACTCAGCTACTGTCTCAAAAATTAATGCAAGTATATCAGGATCTGAAATTAACTTTTTATAGCCAAAAGCAACGTCCTGCTAGGAGGAGAAAAACCTATTATAAATGGGCTGGCATCTGATTGCTTGTAGATGGGGAGTACTAGGAAAATAACATTTCAAATTATAAAATGGTGAATGTAACAAAAGCTGCCCCATACTAACTAATCAGTGTTTTGTTTACGAACTGGTAAGGTCTAAATAGGGGATGTCTATTTTTAGTAAGTGACAAATCTATTACTGAAGATGAGAGATGAGGCTAAATTAGCTAATGCTTTTATGTTATGTTACACCGGAATAATAAGAAAAATACTTGTAAGAAAACTAACAGATAATATTTCTCTCTGAACTGTATATTAACCTTGAAAGTTTACTTCCCCCAGAAATCTCACCAAACTAGTCACTCATTGTATTTAAAAGCATACCTTGTTCAGTAAACATTAAGGAAATCACCTTGGAAAATTAGGAAAGGAAAAAAAATCAACCATGATAATGCACATATCAATTTCTCGGAGAAAAATTTTAAGTAATTTCTCGTTATAATACCCATGTAATAGAACCCAATATGGAGTCCCACAAAACAACGGTATTTTATAAATTTTGTTTAAAACTGCCCATCAGTTTATGCTCTGGTATTTTACTGGTGTTTCGATCAAGCTTCTCTATACTAGCAATATTTTTGTCCCTTTTTGGTCTGGATGTAAAATGTATGCCATCAAAAGTTTAAAATCTGTAAAAATACTTAATTTCTAATTACTCAGTTAAAAATCAGTATCTTTAGCAAATAAAACCAGGGCATGATCTAACTGAATGTTTTCTAGTATATAATGTATGGCTGGCTACAACTATAAAGAATAAGAATATAAAAATTTTACCAGTTCTCCCACAGATCTGATTAATTAGGAGAATAGAAAAAAAATAGTTGTCTTTATTTTATAGACCACTGATTACTTTCTACTTTTGGATAGGGGGGCAGGCAAAGGAAGGATGGGGGAGAGTTTTATTTTAAAAATAGAACAAACTCACTAATGTCCTTAGAGGTAACAGGTAGTTCCTTAGTGTGAACATGAGTATTTAGGCTTAGAATAGACATTAAGATTCTAAAAAATGAACAGAATAAACCTTTAAATTTTTAAGATATAAAATGATCATTGCTAACTGAAAAAGTTTAGTTTTGTGTTGTCATTTGTGTTGTGTTGTCATCTGATTATCAACTAGTAGCCATGGTTCTAATCTATAAATATAGTGACGAAAAGTCATGAATCCACTTTTCTCTACTCATTTTTAAGTGATCAGCTAAATTACAAGATTAAATACAGTCTTTAAAATACTTTAGAAGAACTGCAGGTCAATTTTGAACTAAGTACGTGCTTAAAAATTACAAATAAGACCAGTGAAATTCTATAAACAAAAAAGGTACGAATTATTGCTATTTGTGCTCTTCATTCTTATGCTTTGCTTATCTTTCTCTTGACCTTTATCCAAATGAATCACACTAACTCTTGAATGCTTTCTCTCACTTGATTTCTAAAGCTGTTCATCACACTTGCTGGCTAGAAGCACAGCTGGCAAGGGATCTAAACCTCATCACTGGGCAAACTTGCCCTTCTGGTTTTGCCAAGAATGACATTTCCAATGGGGAAAAAAAAGTTACTGTATGGGGCACTGGATACTGTATTTGTTTGTGAGAATCAATAGCTCCACCCCCTTTGTTAGTGCTACATATAGGCATTAGAAATAAAACCAAAATAACAAAGAATTAAATAGCCTAGAGTTCTCTAAATTCAATTGTTAATTAAAGTAGGAGCACAGAAATCAGCTGAGTATTTTTACTCATTTCCTGAAGAAAGATGCAACTGAGGATAAGCAGTGCCCCCTAGTGTCAATAATTACAGACACTAAAAGCTAAAGGAAACTTAGTAATGTTGACTGAACTAAAATTATTAAAAATATATGCAGTAATAAATTATAAATCCATTGTTATTCAAATTTTAAATTTTTACATGTATATAAAATTACGCCACCTAATCATTTATTTAATACTGATTTGCTCAGGAATGCATACTCACATGAACACACACACACATACACACACTGTACACAGACTGACATGGCCAAGATGTCCTTAATGTTCCAGGCAGCTCAGAAAAAATATTCCACCCAGCACAGCAGGCCATGCATGAAGCGGGTGTCAGCAAGCCCAGCAGAATCAGTCACTGTGAAGACGTCTAATAGGAACTGCTGAATACACAATACAGGCAGCATGGCCTGAATGGCTAAAGCGGAATGGCCAGAATGGAGTCCGAAAACCCATCCGAAACTATAATTAAACCTGTAATGAGTGTTTAAACATTTTTTTTCTCTTTTTTGCTGGTATGCGAAGATTAGCATACTTAGCCTATATTAAAGACTGATTTTAAAAACGGTCTAATTTTTACGGTGCATGTTCTGAATACTGGATCCTAAAATTTGAAATACAAATAGATAAAATCTACATTTGTCTTTAGAAGAAAATGCAACACACAAAATTAAAATATAAAAAAATTACACATACTGTATGGAATTGAACTGAGTAATAATCTTTCTCAATACAATCTATGAGAAAACTCAGAAGTTATTTTTAAAGAGCAATGGGATATCTACAGAGTGATATAGATGACAAGAAAGGTAAACTTAGCTTCTCCTTCAATAAAATACTTTCTAGGTTACTAGTTTATTAATAGCAATTTTTGATATAGAACCCATAAATGAAAGCAAACAAACAAAAACAATGTATAAGAAAACACACATACAAATAAAAATGATAAATAGAAAGGACAGAAAAAGCCAGAGGACTAGGTATATATGATGACAAAATTACTAATGAAAAACAAATTAATAAAAAACAATTGCCAGATTTTATTTGCATAAAAATACAAGGCAAAAAAAAAAAAGGATTTCAAGGCTATTTAAAACATGCATTTATATAGGAAATCATTTGTCAACTACTTTCCCACATAAACCAGTAATGCACATACTACCAGTTTGCAGTTTTAAAAGCAAGGAACATAATTAGTCTTTTATGAAAGGATTCCAGAGGGTGTTTAAATTGCTACATCTTTAAAATGAGGAAGGTGTAAACTCAATAGTTAAGTATGCATAAACACAAGGTCCAAATGATAGTTAAAAGTTGATAGGTATTTAGGACTTTTACTATAACTTCTGGCTAAAGCAGAAACTTGACACTTCCAACTATTTAAATTTAGTAAAAAGCTGTAAAATGCCTACAGTTGAGTTTTTTTAGAAGCTTAACTTTGGCAGGGCTGTTAAAATCTCGGGTTAAGCAGATGGACATATGTTCAATTTAATTGTATTAATACCTATTTCATTACATCATTAAAACTTCTGCAGGAAAGGGAATTTTATCCTAAATCAGTAAAAATAGGTACCTGCTTAGATAGGTGATAGTGAAAAACCAAAGTTGTATAATTGTGAGGGGAGAGGGCCAATTTTTTACTTTGCTGAACGGTTGAACAAAATGCTATTGCAATTAGCACTAAACATCAAGTACTTTCCTGTAAGTCTTCAATAGGCAAGAACATTACTTCTAGGAAGTAGTTGTGTTCTTTTATCTCTTTTACAAATCTTTGTTTTTATGGATATTTGTGGTTTCATCTTTAATTTCATTATAACATATTTGGCGATTATTTGTTATTAATGTAGGTACAAAGTGATAGGAGATTTCCAACCCCACCCTGCCACTGACCACATCACTTCCCAAAAGACCCAAGAAAAAGAGAGGGATGACTTCTAAAAGATAAGAGATAATGGAACACCGTTAAGAAAAGCATCCATCCTCAGAGGTAAAAATTCAGAATATTTTAGACTTAACACAAAACATTTCTGTAAGTGTAGATTTGGGGGATATATGAATAAATGTCTGGGCCAGCTTTTCTGTGTTGTAGAAAAGGGTAAGATAAACAGGTCCATGCCTGTTGAATGAGAACGATGCTGGGTTAGAAATATGAAGACTGAAGCTAGGTTTACACACAGCTGGATAGAAATGGTGAGTAGGAGCTATTATTATTCCTATAAGGTTAAAAGAAATGGAAAAGGTTTGTAATCCATGTATTCTATCACCAGCATTAACATGACCATGATTACATTTGAGTCTTCTCTAGAACATCTCAGATAAAAGAATTTGAAAGTATATGTACACAGACACCAAAAAGATAAATTTTCACAATGTGAGCTTTTAGCTTTAACTTCCTAAAGCCTACATAAAGAATGTTCAAATACAGATTTTCTTTTGCATCTGTGTTCTAAACACCTATAAACAAAAAGACTCTTGTAAAGTGCTTAGAGGCAGAAAAAGAGTATAAGAGATTAAATAATTTCAAAGGAAGGTATTTTCTTAACATATGTGTATTCCTTCAAGTAACTATCTCTTCAGGCATATGATACCACAAAGATTATTAAATGCTTCCACATACTTAAACAATCATAAATACGTATCAAATAATTGACCATAACATATTTTTAATCAACAACTATCATTACACTGAAAATATTTTCTTCAGGATGATAAAGCAAAACTGTACTACACTCTCAGGAATGATTTATATTGTTAAAAGTTGGAAAGAACAAATACAGCAGAAAGCAAATATTAGTCTTTGACATTATTTCTTTAGTCACAGAGAGATTTTAAATATTTACAGCTTGTTATATTTACCAACAGTGGTCAGTACTTGCTTATTAACCAATACATACCATTTCTAAAATACTATCTTGGGACAGGAGTAAGGAAAAGTAAGAGAAAGGCAGTAGGCTATTATTTTACTCAGAAATTATATAACCTCTTATTTATTTGCTTTATTTTCAGAAAAGTAACACTTTTGCATAAAACAGAGTATATCTTACTGATTTTTATATTTAATTGTATCTTGAAAAATTTAGAACTTTTACGTATACTGATGTGAATTAAAAATCGTAGTTACAACTAAAACTTAAGTTTTTAAGCAACCAGAGTGCTATATATAATACTATCATAGACAGCCACAGGAAATTTACAAGTATATCCTTAAAGATGAAAGATCAAACTGTGTATCATTAAACAAACAAAAAACTATTTTTTGAGATTTTATGAAGAGATACACTTTAATACATAGTTACTGATTAATAATTTTTACTACTAAGTTACCATGGTGTTACTAGAAATTCTCAGATTTACAATATGATACACTGGAAATATGGTAACTTCTAGAAATCATCAATAAATATATGATCTTTGTCACAGGGAAAAAATGAGAAGAGGGCTGAAATCAGTATATCCTTCCTTCTATGATTTAAAAATAATTATTCCTGTATTTGAAAACCCATTAAGCTTGAAAGCTTTTTAGCAATTTCTTGCTTCTTCATTAGATAAGGGGGAAAGTAATGGATTTCAGTGGACAACTTTTTACCAGCTATTTCACCATCTTTCTGTTTCCCAGCACCTGAAAACAAAGCCCACCCCATTCCCTCCCCCACCAAGTTTCCTCAGATATGTCTTACAAAGAGACTGAGCACAGAGAACACATTTCATATTCAGACCTTGATATCCCTGCACGGGAAAGGCTGGAGGACTCTTCTAAGTCTCAGGTCCTGAGTAGTACCTGAGCAGTAATAAAAAGAGTGGGCATGATACAACATCTTGACAGAATAGCACAGAGGCCAAGCTCTTTTTCTCCCCCACCAAATACTGAATTATTATTTCTCTAGTGTGGGTCCATTCAAGCAGCTAATTATGTGCTGTAAATTTGGAGGAGAAATACAGCAATTGTGACTGAATTATAGAGCAAAAAATCTGGCCAGCTGAAGTGTGTATTTATACCTATTCATAGTTGCACATGGTCACATGTGCTTGGGGTTGTCATTCAGTCCTATAAGGGGTTTTCAATGCATCTCCTGTCACACCATACACTTGTTGGTTGTATGCAGTCAATGGTTCTTCCACACAGCTAAGCAAAAGCACTTTCCAGCATCTGAATTAGCTTGTTTGATCATGGGTTGCTGTGAAATATAGACTCCTCTGACTTCTGAGGTAAAAGAGCTCTCCTCCACTCATGAGATTATTTTACATCTAGCAAGAGCTTAAGATATATACTTACTCATTCAGATATGCAAATTTAACCACCAGAGACAAGTAAATTATGCAAGATGATGTATGTTTCATTTTAGCTGGAAAAAAATGTGCAAACACTATACAATTCCATTTCAGAGAGCTATACTTGCACAAAGTTGAGATGCACTGAACAAAAGTTGCAAGGTAATATCCATGTTTCCACAGATTGGATTCAGTTTTGAAGAGCTGCTTTTAAGTAACTAGAGAGAGGTTTTTCATTTCAATACTTTCTTAAGCCTTTTTCATTGGTATTTTCACAAGTAATTTCCTCAAACTACCAAACTTATATTTAAACTTTAGAAAAAAAAATAAACTTTAGAAAAAATTACATCATTACTCTATGAATGTTTTTTCTTATTTATATGAATATATATATATATAAATGATTAACAACTTAACACATTTTAATTTAATTTAAGCTTCAATCACCCCCAAGATTAACTTTTCCAATATATGGCCCTGTTTTCTAACACATGTTATTTAAATTAATAATAACTGTTTACTGACATTTCCACTTGATGAAAAAATTTCATCTAACTCATGTATATATCTCATTAATGCTGTAGCTTTTAGAGACACCTTTAAAACAACAAATGACATTATCTAACAACCTGACATGGTTATTGCCCTTGTATAATAAACACTGAATTCATTCCAGGTTTAATTTTAAAGTATGAATTCTAGCATTTCTGATGCAAATAAAAGAAACGTGATCTCTATATTTTCCTATCGAATTTTACAAAACAATTATTAAAATATAAGGTTTCTGTGTCCTGTGATATACCAAGTGAGGCCACAGTGACACCACGGAGTGAAATAATGGGCGCGATGGTTTTCTGTGACATTTATTTTCTATACTTTAACAATTGTCAGAAATACTGACCTGTTTAATGAAGATAAAAGAGCATATATGAAAATGTCCTGATTTGTAGAAAGTGTTACTAAATATGCTTTCTGAAACCATTAAGGAATTGTCGTAGCAGAGTTTAATTACCAACAGCACAATAATCAAATTCAGCCATGACACATTTCTAAATCTTTGCCAAAAGTAAACCTTCTCATAAATTCACATAGGCTTTGATGAAACAGCACGCTGGCTGGGAGGAGGATATTGCCCTGCATCTTGACAGAAGCCTACGTTCGTCTACGTTCGTCTCACCAGTTCCTCACTAAAGATGTAGTAAATAGGTTGGGGGTAATGGGCATTTTCTTGATAATTAGATGTGCAGGCAAATATGTTCTTTGGCAGACAATATAAATGTTGATTTAAGGACTAGCCAATAAAGAGGGCTAAACTGCAAAACATTCATTGCTCAACTTCTCATAGATTTGGTTGAAGACTTAATTCTTAAACTCAGGTTTCCATTACCACCAAATAACACACTACCACAAAAGTTATGATATAATGAAATAAAGTTTACATAGTTAATACTGATATGCAGCTGCTTAATAATTTCCATATTTGACATACCATTCACATTTACATTACTTACTAATAATGATGAATAGTAATAGGTAAGTCATTCTGGACTACTGTTTCATTGTGAAACTAATAAAACTCCTTATTTTCTTAAACACACAAAGCAATGCATGTCTCACTGAAACTAAGGAATATACACAGCTAGTAAAGATAAGTGGTAACCTAACACAATACCAGTAAGTTTTAGTTTATGCCTAGGTTTAAGAGATCATTTTTAAAGAAAATGGTTTTAAGCTAGAAGCGAGATACACTGTTTTAAAAACAAAAATAGCACGAGATAAATGGCATATACTCTGGCAATTTTCTTTAACGTAGCTTTTTCAATATAATCTAGTCTACACTGCACTCAAACTGCAGAAACATCCAAATTAGTTAAGAAAAAAAGAGTTACTTATCCTTGCAAAAAGGGCCTATACTCAAAGGAACATCTGAATAAAATTGAGACATCTGCAGTAAAGTTTTACCTTCTCCCTAGAATGTTTGAGATGAACTCAGTGTAACACTGTCTTCCAAGAAAAGACAAAGTGATCAATGGAAGAACACATCAGGCTGCCTTGGACAGGCCAATCAATGCAAGAAAGAACCTTGCCCAGGGCCTTATGCAAATAGAAGCACGTCCTGCAACCTAGGGAGGGAACATGCGCAATAGATCAATTGGATCTAAAAAACCTTACAGCTATATCAGCTTCAGACAGTAAATATATACTGATGAATACCTCACACTTCCTGCAGATTCTTAAAGTGGGTTATTTTTAATAGCTGGTTAAAAACTCTTTCGGGGATCTAGAGTGCAGCAAAGAGGAAGAAAACATCATGGGAGAAACACTCAGCATTACCTTCGAGAGTGTGCAAACAAAATTCTGATTTCTTAAAATTTCTGGGCATAGCTGAATTTTGCTGATGTTTCAGAAGCTTAAATTTTCAGTATGTTTGTATTCATGAACTGGAAATGAAAACCTTAAAAAAAAGCAGACACTGTCTCAGGTAGTTCTTGAACAGGGAATAAATGAAAATGTTGTAGAAAAAATAATTCAAGATATAAAATTATAATCATCATTCTCAGTCACCAAAGATTATTCTCTATCGGGGGTTAACCTACTGATAGAGGAGCAGTTTTTCTTTTAAAGTTAAAATCTGTATCTCTAAAAACCACTCTAAAATCTGATTAGAATGCATAATGAGCTCAAGAGCTACTTAGTACACAAAGTTAGTACACAAAGCTCTATCCCTGTTAAAGGGTGTTGAAGGCAAGTCAGATGCTGTATAAGGCTACATCAAAAATGCTCAATTATCGGGTGTTCAAGGAAGTTCTTGTGCAAAATTATTTCCTAAATATCTTCATTTTTCATTTGTTTTTAATCCCACTATTTCCCCTTAGGAATTCACATTTTAAAAAAGCCCTTCATAACCTTAAAGAAGTCAAAATCATATTTTAAAAAAGAATTATAGTGTCAGCAACAATAATAAAGACACTACCAAAAGAATAAAAACCAGTAAATATCTGTTACTACATTATCTTTGAATTTTAAATATGAAAAGAGCTGCAGATGCATTTTCTAAAAGGTGTGTAGCAAATACTTCCAATGTTAAAAATAAAATACGTGATTTTCCTTTAGTTGCTGAAGTATGAACTTTCCTTAGCAAAGTCCTATGTAAAATATGAATTTCTGACATCTAATATAAAGTTCACTATGTAAAGCTGTATATTTAGCTATTTAAAGGGCACCAGATATCTTAAAACACTCATTTATTTAGCCAATGAAGAGAAATATGAGACTATGCAGGATAAACATAGCTTACTTTTTAGTTTTCACAGCTCCAGTGCTTTCTATATTGGTAAGATTTTACGTTTCCATTTAGTGTTAATAAGATTTTTTTCCTAAGGCATATGTAAATATGTCATTCATTTATTTTATCCTCTTTACTTAAAGCTTTATGAAAACTTTAGTATTTATATGGAGCAAGCAAGGAGATATAAATCAAAGCACCATAACACCCCTTTTTAGTTTTTCAAGTATTAGATATCAAATGCAGTGCTTTATAATAAATCAGAAAGGCATGAAGTAGCAGGTTAATTATAGGGACTCAAATGTTTCCTTGTTCCAATTTTAATTTTGAATGTAAGAATTTTGAGTCGTCTGGTATTCATAGTGAAATGTAAACTCCAATTTACAGTAAGTAAAATTCAAAGGATAAAGCAACTATGATTTAACTTTTTCTTACAATATTTAAATTGCTACATTTTCTCCACTATGCAGGAAAAAAAGAAAAACAATTTTAGAATACTATCAACTAATATTTGATGGTGTTGACATTATGATAGGCAACGAATAATGAAATTCTATCCTTCCTGATCTAAATCTGCACAATACGTGATTTTTTGCTTTTAAAAGCATATTCTCAGCTTAAAAAGTATGATATTCAGTCTACTAAATAATTTTGTACTTTACAAATGTAAGTATAGAATTTTTTTGAACGGAAGGTTCCCTCATTAATTAAAAATGTCCTATTTTAAAGATTTATTCATTTTAGAGACAGGACAAGAGTGCAGGTGCATAAGCGAGTCCTGGGGGTGGGGTAGGGGAACAGGGAGAAGGAGAGAGAAACTTAAGCAGATTCTGTGCTGACCATAGAGCCAGACACAGGACTTGATCTTATGACCCCGAGATCATGACCTCAGAGCCCGACATTTAATTGAATTTGCCACCCAGGTACCCCTAAAAAATGCCCAATTTTAAAATAAATTTATCTCACGCAGTTTTTAAAAAAAATCCGTCAGAGGGAAGACTGTTTCTTTGGTAAATTCATTAATTCTCACATTGGCTTTCGATTTTAAATTGGATTTCAATTCTGGATCTAATCCTTCTTGTGCAAACTTGGACAAGTTCCTCAACCTGACTTTCATCTGTACAACAGGGTTAATATACCCACCTAAAAGAGTTAAACTTAAGTTATAAAACACCTTGCTAAAACAATATTAATAACCACATTCAGTAGCATCCTAAACTAGTGCTCTCTTCTGAGGGGCAGTTTGCATAATGGTTTTAAGAATGGGCTTTGGAGCCAGAAAACTTAAGTATAAATTCTGGCTCTATCACTTACTGGTTGTGTGATCTTAGTACTTAAAATGTTGGTACCTCAGTGTCCTCATATGTAACTGAGAATAATATTAATACCTATATAATAGGGTTGTTTTAAGGATTGTATGTGTTAATATATACAAAGCATGTCTTAAAACAATGTCTGTTACTTGGTAGCTGCTGTGTTATAAAGCTATTACTTCCAGGTGTAACTTACAGATATGGATACGGCAAAGGAGCAAACACTGATAGCAAGATTTTTCCAGTAAGACTTGAAAGGTCAAGTCTATTTTGCTGGTATTAGAAGACAGCTGTCTATTTCCAAGCATGGAATGAGCTGCAAAGAAGAGCCAACCAAGGGCTTGGCCAAGGAAATTCATCTGCTTTTCAGATCTTCATAAACTGTTTTCAATTTTTCAGCTTACACTGAATTTCCAGAGCGCCACATCAAAACATTCTCAAAATTTAAACATAAATGATTTGAGGACTGCTGTTATTTTAAATTTTCCACACCTTCTTTCTACTTCATTAGTTTGGGTAATTAAGAATTGATTAAAATTGAAAGTCTGCATGGAACGCACAGAAAGAATAAGCAGTAAATAGGACAGAGAATAAAAACTAAATCATCATATACTTCAACAGAGAAATGTAGACTGGAATCCTAAAATATACGGAAAAACCAGGAGGTTGTTTTAGAGATAAGAGTCACCATCATCAGTATATTACACCATTTATACGGGCATAGGTACTTGATGAGAGAATAAACACACTAAAACCCAGGGTAACAAAATGAGAGGTCTGCCTTCAAAGGGAGAAAAGATACACTTAAATGCTTCTCATCTGTAAAATGGGGATAACAGTACGAAGCTCACAGAGATTTATAAGGATTAAGTGAGATAAAATTTATTTATATAAAGTATATGGTAAGGACAGTGGTGCACACTAAGTATCATTACAAGTATTAGTGAAGCTCATGATGAACATTAAGATGCTGTTGTTACTTTCTGATGTGTAAGACACTCACAAATGCCAGTTCTATTTAAAATGTCCATTTAAAAAGACACTGCTATGAATTGCTTAGAACTGTTCCTGACCCAATCATGTCTTGGGTTCCCATGGCTGGCTGACACATTATATAGATTCCATTATAATAGCAATGACAGGGCTCCAGGAGAGTGAGAAAGGGCACTAATACAGCCATCAGATTTGAAGGCATCTATTTTACTTGAAAATCTCTTCTAAAATCTTAGAGGAAATGCAAGTGTTACCAGATGTGAAGGTTTATAATATACTAAAGATAGTTAATATATGACTACACATTTAATATATGGATATACTGTAAACAAAAATGTCTAATATTTAGATATTCTAAAAATGCAAAACTGAAAATTTAAGGCTCAGTGTGTAAAAATGATATGATAAAAAGTATTATTACATTATTAATGACATGGGAAATAGGAATGTTTTCTGAGGTAAACTGAGCAGTAATACAACAAAGGCAATGTATAGGGGCTAGTGATCTCATATCATTTTATGACAATTGTTCATAGGGCACCACTTTATTGAGAAAGTCAAGATTTCTTTGTTGTTAGCTGACAGGATACTAGAAATTTTTGAAAATCAACATTTATAATTATACAGCATCCCTTGATGTCTTATAACTGGAAAGAAGTCAAGATAGGGAATTTACTGTAAGAGAAAGCTGAGGTGCTTTATCTTTCTGACCAGTGCCTCTCTTTCAGAAAGATAAATGCTGAGTTTTTCTTTTAATACTGATGTCTGATAACTGTAGTACAGAAATTTGGAGATAAGATGTTAGAAGGTAGATGTCAGATATTAGATGTTAAGAATATTAGGCATAAACTAGATACATTAGAAATTGGAACTTTTTAATCATTTGACTCAATTATAAAATTGTCATTGAAATATTAAATAGAAAATTTTGTTGTATTCTCATACTCTTTAATAAACTTCTTTATGGGAAAAATTCAAATAAGGTTTTGAAAACTAAAGAAATCTGAATACACTAATACATATTTAAATAGGCAATTTTTTTTTTTCCTAGAGTATATAAGATTTAACTTGCTCAATTTAATCAGAGAAAACAGAACTAGTTTTGGGGTTAGGTTTAGGTCTGGCTACTTCCCTTGAGTAGAGATTTCAATATCTTCTTAGCTGTTTTTCTTCATTCACTGACCAATTTCCATTAAGGCCCTTCTAAGTGTCCAAAATTTGGGGGTCTCAGACAATACCTCCTACACACTCAAGCATACTGATTCTAAATGTCCCTGTTTCACATCTTAAATAATGAACTTTGTTCTCTCGTCCACCCTGCTTTGCACTATCTTGTGGCTCAATATGAATGCCCACACCTTACTTTTCTTCATCTGACTCAAGGAAGCACCATCTGAGATCTACTTCTGATAACTTATCTCTATATAAATATAGGATCAAAACCTATTTATTGAGTATATACTTATTATAGGCCCAGCCAGGCTAGCAGCACAATAGGAACCACAGAAATAGGAATCACAGAAAATAATGAATTTGTTATTTATTCTCTGCCAATTAAGAAAAGGACTCTGAGATGACTTAAAGCAAAATATACTTATGAATTAAGACACTCAATACATGACCAAGGATGAGAATAATTAATAAAATAAAAAACTAACCATAACTCTGGGTTTATAGGAGATGAGGGTAAAACATCATTACTGAGTTTTTATTTTCTGATAAAAAGATCCTATCAATTTATTAACAGAAACAATCCTTCCCAATACTTAACCAAGCCAAATTTATGTTGTGGATTTTCATTTTGGGGCAGTAACCATCTTGGCTACAACCCCACTTCACAAGCATCTTGCTATCTATCACTCTGTTTAAATGTGCTTCCTATTTAGTATGTCATCACCTTCTTGCAGCCAGGTATCATGTGCTTTAAGCTGTTTTCCCAGTATTTCTCCCCGAGTGGGATGTTCAAATGAAAAAAAAAAAAAAGAATTAGTATCTTTAAAAGTTTTCTAAACCATTTATTGTTTGGAGGGCAAAATATTCAAACCCAAGAAATAATTTCTATAAAGTCAAACTTATGAGATCCAGGTGCCTTTACTGTGATCTAAATTTATTCACTGAAAAGGTGCTGAAAACCAATAACAAAAAATATCAGAAGAGAGAAAACTGACATAAGTATAGGGGTTAAAAGTCTCCAACTCTAAAAGTTAAGAACACAGCAGCTTAGAAGAATATCACTTTGTTTCTCTGGGCACAAAAGGTTTTACACCCATAGTGTGATCATTTCAGAGCCATGAGAACAGGAAAAAATGATAGCTCTTCCGACCTCATCCCCTTTATTGCCATAGAAACCTGGTAACCAGTACACCAAGGATAAGCCTTGAGTAACTAAATAACCTTAAATGCAGTATTCTACTATATCCCATTCTGACCTAAGCCACATAAATTGGACTTCAGCCTTGATTCATCATTTTATAATCCTTTTGATGTTTTTGCCTACTGCTATAACCTCTTTCTTTCTCAGGAAAGGATTCCATTTCTAAACTCCTAGCCAGTGCTTGAAGCCTTAAATCTTGTTTTGTTTATCCCTTTCCCAGTGTTGGATCCTGTTCTTTTTTTCCCTTTCCCTGTAATGCAGTGATGCACGGTATGGTGGGGAGAGAAGAGGTACTCGTAGAACCAGTGACTACATTTTATTTACTCATTTATCACCCAATGCCTTGATTTTCTGTTCCCTGAAACCAGATTATACCTCTTAATTTAAGCCTAAATTCACCATGCTCTACTGAGGCTTTCCTAGTAATGGTTCACCTGCTATTCCCTCCAAAGTCAATCTCTCCAGCTAAATTAGCTCTTCCTGAACCCATTCTAAACTCTAAGTAATGAGACCTCTGCCCACATCTGGCTTCTACCTTTGTTCTCTCAAGCTGTATCCCAACATGGACCTAGTATGCTTTGAGTCTGAGTCCACCTGGCTTCGCTTATTTAAGGAGGATTGAAGTCTAACTTCTAAAACAGAAGTTAAATGATTTTGCTTATAAAATTTTTGTCCTCTAAGAGCCCTTTTCAACTTGTGGTGTCAAATCAGAGGTGTCACGGTAGTTGGGAATCCTATTTGGGGAAATGCTTATATTGAGTGATTATCATAATGCTGTAAGTATAGTAAAAATAGCCTCTTTATTAACTGAAATGTGTTTTTTCTCCAATTCCCATAATAAAAAGGTCTAAAATAGTCAATCATGCTCTTATACTTACAGTAAAATGCAAAATCTCTCATTAAGGTATTTTATAAAACCAATGAAAAGGAAGTATTTCTTGTAGAAAGATTTGTATCTAACAAATTAATATTTCAATTTCTCTGGGTTCTCCTTAACATATTATTGTGCTAATTTACCACTGGTTTCCACGAAGTCTGTTGAGTCAACAGATAGAGTGCCCAATTTTGCAGCTGCACAGTCGTAGGGCAATAAGACCTGGATGCAGCCCATTTATGTGGATACTGAAAAAGCCTTTTCCAAAGGTAATTCTAATGGAGTAATATGGTCTTTTTTCTACAAGAAGATTCTTATTAAAGATTAGTGAAATTTTTCTCCATGTCAGACTTTTGAGCAACGTGATCTTGGTGTGAATGAGGGATATAAGCATTAAGAAGCACACAAGGTCCTTAGTGGAAATGATCTAACAAGAATGAAAACAATCACAAGTAACATCATACTTAATGGTGCTTGTGGTGAAACAATGAATGCTTTCCCCTTAAGACCAGGAACAAAAGGATGTTTACTGTAGCTACTGTAGCTATTCATCATTATACTGGACAGATCAGTTGGGGAAGGAGGGAAAGGAGAGAGAAGAAAAGCAAAGCATCTTGATCAGAAAAGAAGTAAAATTAGTTTTATTCAAGATCACATGATCTTGAACATAGAAAATTCTAAGAAATTAATACATGCACACAAATCAGAACATGAATGAGTGCAGCAAACTTATAGAATATATGTCCAACACATAAAAATTGTATTTTTACACTAACAGTGAACAATCTGAAAATGAAATTAAGAAATAATTTCACTTACTTTAGCATAAAAAGAGTAAAATACTGAGCAATAAATTTAACAAAAGAAGTGTAAGCCTTGTACATGGAAAACAATAAAACATTTCTGAAAAAAGATCTAAATAAATGGAAAGAAAGTCTATGTCCATGGAATGGAAGACATTATTAATATGGCCATACTCTCCAAATTGATCTTAAAATTCATATGGAAATGCAAGAGACCTAGAATAGCCAAAACTATCTTCAAAAAGAACAAAAAAGTTGGAGAGTGCACACTTCCCAAGTTTAATACTTACTACACAAAGCTACAATAATCAAGATGGTATGGTACTCGTTTAAGGAGAGACACATACGTCACTGAAATAAAACTGAGAATCCAGAAGCAACCCCTTATGTATTTATGGTCAAAGATGAGAAGAAAAGCCAAAGGGGGAAAGAATAGTCTTTTCAGCAAATAGTGCTGAGACAACTGAGTATCCCCACTTAAAGAATTATGTTGAGCCACACTTCACACAAGGTACAAAAACTAACTCAAGTAACAAAAATACAAACTAGACGAATTTAACTTCATCAAAATAAAAAAGTTCTGTACTTCAAAGGATATCATCAAGAAAGTGCAAAGCTACCCCACAGAATGGGAGAAAATATTTGCAAATCATGTACCTGATAAGGGATTTGTATCAGAATATACAGAGATTTCTTAGAACTCAACAATATAATGACAACACAAAAAAACAGACAAAAATTTTAGAAGATATTTTTCCAAAGAAAATACATAAATGGCCAATAAGCACATGAAAAGGTGTTCAAAATCATTTGTCACTGGAGAAATGCAAATAAAAACCATAATGAGATGCCAGTTCACCCCCACTGGAATAGCAGAAATAAAAAAGACAAACAACAACAACAACAGTGTCTCCAGTAGAGACACTGGAACTCTTCTACATTGCTGGTAGGATTGTAAATATGGGGAGTGATGGCTAATAGGTATTGAGTTTCTTTTGTGATGATGAAAATATTCTAAAATTAGATGGTGGTGATGGTTGTACAACTCTGTGAACTTACTAAAAACCACTGAATTGGACAGTTTAAAAGATGAATTCTATGGCATGTGAATTAGATCTCAAGAAAGCTTTAAAAAATCTTATTTATATCTCAATAAGAGAAAAAAATCTAAAAAATCTTATTTATATCTCAATTATATCTCAATAATTAACCTCAAAAAAATTTTTAAAGTAAATAAAGGAAATAAGCAAAGGTAAGCTAATTATTAAAGAAAGAGTATATTAGGGCACCTGGGTGGCTCAGTGGGTTAAGCTGCTGCCTTCGGCTCAGGTCATGATCTCAGGGTCCTGGGATCGAGTCCCGCATCGGGCTCCCTGCTCGGCGGGGAGCCTGCTTCCCTCTTTCTCTCTCTGCCTGCCTCTCTGTCTACTGTGATCTCTCTCTGTCACATAAATAAATAAAATCTTTTACAAAAAAAAAAAAAGAAAGAAAGTATATTAAACTCCTAAATGGGGATGAAATGTAAAGTTTCCTAGACTATTTGCATACATTGCTATATAAAATTATGAGGATATAGTTATAATTTACTTTAATAATTTTCTTCTTTGACTGAGAAGACTATACTTTGAAGAGGGATTCAGAGAGAAGCAATCTTCAGTCAGCAGAAGGGATGATGACACTGGTAGAAAGACAACTACGAGAGACTAACACCAGGAACAGAAAGGGTAGGTATTACTGTCTGATGTGAAAGAATTGATTAGGCAGAATTCCCAAATTAGTCAATATTCCACGGAAGGCACAAAGAATTATTAAGTTTAATTAGTAAAAAGGTTACTGTTAGTGCTCAAACTCTCTATACAGATCAATTGACCTTGCAGATATTTAAGCCTCCTCATGTTATTGGAGTATATATTGCTTCCAAACTTGGGGAGGGGTGGTAGAACAAGAGTCCAGATAACTTGGGCAAGATAAGATTCAGAGATAAAAAGACAAAAACAAAACTAATTAGTAAAACAAAACTTGTTTTCCTTTGTGAAACATAAAAATACTACAGAAAAATGGGGAGTTAAGTGAGAATACTTTGTGAAAAATCTAGTAAGGAGGGAAATTCTTTCACTTGGAAGGGGGAAATGGCAATGGCAAAAATGAAAATGAGCACCTCCTGTGGACATCTGGACTCATATTTAACTGATTAAATTCCTCAAAACCAGGAATTTTCTAATTTAATCTTCAAACTTTGTTGTGAGGTGGGTACTTTTAGATGAGGACACAAATCATCATAATTTTTAGGTATCAGAACTAGGATTCAAACCCAGGTCATCTTCTGAGTTTTGTGTTCTTCTACTACACTGGGCTTGGAGGGCAGGAATGGATGATAGTTGAGATGGGGCAACAGAAGTAAGGAAATCAGACTAGAATTCAAAGCTTCCACTGGGAAAAATATAGTTGGAAAGAAATGATCACATTATACAGAGGGTCTTACAGTTACAGAGAGGAGACAAAATTCAGCAGATAACTGGAGCCAATGTGATTCAGGAATAGCCTGGTAAAAGGGGTTTTTAAATAATATTATCTACGGTGTGCTATATAGTGTGAAATAAAGAGTAAAGAGAGTCAGTAGGAAACGGGTAGAAGAGTACAATGATATAGTTGTAAAATGATTAAATTAACAGTGGGCAGAGAGAAGAGAGGACATGATCAATATTTCAGAGGAAAATGACAAAGTGTTGGGTGGTTAGATATGGGACAAAAGGAATACAGTTAACATAAAAATGAAGAAATGGAGTCATTCCTTCAAACAGTGGTCCTCTTAATGCTTATTAAAAATCATTTGAGGGGTGCTTGGGTGGCTCAGTGGTTTAAGCCTCTGCCTTCGGCTCGGGTCGTGATCTCAGGGTCCTGGGATCAAGCCCCACATCGGGCTCTCTGCTCAGCGGGGAGCCTGCTTCCCCCTCTCTCTCTGCCTGCCTTCTGCCTACTTGTGATCTCTGTCTATCAAATAAATAAATAAATAAAAATCTTTAAAAAAAAATCATTTGAGTAAAAGTTAAAAAAAATCAAACTCCAATACACAGGTAACTCCTGTGAAGTTTACTAACAAATCTCATCTGTATGTATAACTCTCTCCTTTTCTTTTTTAAAACCCTGACTTGATATCTCATTTATTCATTTATTATTAACCACGCAGTATGTGCAAACACTTCCCCCAAATACCTATGTATCAGCATAATCATTGTTTATTATTATTTATCTGCTGTGCTTGGATTCCTTTTATATATTTCTTGATATTGTATGTATGGGGAAGAATATACCATACCCTTTTTCTTCTCATTCAGCTTTCTGGATTCAATGTCACTAAGCCATGTAGAATCTCCTCCTTAACAACTAGAATGCGTGCTTACTCTCACTGCTTCTATGTGGGTAAAGCCCTTCACTGGATCTCACTCGGATTCTTGCAACTAACTCCTAAAACTAGTATTACCAACAATCAATCAAAAGATAGTTATCTATACTACTTGCAAGGCATGAAATAAAAGTGAATACGGGTGATAAAAATAACCTCTGATTCTTCTCTTTAGGAGCATACAAAATAGTTACATAAATTAAACCATCTTCCTATAAAATAACTCAAAAATTAAGAGAGCATCCCACACAAGTTGTATCCATCCCATACATTAGCATGCTGTTTGTATCATGTAGGCAACCAAATCAGAAATTCATTCCATTTTAAATGGCAACTTATTTTTGTTCTACTACCAACATTTTAAAGTAGGTCTGTAAGAAGTCTTTTTGGCCTGAATTATTCTGGTACTACGATGGCTCAATTTTTCTTTGCCTTATCCCTTGCTTATTTTACCTCTCCGCAATTCTTGATTCCCAGTAGCTTTTCTCACTGATCACATTAGTAGCAATATCTAATTTACTTCGTTCTTTGTAGACAAAATGTAACTGACGCTTCTTTAAGGTTATAGTTAGCTGATGTCCCTGAAGGTAAACCCAAATACTTTTAGTCGCATTCTATTTTCTCTTCAGCGTAAATACAAATCATGCTTCAGGCGTTTTTTTTCTTTCTTTCTTTTTTTTTTTTTTAAAGACTGACCCAGAGTAGACTGAGCTTAAGTGTCCTCACACAGTTATGTCCAAAAACTAGTCCTCTATCAGCTGCTGAAGGTCAGCTTAGGTTGCCTGAAGGCTAGGGAGCCCAGCATGGAACAATGGCAGGGAAATAGCATTCCCTTCATTCCTTAATTCACATGCAAGTGAGGTGCCAATCAAGTGCTGACAAGCATGGAAAAACCAAAATCAAAAGTGGGTAGAGATACACTTTCAAAAGGAGCAGTTTTCACACATTTTAAGTGATGTTTTTAGTGGTGGTTGTGAACATATCACTAATAATATGGAAAAGGAAATAAAAGCCAGAAGAAAAATGATAATTTTATATCAGCTAAGATGATTCAATAAACTAATGAAATACATTTACTGAAATTGTTTAATGTGTTTTATAAAAAAAAGCATCAATACTCTCACTTTGGCTAAAGAAAGAAATTTGAATGCAAATTGATTTACTGAACACTGCAAACATGGAAGGTAAGGTGAGCTGAGATTGGAAATGGGCACTGACAAGTGAAAGCTAACTTCTTTCCAAATATAAGAAAATTTTAAGGTTGCTTAATTTTGTCAAAGTATCAGCTAGAAAGACAAGAGCAAGGCACTTTGAAATGACCAACAATGTAAGCAATGGAATCACTTCATTAAAGTGGCTAGTGAAAGACATGATGAAAACCTTAAAAATGTATTGTTTTTAATGACAGTTAATTTTAAAAAATGAGCTTAAATTTGACAACTGATATAATGCAAAACTAAGCTTCATTATTTGTAGACGATTTTCTGAATGAATTTGGTAAATGTGTTTTAGTTATGACTATTTATTCTTTCATATATGAGAATTTCTAAAAACAGAAATTTAAGACTTTGTAAATGAAGTTTTAATAACTAAGTTTTTATATTGAATCTATTTCAATATGCAGAAAGGATAACATTGGACAGATACATTACTTTTTAAAATTCATTATCAATTCATAAAAATAAATAGTTCTTTCCGTCTTCCCTATTGTCTTTAATGACTGAATGCTGAAACTGCTACTTAGAGCTGTCTTAACAGCTATTTTTACAAGGATCACAGAAAGTTTAGAGCATTAAAAATTTGGGTTGTTACCATATGGTGATTATAAATGCAGTGAAAAGGATATTATTAATATCACTTTTCTCATTATTTTAGTAAACTGTATACTGTTTTTATGAGCTTAGGTCCAAGATTTACTACCATAAAATGAGCATTGGTTTTGAAAATAAACCTCTTATTATAAATACATTTTTCAGGAGAAACTCAACAATTTAAAATAGGATATAATCATAAATGTTCTCAGTTTTCAAAAACAACAATTAGAAAAATATGAAAGTCCCACAAATATTTTGTGCTCTAAATGTAAAAGTAATTTATTTTTAGATATCTATTAGCAGCACATTTAATATTAAACAATTATACAGAATTTTAATTTAATTAAATGGCAATATACATTTTATAATATGAGAATATGAGAGTGGTAGAAAAACAAACTCCATGCATTCAAACATGATACTACAAACTAAGACTGCCCCAAAAAGAAGGGGGATGGAAAGAGATAGCGACAAAGAGAGATAGCGAGATTTCAAGAGGGAGTACGTAGAGAGCTTTTAAGCAGGAATAAAATTTTATGATAATTCAAAAACAGTCAAACTTGACTGAAAGGATTTAATGCCTGATGGTACAATGTACTATTGTGACAAAATTCTAAAAGATAATTTAAGATGTCCACAATTCACTTTCTTGTAAAGTTAACATTAAAATTTTGAATCCATGTAAAACAATTTTAAGCATTATACTCATGTTAAAAAATCCTGAGAGAATAAATATTTGCCAACATTTTAAACACTGTTACTTTTCCCCAAAGAATATCAGGGAGAATAGGAAAGAACAGTATTCAACTTTCAGGAGAAAGCAAAGGTTTAAAACCATTTCAATGATTTTGTTGTTTCTTTAACTGTGCTATCTTTTAAAAATCCTTTTGAAATTAAATAGAAACATAATGGCCTTAAACATATTATTAATCAAGCTTTGTCAAAAATTTATGTAAAACTCCTTAGTGGTTTTAGTTATTGTTATTTGCTTAGCGGAATCTGTATTAGGTCAGGAACCACTTTTTCTTCATTTGCCACCATGTGTACGCCCCTAATAACATACCCCCATTAAAGTTACTTCACAAAAAGTAGCAAGTATTATGAAGTTGAGATAATCGCCATTAATATTTTCAAACCTAAACAAGGTACATTACATTAAATAGACTTCTCAGTCCTGGTGTTGCCTGACAGATATGTGATGTGCCAGTGGTTATATTATATTCCTCCTCCCATGCATGCACCTCCTGCAGAGACAGCAGACTACAGAAGCTGACCCTTACTGAGACCATCTTGTCTCTCTGACAAAGCTCCTTTTTAACTTCTTACTTACTGGTTACTTCCTGTGATGGAGAAAAACTTTAGCTCAGCTTGTGATAATTTCACAGGCCCTGAGGACCCTGACCCTAATAGCCTCAAGGTCAGAAGTCAAGTCTTGTTCTGAAACATCTGTGTGCTTTATATTAAAGTGGAACAAAAGTAGAGAAATATCCACCAGTGTGTGACAAGAAGGACAGGCAAAATAGGACTGACATACTGGTCATCTGTTACTCTGTCATCTTAAGTTCATTTAAAAAACTATCCAATATTCACTTAAATTCCAAATCTGAGGCACAAAAGGCATTTATGAACTGTCTTAGAGTAAAAAAAAAAGGGGTGGGGGTGGGGGAATTTATGTTTTATAGTAATCTGGAATATGGGTAGTCCTGCAGGCTTTCAGACACATTTTAAGTTACTCTACAAAGCCAATGAAATTTCAAGTTTTAAGTAATTTATGGCTTACAAAGAAAATGTAAGGTACATATATATGTTATGTGTGTGTGTATAGATCTATATTTGTAGGGGTTAAAAGAACTGAAAGACAACATTCACAACTAGTCTGTTAAAGAGCTATCTTAAAATATCTATTATATATTAAAATAAATAAATGCAGCAGAATTAAAAGTACTTGAGACTAATTTCTAAAAAAGTGAAATCCATTTAATAGAAGATTTACTTATTTATCGATCTTAAGAGTACATAAGCATTTGTGAAGTTAGGTCAGCTAAGATATTCTCAGGTGTCATGACCAGTTTTATATCTAAATCATGTGGGTGAGCAAGAAGGTATGGGGAGGTTGAAAAGGCCATGAAAATATATTTAATTTCCACAGCAAAGAGAAATGCACACCAAAGTTTTCAAACAGAAGTTAGACAACAACGCTGGTCCTGTTTTTAATGTCCATGTTATTTGGATTTAAAATTGCCAAATGCACTTTTATCAAATTTGTCACTTTATTATAGCACTGTTACTTCCCTGTAACAGAAGGTTTATGGACATGGAGGCATAAATTTTTCATCAGTGCATTTTTTGTATTGATTATATCCCATTAGCCACTCATACTGGCAAAAGGTGTGGCACCTGTAACATTGCATATGATACAGACAAAATTGTTAAATCTTTATAATTTTTTCTATAATGTACACAACCTTCACTCCAAGAATCAGGTTACTTTGAAATGCAAAGATTTTTACGCCAAACAATGAACTCCACTTAGCAGATTAATGGAAACCTTCTAATGGTTTAAATACAAATTATATGAACTCTGATCAAGTATCAAGTACTGACTTGTGGAGATAAAAGTTAAACAAAAGAGTCTCCAATATTCAAAAGGTTTCTTGAAATTTTAAACAGTTTACAAATAACACATGCTTCAATAGTTGTACATATAACACAGGAAACATAAGTATCATCAAATCTATGAAAATGCTCTACACTATAGAAATTAAGAAGTAATATGTGAATAAGGAATAGGCAAAAAGCTTTCTGGTTAGCACTGAAAAGCTCTGTCACAATAAAAGAAATAAATACACTCTTCTAAATATTACTGTTTACTCACAATATTTTGTTTTTACCTTTCTTAAAGTAATTTAAGTAATGATATCAATTAAAAGTGAGTGGGGAGGACAAGCCTGTAAAGAGTTTGGGAATTAAAACAGAGTTACATGTGCACTCACCAGTTCAACGAAAGCAAGTCCTCCATAGCTGTGAGCAACAAAAAACACATTCTCAGCTGCAGACTGAGCTATGAAATGGTCCCACACATAGACTGCATGTTCTTCAGGAGAACCATTTTCCTAGAGAGAAAACAGCTATCATGTATTATGCACTGTGTCTAATTATTATCATAGTAATCAAAAATTAAATTATATGCTTGCTTACATAGCCTAAAAATAAGATGGTTATAGATCATTGAAAATAATATCAATATAAAAGAACTATACTGAAAATTCAAATAAGAGAATAAATTAAAATATTCAAGTATTAGTAAATAACTGCTAAGCTTAATTGCTACCATGATCTTCAGAAACAAAATATTCAAAATAAACATATTTTGAGGGGAAATTACATTCTGGTATATCTAAGATATTAAAATATATATGTATATACTTGGGAATTGCAAAGCAGTAAGTTATAGTGGTCTTATGATAGAAGGTTTAACACTAAAAAATTCAGCTACATTTCTACATGTGTATCTGAAAATACTTCTATTATAAGAAATATACATCTAAATTATTTGATTTATAAAATTTTAAGTATCTTTATAAGCTAAAAGTAAGCAGAAAATTACTAACAAATATTTTAAGTATCTCTGTAAGCTGAATATAAGCAGAAAATGACTAACAAATATTCTCTATTTAAATTATTTAAAAATAGACATTTTTGTAAAAGTATTTTCCATACACATTTTATTTGTAGAACTGGGAAATATCTAAACATATAAACCTGGGGGCTTCCATATTTCCCCTAGCTTGCTAAACCCTAATAAATGTATGCCTCTTGCTTTAATTCTAACAATTCTATAATAATTTCTTTTTTGTTATATTTATTTCATTAGTTGATACATGTTGTGGTTAAAGCTAAAACCTGGATAATGTGTGTGTGGGGGGGGAAGCCCCAAAGAACAAACTGATAAGATCATGAAAACATTTTGTATGAATATATCTTTGAAGCTTTAACACCAAAGACTAACTCCCTAAAAATGTTATGGTATTAGACAACGAAGACAAGTTATTCACATTTTCCATCTTCAAAATTGTATAATATCCTATTAAGGTCCAAAACATGACTTCCCTTGCCACCTAGAAGCTATTGTTCCCTCATGTCTAGTTCTATCCCAAATTTTTCTTCAATGCTCCAAACCCATATATCCAAGCGCTTGATAGTCATTTACTTGTTGATGTCCCACAGATATTTCAACCTCAACCAGTTCAACACTGCACTAGAAATTTCCTCTACAAACCTAAGTCACCACCTTTGCTCCCCACTTCCAGGCAATATCTGGGCATTTTTATTGTTCTCTTACTCCAATTCTACATATAATCAATCATTAAAATCTCACTGATTTTGTCCCCAGCTGTATCCTAAATCCGACCACTTCTCTCTGTTCTCATTCCCTCTGGCTTAGCTCAAACCATTATCATTTCACAAGTGAAGGACTACAATGGTTCCCAGCCCATTTTTACTGCCTTTAGGATTGCCTATGTAAATGTTCTAATTCTGTAGCAGGAATGAACTTCTAAAATGCAAATATGAACATGCTGCCAAGTTACTCACTTCTTATTAGATGCTTCAAAGCGGAATCATTGCCCTCAAGATCGAGTTCAAACTTAATATGACATTTAAGATCTTTCATAATCTGGCTTTTACTTTTGACTGCATCTCTTACCACTGCTCTGCAATATAAGGTGATCCAAAAGGCACCCTTTTCCCCCAGCAGGAGATCACAGAGAACACTCTCTGTGTTCTAACTGCAGGGAACAACTTCCAGTAACTTAATTGTGCAAAACTTTCTTTTCTCTGTGCTATTTCCTTTGTTTAGAAAGTGAGTCCTGTGCTCTGCCCTCACTTCACCCTGCATAATTTCTACTTCTTTTTCAAACTCAAACAAGACATCAACTTTTATCAAAAGTCTTTCCTATCACCCTCAAGACTGGGTAATGTCCTACAATGTCTTGTGCATGCTCCCATTATAATGAATAATTTGTATTGTAATTGCTTGTTAGATTATCAAAGTCTTGAGGCCAAGAGCTCTGCCTTGTTCACTAAATCATTAAATTAGTATAATAAATAAATGATGAAAATACAACATTTATCTTCAGGATGATTGCTTACAACCTTGTAGTCATATACTAAAATACAAATACTTTAAAGAAACCTATTAATAACATACATATGAAATTATCCACAGTTAAAGTATATAAAATAAATAAAAGAAGGATAATTGGAAAGAAATCCATGTAGGGTATTTTTGGCTTTAATAATTTAGCTTCCATTAGTTTTAAAAAGTAGGAAATGGTTATCATAAAAATCAGCACAGTGGTTAACTTTAAGGACGAGAGACAGAGTTGTGAACAGGAAAAAGACTTCTACTGGCTGGCAATGTTGCATTTCTTGACCGGAGTAGCAGTTACACAGATGTATTCCTTAAAGTTACAGTCAAACCGACTAATACAAACTTAGCACTTTTCTGTACATGTATGTAGAGAGACCACAGAATTTACTATACAAACTTTTAAGAGTGAAGAAAGATACTATTAGTTATTGTATGAGAAGAACAAGTCTAAACTGGGATTACCCAGAGAAAATGCACACATCTGGTCACCCTAATTGTATCTTACAAAGAAAGAAATGTAAAAACAAAACAGGAAGCAGATAACAAAAGTTCCACCTGCTGACAGTAGGCAGAACTAACTAGCTTGCTTACATAACTTAATGTATCTAAACATCTTTCTTTATATGGAGAGAATAAAAACATGAAGGAGATTACTCTGTTCCCATTAGGCTTTGTGCTAGTAATAAAGATGTAAGGATGATGAAAAGTAAGCCATGATTCTGGCCTTTAATGTGTTTGTAATTTTATAAGAATGTTAACACTTAAAGTTATAAGGCAGACTGTCTCGTCATCCAGTCCAATGGACCTATAATAAATCCATACTATCTGCCCTCAGTGAGGTCCTCCCTGCTTTCCTTTCAAGGAAGAAACAATTCTTCCTTGACACCATTGAGACCCAATCTGTCCCATCCTTTCTATTCCCAGATCACTTTGGGTCCTCCTACAAGATGTCTAACTACTCTCATTTCTAGTAGATTTTTCCCTTTACTGTGTTGCCAGATCTATCTTTTGGAAGCCTGGCCCCGATCAACCACACTCCAGCCCTAAAAGCCATTTACTGAACTGGTGCCCAATGTGTACAAAATAACTGGAACTCTTAGCCAACATCCCCTCTAAATCTACCTTTCAAGCCTTCCTTCTCACTATTTCCAGGAAGCTTATTCATACTCCAGGAAGATCTGGGTTACACATTAATATAGATGGTTACCAACTTACAATGGTTTGACTTAATGATTTTTTTTTGACTTTACAATGGTACGATAAAATATGTATTCAGTAAAAACTATACTCCAAATTTTGAACTTCTATCTTTTTCTCAGCTAGCAATCTGTAGTACAAGACTCTGTCATGATGCTGGGTAGCGGTAGTGAGCCACAGCTCTGTTGGCCACACAATCACTAGGGTAAATAACCAATACACTCAACAACCATTCTGTATCTACACAACCTTCCTGTTTTTCACTTTCAGTACAGTATTCGAAAAATTACACTTTACTATAAAATATAAAACATATACATACGTTTATAAAATTATAAAAAAGCTTTGTATTACATGATTTTGCCCAACTCTAAGTTAACATATCCTGACCATGTTTAAAGTGAACAAGGCTAAGCTATGATGTTCCGTAGGTTAGGTGCATTAAATGCATTTTTGATTTACGACATTTTCAACTTACAGTAGGGCTTACTGAGATATAAATCAACTGTATGTCACAGAAGAGCTTAGTCTGAAATCCCTAGACAAAGCTCTACCATGAAATTCAGTCTGGGATCTCATGGTGCAGCTCAGATTAGGCAAAACTTAAAAACAGAGAACACATCCAAGGTAGTAAGCAGTTCAGTAATTCATAAATGAAGTGATAAAGACTATAAATACTACTCAGGGTGACGGCAGAGTGAATGGAAAAGAAGGGACAGAATGAGTCATTATAAAGGAAGAATCAGCAAAACTTTGTGACTCATAGGATATGAGGGAAATTGCCAATGAGGCCAAAGGACCCATCTGTGAGTAACGGAGAGCTAAGAACCAACAGTTCTTTCCACCATTCACAAATAAGACTACTGTTTTCAGAGATTAGTATCATAGCTGAGTCTTTCCCTCAACATCTATGGAGTGAATACCTGTTAAGAGTGGCCTGTCAGCAGTGAGAAAAAGAAAGCTCAAGTATCCATGTGCCCCAAGTACTTAAAAATTTTCAGCCTGGTTTTAAGGTTATCATATTACTCTCTAGCTTTAGATTTTAAAACCAACTGTTCTAAGAACTGAGATGCAACAACAACAAAAAATGCCTACAATACCCAGTTAAGAGGGACCATCTATGGTCATGACTAAATAATTACACAAGACTATTCTGAACCACACCTGCCATTTATCAACCCCTAATATATATAGGGAAGCGCCATTCCTTTTTAGTCAGAGCTTTGTAGCAGCTCCTGTAGCAGACCAGACAGCCTTCCAAGAGTTACTGTCTTTGGACCATGGAATATTAATTTGGTAGGGAGTCAGACTCACCTTAGGCAGATGCAAGAGTTATCCTGCCTTAGAAGTCTTATATCACACAGAAACTAATAACCTCTTCCAAGCATAGGGTTCCAGGATCCCTCCCTGTAAGGGACATGCCCAATTACAAGAGTTATTAGCCTCAGGGAAGATCAAAGCTTTGGCATTTATAATCCATTATAATTTCCTCTAATTCAGAAGCACTTTATCAATCAGGGGTCATTTTCTACCATAGGCAATGTTCCCTACCAACTGTGCACTTACTGTAGATGCTACAGTATGCTTCCAAGAATCCCCTTAGTTATACAGTACTCATTTCTGGAGTTGTTGCAAGTGTTAGCAGCTGATAGCTTTAGATGAGGCATACTCTAGGAACTGTTCTCAGCCAAAGAAAGTTATCTAGCTTGAAGTTACAATCCCATCTCTGGGGCAACTTACACCCCATGATGGGTCAAAATGACATGGATCTTATGAAAGGCTCTAGCTCTTGCCTCAAAAGCCATCTCAGATCCAGAGATTCACATGGAGTTAGATGAGGCCTTTGTTGCTACTGTACTGCAATTCAACCTCTTCTGCCAAATTCTATTTTTTAAACTCCCCTACAGGTGCTGATTCCAAGAGAACTCCCCAACAAACTTCCTGCATGCACCTTCAGAATCTATTTCCTGGGAAAACCAATTTAAGATACCACCTTACCAGGCTTCCAGGGATACAGAGCTAGAAAGTTAACTAAAGATCAAATTCTCATGTAGAAGGGGAGAAGATTTTGCTAACTTTTGACCCACAATATCTTATAAGAAATATAGAGAAAAATATACATCTATTTATATATATTATTGGCCTGCTTATGTTTAAAACTACTGAAAAATATTGTTGGCTCAAGTTTACCTGTCACTTCTACTATTAGCCAGTTAGCTTAAACTGAATCCCGTACAATTTCCCTGGTTCTTCTCTATCCTGCTATTTCTTTAATCTGCCATGTCACTTCTTCCTTCCTTCTAGAATATAAGCAATTAGACGGTAGATTCTCATTTGGATAAAAAGTGTAATATTACACTGTATATTAACCAACTTGAATTTAAATAAAAACTTAAAGAAAGATATTATTTAAAAAAAACAGGTGATAAAGGAGATAAATCTTGGCTATAAAAGAGTTGCCTTTCAAATGTGACTACTTCCCAAAGCTTTCACAAAATTATAGCTTTCTACAATTCGCTTTTTAAGAGAGCCAGATCCCACCATTTTAAGATAAAAGAAATTCTGCCAAATATTTGCTGCCCCCTACAACAGTTAAGTACAATAGTGGTAGCACAGGAAGTAATAAATTTACAGTGGTTTTTACCATATAGTTCTTACATACTGTATTACTAAAATCCAACTTTTATGAATGAGACGACAGTGTTCTTAGGTAAATTTGTGTCATTTCCAACCTGCAGCCCATACTATGTCCACAGCCATTACACATTTACAAACCATAATCCAGAGACTGTGTATTACTAGCACTGTTTTTGGAAACCAAACACATTTCACTAAGAAAGACTACCTGATATGCTTCAATTACAGAAATGTAAGCATACTAAATCTTCTCCATAGGTTTTTCCATGAATTTCACACCAGAGGTCATTTTGTATTGATTAACTTCAAGTTGGATGAATTTAGAATATATAAACACACAAAGCACATGAAAAGAAAAGCAGCTAATCTGTTAATTAGAGTTTGCTGGTGGCAGAATGCATAGGATATTTACACTGTGGAACTGGGCTGTACTCAGAGTACAGGTTGGATTTCCTTATGTACTCTTGCCATCATTAATTGTTAAAAGCCAAACAGAAGTGATGCACTAACCAAAGCCTTATCACGTATGCCAGATTCTACTACCTAGGCATTGCAAGGTCTGCATTTATGATGGACTACCTGAGCTGATAACACATGGAATTATCTAAACAACATTTGCATATTTGTGTAATTATTTTCTAAGGTTAATTAGCTCCTGTAAAGCATTTCGCCCTTTGAGACTGCTTACAGTGACAGGTTCACATATTTTCTGAACCATTGCCAAATTTGACAGATTTTTTTTCTTCAGCTAACCTGTTGCTACAAAGTTATAAAATGAATGCTCCTAAAATATATACTTTAAACTCATAACAGATATTAGAAAAAGTAAAATGAAAGCTTAATGAATTTGAAAGTTTGTTCATTGATTTGTTTATTTTTTGAAGATTTTATTTATTTGACAGAGAAAGACACAGTGAGAGAGGGAACACAAGAAGGGGAATGGGAGAGGGTGAAGCAGGCTTCCCACTGAGCAAGGAGCCTGACATGGGTTAATCCTAGGACCCTGGGATCGTGACCTGAGCCAAAGGCAGATGCTTAACAAGTGAGCCACCCATGTGCCCCAAATTTGAAAGTTTTTTAAGTGTCCAATTTTAAAGTCAAAATGTCAAGATTTTTTTTTTTAATTTCATATAAACCCTTCTGTGATTATGTTGGTAAGCATATCTACTAAGAAAATTATGAATACTAAAATCTAGCATTCTGGGTGTTAAACTAGCACATAACCTATGTTACTACTTTTAGTTGAGTCATGGACGTCACACATACATACACTCCCACCACCACCCACAATCCTCAGCTCTTTCACTGATTTGCTACTTACACTGAAAACATCAACCAGAGGAAGAACACTTATAGAAAATCTAAACTTTTTTTTACAGCAAAATTTACAAATCAAAGGGTGTTCTTTTACAAAGCTAAGACTTTCATTAGGTAAAATGTAATCTCACCAAAATCTAAATGGAGGCAGAAAACTCACATCAAATGGATTTCTGAGGATGCAAAAATGTACATTACCATCTTTTACCCAACTAGCCCACAGGTACAAGATGAAAGAAAATTTGTATTTTTAAAAACTGGCCAATTTGGTACCTTCTAGAAGAAATGAAACACAAACACCATCTGAGACTAGAAAGATACACACAAGGAAATTATATGCTTTAGCTTGAGCTTTTAGATGATTCTGCTAACTCCTCTGTACATAAACAAACTATAAATTGTACATTAGTACAGAACATTTATAAGAATAGCTATGTATAAAATATATTTTATGTTACATGAGTTATATTTTAATTTCAATCCATTTAAGTAATTAGGACTAAAAATTTATCTTCATTTGGCATATTTTAAATGTGTGATCTTTAAAAAATAGTGTATGCATTTATGTTTAACAGTGATTAAAGGACTAGGGGTATACACGAATGCATAAAAACAAATGCTATAGCATACATATAAATAAAACATCTTCAAAATAGAACACCATTATTTTGTTTCTAAATACTAAATTGATCCATATGAAGCACCACTATTAGAGGCATTCTTAACCTTAAAAAGTGGCAATTTCATAAGATTCAAACTTAAACATAATGAAAACAGATAAAAGAATCTATAAGCTAGAGCATCTTACAGCTATCAACTTTTGCCTTGACACTTTTGGTGTCAAGATATTACTGACAGCTATCAATCTTAAAAGGCAGATTCAAGACTATGTTACTTGTCAATATGGCTACATTAATAAATTATAAATGGCTATGAACAGAATGAAGATAATTGACAAAAGATCAGTATTCAGAACTGTATAAAACATATTTGAATTTCACATATCTCAAGCTTAACATGTCCAAAATTAAAATCTAAATTGGTTTCTTGACTCCTCATCACCTGTTTTCTTCAGTCTTTCTCATCTTGCTAAGTGGTACCTCCACCCACCCAGTTGTTCAAGCCAAAACTCTGGAAGTCATTCTTGATGTTTTTCCCTTCTCCTATCTCTCATATTTATCCAATTCAATCTATCCTCCAAAATGTTTCTAGAATTTATAAACTTCTCCTAATTTCCATTCTTACTATCTCAGCACCAAGTTATCACCATATTTTGCACAGGACAAAACCACTTAAACTGGCTATATCCTCTCCCTCATTTAATGTTTATAATGATATTATGAATAGATACTCCAAATATCCAAGTTTCCAGAGAGTAATTAATTTGCCCAATGTCATACAACTTGACAGATTGCCAGTTAACCTGTCTGGTTCTAGCATCTGAACTCTTATGCTATATTATCTTACCACCTATCCTTTTAAATCGTACTGGGCTGACATTAACCTTACTTTGTTGTTTTTTAAAATCTGGTTCAATATGAAGCTTAAACAATAATTACCTAACAAGAAGTTAGTAAAAAATAGATAAGCAAACAATTACGGTCCATTATTTATGGAAATGGTGCCAAATGCTTTGTGGTACCTACTAATGCCATAATTGCTATAGCATACATATAAATAAAACATCTTCAAAATAGAACACCATTATTTTGTTTCTAAATACTAAATTGATCCATATGAAGCACCACTATTAGAGGCATTCTTAACCTTAAAAAGTGGCAATTTCATAAGATTCAAACTTAAACATAATGAAAACAGATAAAAGAATCTATAAGCTAGAGCATCTTACAGCTATCAACTTTTGCCTTGACACTTTTGGTGTCAAGATATTACTGACAGCTATCAATCTTAAAAGGCAGATTCAAGACTATGTTACTTGTCAATATGGCTACATTAATAAATTATAAATGGCTATGAACAGAATGAAGATAATTGACAAAAGATCAGTATTCAGAACTGTATAAAACATATTTGAATTTCACATATCTCAAGCTTAACATGTCCAAAATTAAAATCTAAATTGGTTTCTTGACTCCTCATCACCTGTTTTCTTCAGTCTTTCTCATCTTGCTAAGTGGTACCTCCACCCACCCAGTTGTTCAAGCCAAAACTCTGGAAGTCATTCTTGATGTTTTTCCCTTCTCCTATCTCTCATATTTATCCAATTCAATCTATCCTCCAAAATGTTTCTAGAATTTATAAACTTCTCCTAATTTCCATTCTTACTATCTCAGCACCAAGTTATCACCATATTTTGCACAGGACAAAACCACTTAAACTGGCTATATCCTCTCCCTCATTTAATGTTTATAATGATATTATGAATAGATACTCCAAATATCCAAGTTTCCAGAGAGTAATTAATTTGCCCAATGTCATACAACTTGACAGATTGCCAGTTAACCTGTCTGGTTCTAGCATCTGAACTCTTATGCTATATTATCTTACCACCTATCCTTTTAAATCGTACTGGGCTGACATTAACCTTACTTTGTTGTTTTTTAAAATCTGGTTCAATATGAAGCTTAAACAATAATTACCTAACAAGAAGTTAGTAAAAAATAGATAAGCAAACAATTACGGTCCATTATTTATGGAAATGGTGCCAAATGCTTTGTGACTGGGCCATAATTGCCATAAAATAGGGGTAACCTGAAATGGGAGGCAGCCAGAGCTGGTAGGATACTTAGATTCCAAAACTATGCTATTAATGATTCTACTCACTCTAACAAATTTAGGCTTTCTTCTTTTAGTGCAACCTATAGTACAATCATAGTAATGCTTGTATCTAAATTATATCTAGTAAAGCTGGCCAAAAAAAAAAAAAAAAAAAGGGTAAATCTTTTTTCCTAAACAGAGTTCATGAAACCTATTGTAAATAAAGTTTTATTATAACACAGCCATGTCCACTTGTTTATGTATGATCTATGGCTGCTTTTGCCTTACAACAGTGGAGTTCAGGAGTTGTGACAAAGTCCACATAGCCTGAAAGTTTAAATTAGTTAAACTCACAAGGTTTTAAAGAAAGTTTGTCAACCCTTGCTCTAAATACTTATGATCTCAGTTCCAGCTTAGAACAGCAAATTAAACATCAATAACTGTCAGCACTCTCTCTCTAAACCCACAAAAACTATAGTAAAAGTTTCTTTTTTTTTTCTTCTTACAAAGACATAATTCCACAAGGCCTAGGAGGAAAAGGCAGGGGAGAAAACACTATGGCATTTTGGAAGATAGAGAGCAGACCGAAGAATGGTAACCAATTCAGCAGATCTATGAAAGTCAAATCCCAAACTGGCCATGAGGGAAGCTGAGTATCAATTCCTTTTATGCTGCAAAATTCTCCAAAGCACAGGGATAGGATTCTAGGAATCTCAGGACTGAAGGAAAGTAGGATATATGTGTTCAAATGAGGTTTCCTGAAAGTAGTTGTTTTCCCATCTTCCGTTCCACACACTTTAGTAAATCTCTTTATACATCCTGAACAAGAGAGATTTTGAAATGGGTTTATCATTAACATATGCAAACTGAATGTAGAATGCGGTGATGTGCTTTCTTTCTCTTCCCCCAACCTTCATCCCTTTAGACCTCCAGACTGTATGCAGTCAGATTCCCAGTCTTTAGGCAGAAGACCAAGGGACTCTTTGAGAAATCAAACCAGGCTGACTACACTAAAAGTTTTAAAGACAAAAATGAAGAGAAAGGCAAATACATGATCTCACTTACATGTGAAATCTAAAATAAGTGATCTCACTTACATGTGAAATCTAAAATAACAACAAACCCTCCCAAAATTCAACTCATAGAAAAAGAGAATTAACTGATGGTTGCCAGGGGTTGGGGTTGGGGAGAAATGTGTGAAGGTGGTCAGAGGGTACAGACTTCCAGTTATAAAATGAGTAAGTTCTGGGCATGTAATAAACAGTATGATCACGACAGTTAACAATACTATATAGTATGTTTGAAATTGCTAAAAGGGTAGGTTTAAAAGTTTTCCCCATCAAAAACAAACAAACAAACAAACAAAAGGTGTAACTAAGTGAGCTGATGAATGTGCTAACTTTATTGTGGTTATCACTTTGCAATGTATACATACATAAAATCACTATGTTGCATACCTTTAACTTAGACAATTGTTATATTTTAATTACATCTCAATAAAGCTAGAAAACATTCTAGCACACCCAGAGAGAGAGAAAGAGAGAGAGAGAGAGAGACAAATTGGTGGGGGGGGGGCATGTTGGAAAAATTCTCAGCAACCAGACTATTCAGACTGCCTACAGTGAAGCTTGAATGTCATAAGCCCCATCCCTATGCTTACAGTTTTCAATTAGCTTTTTAATGCCCACTAATAAACAAGAACAGCCTGCCAAACAGCATTAGACATATGAAGAAAGTCTACAATACAAAATATTCAGACCAGAATAAATAGAAAAAACCAATTTGTAAGAAACTGAAACTTCGATGAAAGAAGAAAATTTCAGAAACACTACCATTATCTTTAGAGAGATCAGAGAAGACAGTACATGCATAAAACAAGTGTATTATTAAAGAGAAATATTCAAAGAATAAAGAGTTTTTACAAATTAGAAGCAAAACACAGGAAAAACCTGATAGAGGAATTAGGTGATTAATTAAAGAAATCTCCTAGAAGCAAAAGATATAAAAAAGAAAAGTAGTAAGTCCAATGATAAAGTGTAAGAGATTAATTGTCCAAAACAGTTCTAAAAAGAAAAAGATAAAACACAAGGGAAGAAATCAACAACAAAATATTTAAGAACATTTCCCAGAACACTAGCTGCTAGAATGAAAAGGCTGACAAAGTACTCAGTACTTTGGATGAATGGAGATCTATATAAAGGTATGTCACTGTGAAATTTAGAATCCAAGAATAAAGAGAAGATTCTGTAAGTGTTAAAAAAGAAAAATGAATGATTAGGATTCAGAACAATTCTAGAATTTTCAGTAACAAAAGAATCAAGAACATGATAAAAAAATAAGTCTTCAAAATTCAAAAGGAAAATAATATCCAACTTATAATTCTACAGCCAGCCAAAATATCATCAAATAGAAGAATAAGGTAAAAACATTTTCAGACACACAAAAATGAAAAAAATTGTATCTCATTAGTCTCTTCGGAAGAAACAACTGGAAGATATGCTCTTTCAAAGTAAGAAATAAACTAGAAAAAAAAATGAAGACATGAACTATAGGAAATAGAAGAAATAAGAAAGTGACAAAAGGAATCTTCAAAAAAATGCTGAAGGAAGATTCCAGGGTGATAGTGGGCAACCAGACTAGGTGATAGTAGTGCAACTTAAGAGACAGATATGCTGAGGACTGTCATAACCATGACACATCCTAAGATATGATGACTTAATGAGTCTGACTTAGATCTCTGTTTGTATACATAACACTGATGAGACTGTCTCACGTTCATGCTCTTTTGCTGTTTCAGCTGAGGACACCAAATATAGCGCACAAAAAGCATTCTATTTTCACTAAATTAGGAGCTAGCAGTAGACCATGGGGAGCTGAGAAATAGGAAATACTATAGTAGCAGCCTCCTTCTAGACATTTTTCTGCTACTTTTCTCTGCTAAATGCTCCAACAATGGAAAGCCAAGTTTTTCAAGACTACATTCTTCCTTGGCTTTCCTATAAAAGGGCTATGGTAAATGCTGAGGGAAGCTGAGGTCATAGCACAGGTCAAACTATATGTTCAGCTTATCTTGTACTAAGGGCTTTCATCTAGTATGAACAGTATTTCCTTTCCTTAAACACCTACACCTGTGCTTATTGCTCAATATTTCAAGTTGAGCAACACATTATTTATGAATACATATAGTAATGGCGGGAGTTTTATTGTGATGTACTGCCTAGTACCCCAAAACCTACCCCCACAAAGTCGAAGAATTCATTATCCCATCTGCTTTGAGTGTTGATGGCTGACAACTCTTGCAGCCAAACCACTCACTCTTGCCACTGGTTTCAGGGGAAGAGAACCAACATGCCATGGTTATGTCTCCTTCTAGGAGGGCAACTTCTTCCAATGGCTGATTAGTGCTGGTTCCCTTGTCCCAATTTGGGAGAACTATCTTTGATCCCTGTGAAGGCCAACTATGATTCCTTCAATTCCCTACAGGTGTTCACACAGAATAATCTCCAGTAAATCTCCTACTGGCTCATTAGATAATTATGCTCATCTCTCTATTAGTCTGCTTCTAAGGGAATATGATCTATGATAGTTGGCTCCACTGAACAATTTGAAAAAGGCTGACTCTAAGGTAGAAATTGTGGAGCTGAATTTGCTGCCCACTGGTTAGCTGTAACAAGACCCCAATGCCTGTAGTAAGTGGAACATTGATAACCCTGGCATACAGTAGCAGTGCAACCACTCAAAACTTTCATCAATAATGAGCTGGAAGTATATACTGGTAGAAAGGAATACACCAGCAGGTATATGTATTGGCATTGAAAAGTATATCATTAATAAAGACTATAGAATTGGATAGCCATTTCCAAGGGCAATAGACGCTTTGGGGTGGGGGTAAGTCAAAGGCTGAGAGTGATTAATGAGCACAAAACAGTGAAAGCCAGAGAACATCCTTAGCAGCATATGAAGAGACTCTCACCTTCTACAGTAGGAAGGCAAAAGAATCTAAGGTGTACCAGTACTTTTGTAATGGAAGTAGAGCTCCAGAGAAAGCTGGACTCTTACATGTGCAATATGGGGTTAGAGCCCTAATTCACAAGGACTGGGACCTAGAGTCATTTGAGTGGGAGCATCTAAATCTCTTAAATCCTGATTCCCCTAAACCTTCACGGGGCCTGCAGAAGTAGACCAGGCTTTGGAGTTAAAAGCTAGTACATGCTTGAAGATGATGCAGAAGCCACTGCCTTTGCTAGACAACATGTGCTTCCTTGACCTCTCCACTCTCACTTCTGCTTCTGACCCTAGCCCAATAACTAGAAAAAAGTTACAGTATACCTTAGCCAGGGAAGTGTTGGGCCTCCTAAGAGAGGAAAGGGACAAAACCATGAAGGAGTTGCAGAGCTTCATCAGTACTTACAGGCAGGAGCAAGGGAAGTGCATAGAAAGATGCTGGGTCAAGGAGGACAGAGCATTCACTTGGATAAGGAGAGTTTATCAATACATACTTTCTCAGAATAGAGGATTTAACACGGTGGGAGGCTGCAATAAGGCTTGAGACGAGCACCAAACCAGGCCCTGACTTGTGCCTCCTTTAAAGTCCGAACAACCTAACAAAAGGTTTAGGATGGGAAAAGTTGAGTAGCACTGAGAAAGGGTCTGTGCTATGTGTTGTGCACTCGCCTACGTGACTTCCCACACGCTTGCTAAACAAATGAGAACAATTCGGTTGGGGTCAAAAGTTCATTGCTGGTCCTTGTTGCCCTAGTACAGCCCATAAATTACTTTCAGGTTTGCTGTATCAATACAGAACAATTGTACTGGCATCAGCCATTTGGCATCACGAGGTCTGCTTATAGTTAAGTGTGAAACTTATTATGGGAACTCGTGGTTGTTTAACTAGACGCAGGTGTATTGCTTCTATTATCACTATATATATGGCCTTAGTGCTTTGAATAAGCTTAGCACTGTTGGACATCCTCCTCAGTGCTCCTCCTGCCCCCATCTCTTTGTCTCTTAATTTCTTTTCACCATCCTCTTATCCTCACGTTCCTGGTCGATTTGTCGCACCGGCTGCGAAATAACACATGTCTAAATTTTCTATTGCTGCACTAACATATTACCACAAACTTAATGGCTTAAAACAACACAAGTTTATTATCTTATACTCCTGTATTGTATGTCAGAAGTCTGACAGGGGCTACAAACAAAGTGTCTTTTCTCAAGGTTTTTGTTTTGTTTTTTAATTTAAAAAAAAAAAGATTTATTTATTTATTTTAGTGGCGGTGGTACAGAGGGAGAGGGAGAAACTCAAACAGACATCATGCTGAGCATGGAGCTGGATATGGGGCTTGAGCTCAAAACCCTGAGACTATGACCTGAGCTGAAACCAAGAGTTGGGTACTTAATCGTCTGTGCCACCCAGGTGCCCCTCCTTTCTGAAGATTTAAAAAATCAATTTGCTTGCCTTTTCCAGTTTCTAGAGGCTACTCTCTTGGCTTACAGTTCCTATCCTTCATCTTAGAGCCAGCAGCCTTGCATCTTTCTGACCATGTTTCCAGAGTCATATCTCCTTCTCTGACTCTTATTTTTGCTTCCCTCTTCTACTTTTAAGAACTGTTATGGTAACACTGGATTATGATTAATCCAGGAAAATCTCCCCATTTTAAGGTCCTTAATGTTAATCACACCCGCAAAAAATTTTTTTGCCATGTAAAGTAACACAGTCACAGGTTCCACGGATTAGAAAGTGGCTATCTCTAGAGACCATTATTGCCTACCACAACATCTTAGCATGAATCCTTAGAGATGGGGATAATTCCTTGGTAGGCTCACTCTTAGAAGCTTGCAGAAAGTAATGACCTATACTAAGTGAAGACCTTGTGTTACATTATTACTCACCACTGAGTGTCCATCACCAAAGAAGCAATAAACAATCAAGAAGACAAAAACGCTCAGCCGGTTTATATCTGTCCGACAATGACACTGGCTAACTCAGAGCTGGCACAATCAGTGCTTGAATGGAGAAGCCGGAGTGGCAAAGGTAGATGTGATGCATAGGCTCACAAGCATGCATGCATTTCACTCACCAAGGCTGATTTAGCTACTACCATCTAATGAATAATTCAGCAGAGAGGCAAAAGAAATACCTTTGGAGTCAGTAAGTGTGTGTGTGTGTGTGTGTGTGTGTGTGTGTGTGTTGGGGAAGAGTATTTGATAACCCTAAAGTTAATGAGCCTTATGGCAGCACACTGACGACATGTCAAGAATTCCAGACAGTTTAGTCTAGAATGTTCTCTAAACAAAATGGAATAGTCAGAACCCAAGTATGATTCATAGGATCTATATCTGAATCTAAAGCTATAATTATGATATAGCAAAAACTCATGTCAACCTGTGTCATCAAGAAAAGGTTAAATTATTTTCAGTATGCTCTATTTAGGAAAGTAAGGCATTACATACATAGTATCTTTTATAGAAATTTAGGGCATGACAGAGAGGAGCTAATTAGGGAAGCAGCGATTTTCTGGGGGTCCTGAAGAGCTTTTGTGTAGCCAGGACAATTACTGTAAAGCATCAGTGAGTCAAATGTAAATGCTTAATATCTGATATCCCTGCTTTATAAGACATGGTAACTGAATGATCTGTCCGTGATTATACTACGAAAAATGAAAACGAGTAAACTGTTTTCAAAGAATTAATAATTTAAGAATTATGCAAAGATTACTATTTGCAATTGCCGGAGATAATATATTTATATACATAAACACACATGTGTGCTTTCCCCTCACACCACAGGACTTCAGTTCTTACCCAGACAGCGTTGTTTAACCAGCTTTACGTCTTTGAGTAGTTACTTACCTTCTTGGATGCTCAAAATCTCAGCTGTACATAAGAGATAAACCTGGGAGACCTTGAAAATTATACCTCTTTCTAATAAAATAGAGCAAAAACTTTGGGTACAAAGAGAATCTGGGTTCCTATCTCATCGGGTTATAGGATAGGGAGGTTGAACAGATGCATGCTGGCAAGCAGCATATAATAAATATTATAGGCTTCCAGATATACTATAAGAATGTGACTAAGTTATTTATATATTTAGATTCAGATATAGATTTACATTGTTATAAATGAATTTCTTAAAACACCTTGAAAATATACTAATAAAAACCATATTAGTTCAAACATATTATAATAACTTCTGTGTGATATAAAAGCTAATTCATTCAAACAAATTTGGATATTCTAAATTTATGAAAAATGTGAACTGAAGTAGTATTTTAGTTTTTTAATTTAATTTAACTTTAATTCTAGTATGTTAACATACAATGTTGCATTAGTTTCAGATCTACAACACAGTGATTCAATAATTCCATACACTATTTAGTGCTCACCAAGATAAGTGTACTCTTAATTTCCAACACTTATTTCACCCAACTCCCTCCCTCCTGGAAACCATATTTGTTGTGTACAGAAGAGTTTGTTTTTTGGTTGGTCTCTCTCTTTCCCCTTTGTGCTGTTTCTTAATTTCCACAGGAGTGAAATCAAATGCTATTTGTCTTACTCTGACTGGCTTATTTCACTATCCATTCATCTATCGATGAACATGGGCTGCTTCCATAATTTGGCTGCTGTAAATGATGCTGTAAAAAACACAGAGGTGCACACATCCCTTTGAATTATTATTTTCATGTTCTTTAAGTAAATACCCAGTAGCGAGATTACTGCATTGTTGGTGGTTCTATTTTTAATTTTTTGAGAAACCTCCATAATGTCCTTCACAGTGGCTGTACCAGTCTGCATTCCCACCAAGACTGCACAAGGATTGCTTTTTCTCCACATCCTCATCAACACTTGTTGTTTCTTGTGCTTTTTGATTTTAGTTTTTTCCTACAGGTGTGAGGTAATACCTCATTGCAGTTTTCATTTGCATTTTCCTGAAGATGAGCACCTTTTCATGTATCTGTTCACCTTCTGTATGTCTTCTTTGCAGAAATGTCTGTTCATGTCTTTTGCCAATTTTTAAATTGGATTATTTATTTTTTGGGTGTTGAGTTTTATAAATTCTTTGTATGTTTTAGATATGAACCCTTTATAGGATATGTAATTTACAGTATCTTCTCCCATTCAGTAGGTTGTATTTTAGTTTGTTGGTTCCCTTGCTGTGCAGAAGCTTTTATTTTTATTTTTTAAAGATTGCATTTTATTTATTTGACAGAGAGAGACACAGCCAGAGAGGAAACACAAGTAGGGGAATGGGAGAGGGAGAAGTAGGCTTCCTGCTGAGCAGGGAGTATGAAGTGAGGCTCCATCCCAGGACCCTGGGATCATGACCTGAGCTGAAGCCAGATGCTTAACAACTGAGTGATCCAGGTGCCCTACAGAAGTTTTTAATTTTTATATAATCTCAACAGTTTATTTTTGCTTTTGTTTCCCTTGCCTCAGGAGACATATCTAGAAAAATGCTGCTATAGCCCATGTCATAGAAATTACTTCCTGTGCTCTCTTCTAGGATTTTCATAGTTTCAGGTCTCACATTAAGGTCTTAAATCATTTTGAGTTTATTTTTGTGTGGGGTGAAAGAAAGTGGTGTTTCATTCTTTTGCATGTAGGTGTCCAGTATTCCCAATAACATTTGTTGAAGAGACAGTCTTTCCCATTACATATTATTGCCTCTTCTGTCAAAAATTAATTGGCCATATAATTTTGGGTTTATTTCTGGGCCTTCTATTCCTTTCTACTGATCTATGTATCTATTTATGTGCCAGTACCATACTGTTTTGATTACTACAGCTTTGCAAAGGAATTGTGGTATATCCAGTTTGTTTTTCTGGAATTGTAATACCTCCAGTTTTATTTTTCTTTCTCAAGATTGCTTTGGTCTTTGTGGTTCCACAGAAATTTTCAGATTGTTTCTTCTAGTTCTGTGAAAAATACTGGCATTTTGTAAGGAATTGCCTTAAATCTATAGATTGCTTTGGGTAATACAGACATTTTAACAATATTTGTTCTTCTAATCTATGAGCATGGAATGTCTTTCCATTTGTTCGTGTTGTCTTCAATTTCTTTCATCAATGTTTTAGAGTTTTCAGAGTACAGGTCTCTCACCTCTTCGGTTAAGTTTATTTTTAGGTATTCTATTATTTTTGGTGTAATTGTAAATGGGATTTTCTTAATTTCTCTTTCTGTTGCTTTGTTATTTGGGTATAGAAATACTAAAGATTTATGTATGTTGATATTGTATCCTCTGATTTTTACTGAATTCAATGATCAGTTCTAGTAGTTTTTCTGTGGAGTCTTTAGGTTTTTTATACATAGTATCATGTCATCTGCAAACAGTGAAAGTTTTATTTCTACCTTATCAATTTGAATGCCTTTTATTTCTTTTTCTTGCCTGATTGCTATGGCTAGGACTTCCAATACTATGTTGAAAAAAAGTGGTGGTGGACATCCTTTTCCTGTTAGTGATCTCAGGGGAAAAGCTCTCAGTTTTCCCCCACTGAGTATGTTGTTAGCTGTTGGGTTTTTCATATTTATTATGTTGAAGTATGTTCCCTCTAAACCTACTATATTATTTCTTTTATCACAAATGGATGTTGTACTTTATGAAATGCTTTTTCTCAATCTATTGAAATGATTATAAGATTTTAATCCTTTCTCTTATTGATGTGATGTATCAGGACTGATTTGCAAATATTGAACTGCCCTTACATTTCAGGAATAAACCCCACCTGATTGGGGTAAATGACTTTTTTAATCTACTGTTGCATCCAGTTTGCCAATATTTTGTTGAGAATTTTTGCATCTATGTTCATTAGAGATATTGGCCTGTATTTTTTTCTTTCTTCTTCTTCTTCTTCTTTTTTTTTTGGTGGTGTCTTTATCTGGTATTTGTATCAGGGTAATTCTGGCCTCAGAATTTTCCTCAGAGTTTCCCTTCCTCTTGCATTTTTTTTGGAAAAGTTTGAGAAGAATAGGTACTAACTCTTTTTCAAATGTTTAGTAGAATTCTCTTGTGAAACCAACTTGGTGCTGGACTTTCATTCATTGGGAGTTTTTGATCACTGATTCAATTTCATTGCTGGTAATTTTCTGTTTCTTCATGCTTCAGAGTTGGTAGGTTATACATTTTAAGGAACTTACTCATTTCTTTTAGGTTGTCCAATTGGCTAGCACATAATTTTTCCCAATATTCATTTATAATCCTTTTTATTTCTGTGGTGTTGGTTGCTATTTCTATTCTTTCATTTGTGCTTCTGTTCGAGTCCCTTCTCTTTTTTGTTTTTGATAGTCTGGCTAGAGGTTATCAATTTTGTTGATCTTTTCAAAGAACCAGCTCCTGGTTTCACTGATCTGTTTTATTACTATTATTATTGTACTTTTCACTTCTATATCATTTATTTTTGACCTAATCGTTATTTTTTTATTTCTTCTGCTGCTTTTGGGTTTTGTTTGTTCCTCTCTTTGGCTCTTTTAGGTGTAAGGTTAGGTTATTTTCAGATTTTTCTTGCTACTTGAGGCAGGCCTATATTGCTACATATTTCTCTCTTAGAACCACTTTTGTTGCATCAAATATATTTTATACCATTGTATTTTCATTTTCATTTTTCTCCATCTGATTTCTTGATTGTTTCATTTATTATTTAGTTGCATTTTACTTACTCTCCATGTATTGTGGTCTCTCCACATTTTTTTCTTGTGGTTGATTTCTAGTTCCATAGTGTTGTGGTCAGAAAAGATGGATGGTATAACTTCAGTCTTTTTGAATTTGTTGAAACTTATTTGGTGGCCTAATATGTGACCTATTCTGGAGAATGTTCCATGTGCACTGGAAAAGAATGTGTATTCTGCTGTTTAGGATGGAATGTTCTGAATATATCTGTTAAATCTATCTGGTCCAGTGTGTCATTCATAATCACTGTTTCCTTACTGATTTTGTTTAGATGATCTGTCTATTGGTGTAAGTGGGTCCCCTATTATTATTGTATTACTATGTGTTAGTTCTTTTATGTTTGTTATTAACTGTTTTAAGTATTCAGGTTCTCCCATGTTGGGTGCATAAATATTTACGAATGTTTCATTTTCTTCTTGGGATGTCCCTTTATTATTATATAGTATCCTTTGATTTTTGTTACACTCTTTGTTTTAAAGTCTATTTTATCCAATATAAATATCGGTAACTTGGCTCTCATTTGACATCCATTTACGTGATAAATGTTTCTCCATCTACTCATGTTCAGTTGCATGTATCTTTAAATCCAAAATGAGTCTCTTGTAGGCAGCATATAGATGGTTCTTCTTCTTCTTTTTTTTAATCCATTCCTTCACCCTATGTCTTTTGATTGGAGCATTTAGTTCACTTACTTTCGAAGTAATTATTGCTAATTATGTATTTACAGCCATTTTGTTACTTATTTTGTGTTTTTTTTTTTTTTTTTTTTTTTTTTGTAGTTCTTTTCTGAGCCTTTCTTCTCTTGCTCTCTTTCATGGTTTGCTGGCTTTCTTGAGTGATATACTTAGATTCACTTGGATATACTTGGAAATTTTATTTTTGCATATCTATTACTGGCTTTTGATTTGTGGTTACAAGTTTGTATATACCATTTTCTCCATATAGCAGTTTATATTAAGTTGATGGTTACTTAAGTTTAAGACCATTCTTTACTCCTCTCCCTACTATGCTTTTCATACATGGTGTCATATTTACATCCTTTTATTTTGTGATTCCCTGACAGATTTTTACAGATACACTTATTTTGCTGTTTTTGTACTTCCTACTTTTATTATTGTTATTTTTTTTTTACTTTTATATGTTCTTTTATTCCCAAAGTTCTTACAAAATTAAGGGCAGGGACTATATATATATATTTTTAAATTACAATACAATAGCAATAATAGCAGCTAACATTTATCAGGTGGTTACTACATAGCAGCTAATGATTAATGACTTTACATGGATTAATTCATTCAATCTTCACTATCATAATATGATGTAGGTACTATAATGGTTCCCATTGCAAGAATGAGACACAGAGGTGGAGTAGATTTGTTGAAGGACAAACAGCTAATTAGTGCAATTCCAGATTAGAGGACAAGAAGTGTTACATTGTGCTCACTCTCCCTCTGATCTTTCTGTTGTCTATGTTACCTTGCAGGCTGACTTGTACAAAACTCTGCAGTTGTTTATTTGTTTTTTAAGATTTTATTTGCTTATTTGTCAGAGAGAGAGAACAAGCAGGGGGAGCGGCAGGTAAAGGAAGAAGTAGGCTCCCTGCTGAAAAAAAAGCCCGATGCAGGACTTGATCCCAGGACCCGGGATCATGACCTGAGCCAAAGGCAGATGCTTAACCGACTGAGCGACCCAGGCATACCCTGCAGTTTTAACTTATATACTTAAATACTTTATTAAGGAAATGTAATATCCAAATTAAAAAAAAAAAAGATCAACAAGTGATTTAATAAATGAATTCGAGAACCCCTACTTTGCCTCTCTTTTTTAGACTAACATATTATTTCCTTGTTCTCTTTGGCATCACCAAACAAACCACATATACTCTCTCTGTAGAGTATGTACTTATTTGAGACTAAATCCACAAGTGAGGATTCTGAAAATTGAAACCACATCATGCAATAAAGTCTAATATCAGACTAATAATATATAAAATATTTTAAACTGAAAAGTTCATAATAAAATAAAACTGCAGACATTTTAGCAAATCAGACAATCTCATATTAGGCTAACAGAACAAAAGGCTTTAAAGAATTCTCATACACTATAAAGATTATCAGGACTAGACTGTCAAATAGTGACCTTGCTGGCGTCTAACACCTCTAACAGTATTTGGAAGTACATTGTTTCAAATCAATAACTAATTAACAAAGTACAAAAGAAGTTGCACTGTTTCCTTAGCTCCTTGTTAAAAATGGCTTTTGGCAGCACATGGGCAGAAAGGTCGCTTTTATGACATCTCCAGGAGTCTTTCAATACCCTGCCTCTGTCAGATTAAATTACTTTTAGCAATTAATTGTCATAAGTTAAAACAGAGGCACATTTGTTACAGCAGGCTGTCATAATGACATGGTGAGTAGTTGTTTTGATATGAATTTCTTTCACTGACCTTCTATCATATCTTAATTTTTTTGGTTGACCTAACTGGAAGATTGGGAATACATCTTAACTCAAGAAGCATGGGCCAAACCTTGGGGGGTCTTAGGATAAGACACCAACAGATAACTGAAAAAAATTTCCACAGATACTTTGAAAAGCAGAGGTTATGAAACAAAGGAAAGTGTAACTTGGAAATTAAATTTAAAACAAAATTATTCTTAATTAACATAAGAATACAGAATGTAACAAGAATTAAATTTTCTATCAAGTTCATAAACATAAGATTATGAGATCATTGTCATATTGTACTAAAGGTAAACACCTAGAAATAGAATGCTATAAGGAAATATTAAATAATTTTAAAAGGTAAATTTTAGTAAGAATATGTTATATATGATCTGTATGTCTTTTACTTGATAAACATGCAGTGTTTAAATTATATAATCAGTTATTAGTAATTCTTATTGAATAATATTCTTTATACATCTATATTTTAACAGAACAGAAAAAAAACTCTCTTATTTGAGGACTGTAATACTTTGGTAAATCCAGTAAAAGTTCAGTTAGTATTTTGAACAGTGAATGATGTAACCAAATTTTTGTCTCAAAGGTGAAACATGCTAGTATTTGATTTTTTCCTATTGCTATAGATCTGCTATGTTCTTTAGCTATATTAAATTTTAAGAGAACTTCATGGAAGATGAAAAAACTACTAGATGAAACTTCTCTAAAAGGACTAGAAAATGAAAAGGTATGACTTTTTCAAGAAATCCTAAAACCATGAAAACAGTGATAAAAACAGCTAACATTTTTTAAGTGCTTCCTCTGAAATAGATACTGTATTCAATGCACAATATGATCTAGTTCATTTAATCTTCATGATACCCTGGGCAGTAGCTACTATTATCTCCTTTTTACACATAAGGCAAGACTACTTGAGACTTTAATTGCCCAACATAATACAGTTAGTAGAGTTTCTCTGACTTCAGATCCCATAATCTTAACAGTACAGTACTTTTTACATATGTATACATATATACATACATATGCATGTGTGCTATGCTTAAATCTTCATAACCTTATAAAATCAGTTATCAACACACGTGTATGTGTTATACACATACACATATGTATGTGTGTGCATGTGTGTGTGCGTGTATGCTTAAATCTAAGGATGATCAACACTCCCTAGTTGTAAAAATAAACCTTGGGCCTGAAATGAGGGTATGCCTGGAAAAGTGACCTTCAGTTTTTCCAGTTCATAGAATACACTGAGGAAAATGCCACAGTAGTTAATGAGATTTATATCTGGAGAGCAAGAGGACTTACAACCAAGCTTCCACAGTAGTTGGGAGGAGTGATAAGAATTTCGGGAAAGATGTGGGTAGGTATGTGGGAATGTGTGAAGCAGAGAGTCTCAAATATCTGATAGAATCCTTACTGTGATCAGGAGTTATTAGCATCAAAGGGCTTGTGAACACTTGGGGGCCAGCCAGGGAAGCCCTTCCTGCTTAGAGCATGTCACTGAATCCAATGTTCCCTATGTATTGCTTGTGAGTAGTTAAGTTTTTATATATTTTTTTTATCTACACTGAAGGAACTTACATGTTTGCCTTTGTCTGCTGTTATCCTTCTGGGACCCACCATCACAGTGAATGTCAATTATAGTGACAATTATAACCTAGAAATTAAAAAATTTAGGTTCTTTCTGGAATAATGTCTAATTATGATTATTTGCAAATGTGCTATATTGCAAAATGGGCAAGATCAATCCCATATATATTTAACATTTGGAGTCAATATGAACATTTTTTTCCCCCAGAACTATATATTAACTTTACCAATTAACTGGGTAAATTTAGATATCTAGATTTCTGTTGTGAAGGCAAGTGCAGAGTGATAAGAAATTTTCCATTTAAATAAATCTGAATCTCCAATGTTAACAACACATTTTTCAAGTTAAACTGATATATTTTATATTAATTGTGTTTGTGGTTAAAAATTAGGGGTTCTCAGTCCTTGAAGTTTTTTTCTGTACGAGCATGATCTGTAGCACTAAAAGATTTATCACTATAGACAAAGTAGAATTCATTCATTTTGTGAGATGACCTCAGTTAAGTATTTTTATATTTCAGAGAGCACTGCAGATGGAATACAACTGAATAATAAAATTTAACCTGGTATTCCTTTCCTTTTATTGAAACCAGTAGAAGCTTTTAGTAAAGAATCTCATTTTAAGTATGGGAGAAGAAGGAGAAAAATGATTATCTAAGTAAGAATTATTTCATTATTTCATAGAATCATAAAAGTTTAGAAATAACAGCTTCCTACTTACTGGAATACCTATCCATTTTACGGAGAAAAAAACTGAGCTCCAGAGATATAAAATGACTTATTATTTCTCACTGGTCATTGTACATTGTACATTGTAGTAATTTCATTGGCTGAAATTTCAGTTCTCACAAAGGTATGAACACTAACACACCTTGTATTACGCATGTTATAAATCTTTAAAGTGACTTCAAGTACCTCACTACTTGATTCTCATTACAACTCAAAGGAATAGACAGGTCTTAGGAGACTTCTTTTATTTCTTCTTCTTTTTTAACCCTCACCTAATAAATTACTATATCCTACCCACAGGCTATCTGAACACTATTTCTAAATTGACATTTTATAACTACTTATGAAATCTATCATCTATTTCAACTGCCTAAGAAATAAAATTAGGCACATATGCATTGGGAAATGACAAAGACTGGCAGTGAGAGTGGAAATAGTTAAATAGATATATTATAAAGCCAAATAATTGCTATAAGTATATATCTTTTTGCCAGCTTGCAAATGTAAAGGAATTATTCTAGGAAGAGAAACACTCTAATGTAAACAATTATAATCTCTATAATCTAATCTTCTGATAATGAAGGCAGAAGTGAGGGAAAGGGAGAGAGAGGAGAGATAAGAGATTGGTGGTGGTGGTGGCACTGTAAGTCAGAACTAAATTCCTAACCTGAAACTGGTGTGTGGGGAAGGAGAAGAATAGAAGAAAAGCAGGACTATTACTATGTTAAGACATTGCCATACACTAAATGTACAATAAAATCTCAAAAATTATACTAGAATGCATTGGCAAGTGTGGACACAGCTTTCAAAGGACTACAACAATAGCCAGGAAAAAGGGGCAAGAATGTAAGAATTCAATCTATCAATTAATCTAACCATTAAAGGTGTGAAAAAATGAATTATTCTCAAAATGGAGTTAGGACAACTGATTATCTGGAAAAAACGTAAATTTGAACTATCCACATAATAAACATAAAAACAAATTTCTAGTAGGTAGAACACTTAAGTATCATTGACAAAAGGATGGTTTCTTGAAGAAAGAGGGTCAGGATAATCACCCACACTAACAAATTGACACTGGATTCATACATCACTACAAACTAATAAATCGATTTCAAATAGTATTATGAACTTACATGTGAAAGATAAAATTCTAAAGCATATGAAAGAAAACACTCTTATTCCTCTACTTCCTTTCTTCAACTTTCACTGTTCTCTTTTAGATCTGATAACTTAAGACATATTTAGGTATCATCGCCCCCTCTAGGAAACTTTCTCAGGAGCTTCTACTTTCAAGCCCTAACTGGCTTAAGTCCCACCTGTGCCCCTACTAATTGGAATCCAGAGCATTCCTCTTATTTGATTTCTATGGGAAGGGTCATGTCTTCTTGATCTTCATATTTGTGCCTGGTACAGTGCAGTTTAATAAATATTTGATGGAGTATTAAAAAACTTTTGGTTGAAGTATTTAAAAAAAACCTATTTAGAGAGCTAACAAATGGACCTCAAACTTATCAAGGATAGTTGGTTGAGTCTGATGGAGATTGGTTTTGGCAACAGAATGTAAGTTACACCAATGCTCAGAGACCACTGTTTAGGACTAATACTATCTTTAGTCACGTACTTGATCTCTGCCTTTTTTCACTCTATACCCATATTCCCAATCAAATCTAGTCATGTTTAAGTCTATTTAATCCACTCTACACAAGGCAACAAAAATACAGATAGAACTCAAATCACTGAATTTATAACGTAGTTATAAAAGTTTCTCATTTATAAAGTGGCATACTCTTTTAATCATGTATATTCTATTTAGCAGTAACAGAGAACTTGGAACTAATGTGTATTAGAACATTTGAATAGACAGGCTAACTGACCATGTCTTTGCCAATATTCTTAATCTTAAAATTAAATATAATTTATCACTTCTCCAAATCTAAAAATTTATCATATAATGAAATATATTCAATGGTATTTATGCCAGAGCATATTTATAAATGGAAATCCATTCAAATGCTTCAAGTGTTGGAGTTACTATCTGCACATTTCCTGTGAATAAGTACATAAGTAATACCAGGTTTCAATGCAATGATTCAGTTTGATGACTCAAAAAATAATAGTGTAATATCACTAGTGTCAATGATAAGTTTCCCTCAAAGTCTTAACTAGCTTCACCTGGACAATCTTGGTAACTCGCTGTAATTTGAATTTATTCCCTTATACACTAAAGGAACCAGAGACTCCATTGTAAATCAATGATAATTCCAGCACAGACAACCTTGCTAAACAGATTTTCATTCAAGCCCTGAGAATACAGAGATGAACTAAATGTAAGCCTTTCTGTTAAATAATTAGAGGTCTACTTTGGGCAGTAAATATATAATCTCAGTGATCTTAATTTTGAAAAGTACGGAAAATTCCACTGAATGCAATATACACAGTGGCAAGAGGGAGGCTATGAATACTTGTGTATTCAAGTACATGTTTGTTTTTGCACCGATACAAAGGAAAAAAGGGAGGGGTGGTGAAGAAACATTTTACAAAGATGGAAAGTCAAAATTAATTATTATTAAATATAGATTAAGACTGTGAAGAATGCTTTTAAATCTGAATAGAATCTTGTAAAATGTCCAACAATGAGATACTTCTCCATAATGTTCCATTTTAAGCACTCAATTGACTATTATGAAAAGAGTATTTCATTCCAAATGTCTAAAAATGACAATTACAAGCTAACTAGGTAATCTTTCTGGCCTAATTTTGAGAATTATATTAATATATCAACTTAGGATATTTAATGTAACTGCCTGATTTTTCTCCCTAGAAATAAGGACTGGAGACAGGAGTCCAGAATAGCCACTTCCTCCCACCTCTGATCACTGAAGTGGTCTCTTGGCACACTGGCCAAAGCTCTGGAGAAACCAGTATCTTGGGTAGCTGCTGAATCAAAGCCAGGCAGATCATCCTCATTATGTAGAGTAGGGCAAATCTGGGTGTGAAATCAAAGGAAACCTGGCAAAGACAAAAATTCCTCAGAATGCAGGGTGGGAATAAACTCTGGCACAACTGATTGGACTTGATGGGGGTCATTTCAGTGTCTTTTTTTATAGGATTACTCTGGCTCCATGAGTGTGCCCTGAACTATACAGGCTACTTAACAGAGAAAGGAAAATGTTCAGACCTCTAAATATAGCACTTTTTATGACTAACCTTTCAAAATTTTTGAAATATCTCAGGTTACAGTCAACCATTCTGCTGCATACTTTTACCTCAATGGTGGCTATTGTTATTCAAACTATTAACAAGATTTAATAACACTTAAAGGAAATTTATTTTTTAAAATATATCTTTAAAAATTTTTAATATTTTCAGTGTTTGTTTTTTATAATTTTGAAAGAAGTATTTTCTCTAATCTGGTCACTAAGGCCAAGAGGTACCATTTTATGAGTTTCCCTATAATGTCAGTTTGCCACAGTTGTCAAAAAATTTACCATTCACTTCCTCATTTAACACATATTTGGGTACCCACACTGTGGATACAAAGACAAGTAAGACACAGTGAATATCTAATTAAATACAAGATACAAAAATGTTAGAAAGTAATTTCCAATGTAGTGAAAAGTGGGCTAACTAAGGGTAAAATATGATACATATACAAAGAACTTAGCATAGTGTCTGGCACATAGTAAGCTCTCAAAACAGTACCATATACAATGAACCATGGACAAGACAATCCCCACCAGTAGATGACAGTCCAAATGAAATAATACCTTTCAGCCTATAGATTCCTCACCAAATATTTATTCAGTGTCTACTTTGCATATCAATGACAAAACAAAGATACCAGCCCTCTGGGAACTTACAATCTAACAGGAGAGAGAGGCAATATACAATATTAAATGGATAGGTAAATTATATGATAGGTTAGAAGGGGATGAGTGTTAAAGAAAAAAAAAGTCGAGCTAGGTAAAGGGAATGGGAAATGGGTGGGCTATAATTTGAATTAGTGTAGTGAGGGTATACTTCTATTGAGATAATAATGGAAAAAATGCTTGAAGAATTCCAGCAAGTTAGCACTGCTTATATTTTGGAGCAGAACACCACAGACAGAAGGAACAGTCAATGCAAAGACTGAAAGACAGGTATGCCTGACACGTTCTAAGAATAGCAAGAGACTGGTGGGGATAGAATAGAATAAGTGAAAGAAAGAAGGGCAGGAAATGATATGGAGAGGTAAAAAAGGGGCAGTTCTCCTATGGCCATTGTCTGAGTAAAGTCAAATTTCAAAGTAAAGCCATTTAGTCCATTTACCCATCCAGTAAGTTTTGACTATTATGTATATTCAAGGTAACCTGCTAGGTGCCACAAGATAGAAAAAGATGATTAACTTAGAACCTTTATCCAAATGAAGCTTATAATATTTCCACAAATGGATTAACTAACACTAAACTTTCTTAGTAAAAACTAAACCCAGGATCACAAGAGGGGAGGTGTAAAGAAGGAAGGCACAGATAGACGCAAGAGCAGAATTACCTTTTTTTTTTTTTTTTGAAGATTTTATTTGTTTGACAGAGAGAGATAGAGCGAGAGAGGGAACACAAGCAGGGGGAGTGGGAGAGGAAGCAGCAGGCTTCCTGCTGAGCAGGGAGCCCTATGCAGGGCTTAATCCCAGGACCCTGGGATTATGACCCTAGCTGAAGGCAGATACCTAATGACCGAGCCACCCAGGCACCCGCCAAATTACTTTGAAATCAGAATGGAACCTCCTCAGAAATTCTTGCTTAAACTACCTTATATAAGATATGCCAATAGTTAAGAATAACTTGCAAAAAACCAAGAAGCTATAAAGAATCCCATAAAGATTAATTTATTCATCATTTTAATCCATTTTGAAGACAGTTGCTTGGCTGGATCTTTTGCCAAAAACAACTATTTAAACCCACATAAGAAGAAACTAACAAACATTGATAATATCATTAGCAATGAAGAAAATGTACACATGGTTTTTTTTTTTTTGCACACATGGTTCATAAAGAAAACTACTATCATCAACTTCATATTATATTCCCTAAAGAATAAAGTACAAATTAAAGTGTTTATGATCTATAAAACTTCATTAAAATATTAGGTGCATTATTATTGACTTATATTATTTCTCTTAACCAGTGAATGAGTATATCACAGATATAAAGTGAATATATCATAGATCATTTGGTAGAGGAGATAAAAGCAGAAGAAGAAAAGAATTGGTTAAGGGACATTAAATGGTTCTTAAAGTTTTGAAATGTTACTTATATGTTTAATTAGCTTCATTTGGTCTATAAGTTAGGGCAAAATGATTTTAGACATCAAGAGTAAATCCCACTACATCACTGAAAATTGAAATATTTGAGTTTCCAGAATGTGCCAGAAACACCTACCAAATTAATTTCTTTAAAGTGGCAAATTTTTAAAGTGGTTTTTAATACTCAATGACACAAAAATCACATTATTTTACATAATATAACAGATTTTATATAAGCAATCTGCATAAAAATTGAGTTTCTCATTGCAATAGTTGTATTCAATACAGAAAATCTATAAAGTAGTTCTTTAATTCTAAAATCCAGTGGTCTTTTATTGAATCTCTAGGTATCTTTTATTTTAATGCTATATTAATAATTGTGAAAGATACATTTTCCTTTTTTCATATGATTAGATGCAACATATGAACTGCTTCAAAATCCTTACTGGAAACTGCCTATCCAAGTTGCTTAAGAATATTTTGGCCTCCCCATAAGACTGTGCCTGAGCTACCAGAGAACAAAGATTCTGGCTTTTCCATCTGCATATCTCATAAACAGCTATAGCAAGCACAACATTTTGTAAATAGTGCTCAATTGCATTGAAATGCGAAGAGGTCCAATCAAAGCTGTGCTCCTTAAAAGGACACATTTTCTTCAATTTCAAGATACATTTGGCATCTTGTTTTGTAATCCTGGCTAATCTTGAGTAGAAATTACATGTTTATTGTTTCTCCATTTTTAATCTTTAATATCTAGCACTCAGGAGATAGTATAAAATCAGCGAAGGTAGACTAACAGAATGCAACTTAAAACTGGTAGTCTACTTTCATCGTACGAATAGTTACTTTAGGTTATCTTGAAAGTGCTACAATAAATTTTAAAAGTAAAATGCATTAGGAAAATGATTAGGACACTGAGGGGCTAACATCTCCATTTAATATAGTCATTTAGTCATTACTTCCTAGATTTACCGTTTAAGTTTACCATCCAGAGATCTACTTCTTCCTAGTAATGTGACATCTAGTAATGGAAGAAATTCAAATCTGCTATCCATGGGCTTTGGCAAACAAAAGGAAGCAACTGATTACAATGGTATGTAAGTAAATAAATAAACATTTACTGAGGGGTCATTAATTGCCAAATAGGCAGGTGGTCTTTGTCAATTTATGGGGCCAAATATGGGGTAAAATGTTAAGGAAAAGAACAAACCTTCTACATAATCTCTATTTGGGCTACCCTAAAAGGTCACAGTCTATACACTGCACAACTCCAGGGGGTGGAGTTGTGCAGTGAGGCAGCCTGTCTCATACCATATTTCATCCTTCTACAAAACCATCAATTTTAAAAGGTAGCACTGTTTTATGTACCATTAAGAGAAAAAAAGTCACCAAATAATCCATGATATGCCATTAATTTTTAAGATGCATCCCAAATTCAGAGATGTTAAAATGTGATAAAAGGTTTTAAAATCAATGAAAAAAGATGATAATCTGAGCAATCTTCAATTGACTGAGCTATATATGCACAAATAATAGCCTTTCTTTGATGGCATTATTATATATGCAGTCTGCACAAGAATTCTGAGGGAATTTTTTCACTCTCCTGTGTGAAATCGAAACAAAGAACATTAAGAGTGAATGAAGTATAGTTAACATCATAATTCATATATAATGCACTAAGATTTTCAAATTTATATTCTTCCTCTTAGATCTTAAAATCGATTATGTTAGGAATACTGTTTTCAACTAACTTTTAGGTTTAAGTCTCAATTACTTAAGGACCACTTATCCTTCTCCGCTAATAATCTACACACACACACACACACACACACACCGTTCTTCCCCAACCCCATCAGCTGCTGAGACAAAGGCCAGAGAAACCACTTGGAAATAAAAATGGAGGGGGAAAAAAATCTTCTTTTAATATAAAAATTTCAATAACCAGAATGGTAAATAGAAAACCTAGATCCCAGTAACAGTTTTGTCACTAATAACAGTGTAGTTCTGAGCAAATTTCTCTTAATCTCAGTTTCCTCATCTACATCTAAAAATACACTAATTGGACTTGGTATGTCTCTGAAAAATGGCTACCACCCTTCAGACACTATCTTTTGGCAACATACTCTGGTAGAAACCTTCTCCTGTAAGTAATGTTCCTCCTAAATGTACTGTTTATATAAAATAGTAAACAAAGGTGGACTGAATGAATTTGTATAAATTCTCAATTTTTAATATGAAAAACTGTATGCCTCATTGCCAGAAATTTAGAACAGCAGCCCTGAAAAAATGAATTCCTCTTCTCAATGACTAAAAAAGATTTTAGTTTTGATAGATTTACTTAATTTAGCAGTATAAAATCCTAATTCTAATTTTTATCTGATGGTTCAGCTTTATAAAAAAAACCAATCCATTATATAGCTCTGGAAATTATTGGTGTTATTATTGCTCCAGTAGAAACATAAAATTTTGGCCCACAGTGTCTAAATGACTTTTAAATAAAAAGTAGTGACTATTTAAAAAAAAGTCAAATTATTTTGGAATTCTTAGTATCCTGAAATACAGGCTCATGATTTTTCTCTTTACACCTTCCCAGGCAGAGATTTTCTGGAATCTCAGGGAGACATTTCAAACACCAACTTGGGTTGGTGTTTGGTGAGCTACATTAAAGTTTTTGGGAAAGCAAATTCAAGTAAAATCATTTTTAGGGCAAACAGAAATTAGGGAAAGTCTTGGTAGATGACCACTTAGATTCATATTTAGAATTTTATCTTTGTTTTATGGGGTCCCTAAATGAGCCACTAACTGTGGCTTATAATCTGTTATTTTCAAGGAGAAAAATCAATGTTTTCTCCTAGTATTAAATTATGAAAATAACACTAAGAATGAAATTAATATTACAGGAACATAAGATAAAAATGATACATAGAGTGTGCTAAGCAGCAATTTCATGGTCCAAGAAAGTAAATCTAAACATACAATTTCATAACGTTTACAAAAGCACATATGTAATTCAAATGGAAATGAGATGAGTCTATAATGTAAATACTCAAGGCATTCAGTAAACATGTTATATTGCCCCACTACGTTACACATGAGAGATGCACACAGAAGTGCTCCCATCTACTGATAAAGCCATAATGTGCATATGTGAACACTGGGCTGGTGAAAACACCAAAGGGGAATGGGGTGGAACAACAAGCTCATGGCTGAGAACAGGCACACTTATTTAAAGACAAACTGAAATCAGGGGAGGGATTAAAAAAAAAAAGGTTCACCTGTATTAAACAAAGCACTTTTGAGACAACTATACAAAGTGATAAGGTTTTTTTTTCTCATCCCTATCTGCAGTAACTCCAAACTCCTTTGCTGTCAAGCAACTTACACATCCCAGAAGGACAGACAGTTTGGGACACAGGAAAAAATAAAGTGTGAGGGTGTCTTATTGCAGAGAAGAGGATGCCGGCATACACTCAATATATCTACTCATTGCAACTCTCTAACAACAGTCCTTGAATAAATTACTGCATTGTGGGGAGTATTATTTGTCTTGTGTCGCAGCAATTGCCTTCCAATTCAGGAGAGATCCACTGATTCATTCACTTATGTGTGTATATATATATATATATATAAACACAAAGAAATCTTAGAAAGCCACTTGTAAAAAACGTTCAGTACTGACAATGTAGTTTATTGGGAAAAACATAGGCTTTGCAGTCTGATAGATGTGGGCTCTAACCTTACTTTAGTTGCTCTTATTAGGCATACAACTATGAGTAAGTCTATTTACATCTGAGTCTCATTTTACATTATCTGTATAGTCAAGGTGATACCTGAGACAGTTGTGAGGATTATACAAAGAAACAAACAACTATTTCTAACTAGACAAATGTATCCACAAGGGCCTCAACCACAAGGGTGGGCCACAGGTGGGAGACAGAGGGTATTAAATTGCCCCTTTTTCCCAAAAAAGGGAGTAAAGTTGTGAAAGTGCAAGAACATTTAAAGCCCGATAAAAGCATGGTGAATCCAACTGTATTTTGGACAGTTACTGTCAAATGTTCCTTCAGACAAGAAACAAGAGGAATCCAATTTGGCGAATTAAAAAGAACAAGGCTTCAGAAATGGAAGAAAGTGATGGACAGATGCAGCTTGGATTGTAAATTAAGGATATTACAATAATTATAACACTTGTTGAGTGAATACTATATGTAAAAACCCTGCACACATGTGCCAGAAATGGGCACTCAGCTCTTAACCACAATAGAATCAGCCCATTGCAAAGTTAAGGTAAACATAAGACAGAGGGACAGCACCAGCACAGAGCTAGTCGACTATGGTAGTTTATTGGACCTCAGCTGCATAGCAGGGTTAAATATGTGAGCCCTTCTGGGAATTAAGAGGCCACCCATTTTAGGGAAAAGAGGGACGAAATGAAAACTGTAGTTGCTAAAACCCAAAATGGGCATATGATTCTCCAGAGCTTTCTATTGTTAGGGACAAGTAGTAGAAAACAAAAAATTCTGGAGCACCTGCATGGCTCAGTCAGTTGAGCTTGACCATATGACTCTTGATTTGGGCTCAAATCCTGATCTCAGGGTGGTAAGGTGGAGCCCCTTGCCAGGGTCCACATTTGGCATGGAGCTGGCATAAAATTCTCTCTCTCCCTTTCCCTCTGCTCCTTCCCCCTTCCTTCTCTAGAAGGAAAGAGAGAGAGAGAGAGGAGGAGGAGGAAGCAGGCTTCCTGCTGAGCAGAGAGCCCAATGTGGGGCTCCATCCCAGGTCCCTGGGATCCTAACCTGAGCCTAAGGCAGAGGCTTAACCCATTGAGCCACCAGGCGCCCAAAAAGCACCTGCAAAACAAATAATGTTAAGATGCTTGTATAGAGGGAAAGTAGTTGTGTAACTGAGTTGTGAGCTCAAGTAGCTGTTTTTTTAAATAGACTATCCTTTTTACTTTCAAGATTGATAAACAAATGATCATTACTCACATTGGGCATATGGAAGACATTTTCTTGAAAATAAATAAAATAAACCTGAAAGTTCAAGAAAAACAGCCAATGGCGTTTATTGCTAATGATAAAATTTGAGCTTTCTTGCTAAAATTAAAAGTTGGGGGAACTTATATCCTCTCTGATAAGTTTAATTTTTCAATTCTTAAAATCTTTGCAGATGAGAGTGGTAGTAATATTAATAGATAGGATTTCTTTGATACTGCATAGTAAAATATGTCAACATGTGGAAGATCTGCATAACTCAATGCAACATTATTTTCCAAATGACCAATAAGTGATGTTATAAAATCATTCAAGAGTAAAGATTCCATTGAAAGTACAACAAAGACCAATGGATTTTCATGAAAATAGTACAAAATACTTAGTAATGTGTTTTAGATTCACACAGCGGGTAATCTTTAAGAAGAAACTATTTCTTGGGATGCCTGGGTGGCTCAGTCATTAAGTATCTGCCTTCAGCTCAGGTTCTGATACCAGGGTCTTGGGATCAGGCCCCACATCAGACTCATTGCTCAGTGGGGAACCCGCTTCTCCTTTTGCCCGCTCTGCTTGCTGCTCCCCCTGTGTGTGTTCTCTCTCTGACAAATAAAATCTTAAAAAAAAAAGCAACTATTTTTTGTTGAGTGTTGGTATACCAAAAAAGAAAAACATGTACAATTACCTGAAACAGCTATTAAAATTCTGCTTCCTTTTATAACTGAATATCTGTATGTGGCCAAATTTTCTTCAGAAATGTCAACCAAAAAACATATCAGAAGAGGATGAAGGAAGAAAAACAGAGGTGGAATTCAGCTGTCTATTAAGCCAGATATTAAAGAGATGCTTTTTAAATGCCACACTTCTCACCATATGTTTTTGTTTTGAGAAATATAGTTATTTCTCATAAATATATGTTATTTGTGTCATCATGTAAGGGATTTATTGCTATTTTATTTTTTAAAAGATTATATTTATTTATTTATTTATGTTCAGTTAGCCAACATATAGTACATTTATTTATTTGAGAGAGTGAGCTCAAGAGAGCAAGCAAGCATTAATGGAGGGTAAGGGAAGAGGGAGAAGCAGCCTCCCTGCTGAGCAGGAAGCCCAGGACTCCAGAATCATGACATGAGCCGAAGTAACCAACTGAGTCACCCAGGCACCCCAGACTTATTACTATCTTAAAATACGTATTTATTTATTATTATTTTTAAAGATTTTATTTATTTATTTGAATGAGAGTGACAGAACAAGTTAGGGGGAGGGGGCAGGGGGAAAAGTTAGGGGGCAGGGACGAGCAGGGAGTCCCAATCAGGACTCCATCTCAGAATCCTGGGACCATGACATGAGCCAAAGGCAGATGCTTAACTGATGAAGCCACCCAGGAGCCCCTAAAATAAATAAATAAGTATTTATTTATTTTTAAGATTTTATTTATTTGATAGAGATTACAAGTAGGCAGAGAGGAGGAAGCAGGCTCCCTGCTGAGCAGAGAGCCAGACACGGGGCTCGATATCAGGACCCTGAGACCATGACCTGAGCCGAAAAGGCAGAGGCTTAACTCACTGAGCCACCCAGGCGCCCCTAAAATAAATATTAAAAAATTTTCTCATATTTCATTCTTTTTGTGGTAAATATCAATTAGTGTACCCATATAAACAAAATACCTTAGTGATCTTAATAATGTTTAAGCACGTAAAAGGGTCCGGAGACCAAAGGTTTGAGAAGCAGTGATTATAAACCAATTGGAAAAGACCTCATTTGACCATAATTCTCCCCATACTTTCCAAAGGAAAGAGGGCAAGGAGAAAACAGAAAAAAAATGAGATATAACAAATAGTAGGTATCCTACCGGTTCTTTTCATATACATTAATTTACCTTATTTACTCCTTAAACAGCCTAGTAACTACAATTATTCTTATTTTACAGATGAAGAAACTAAAAGAATGAGGTGACTTGTCCAACCTCATAGCTTGTGAAAAAATTAAGATCATTGGAGCATAACTCTCTTCGATTCTGAATTTCTTTTTCTTTCTACTACACCATATTTATAGCAGAATTCCTCACCAAATTTGGCCAATAGTCAACCGAAACAAATAAGTGCAGAGCTCTGGTCTTTATTGTAATTTCTATTCTAAATCTAAAGATCTAATTATTTTGCCACTTTCAAATTTTTCTGTTTGGGCTTGTTTTTACTGAATTCAAAGAATGCCTGCTATACTTAATACGGGTTGTTAAGTGGGTTTAAAGAACAATGTACTAATTTTCTGAGTGTTAGCATGTATCAGTCATAGTATCACAGTTCTTTCAACTTGTGCTAGTCAATATCAAAGAGCAGATTTATATAGTGAAAGTTCTGTCTCTTCTGCTTTGTAGGTTCATGTAAGCAAGCATTTATTAAAATATTCATTCATCAAATATTTATTAAAAATCTACTGTTTACTAGGCTTTGGAAGTAAGAAACATGAAAATACAAAGATTGATTTCTGATTATTTAAAATAGAATCATGGCACTTTAAATGCTTTAAAATTAAACAATTTTGTGGCTACTTTTCTACCTTGTGAAAGGGCAAGTGGATGTTTGGAAGAGAGATGAAAATGTGTTTCTGGGGAAATGAATTAGGTAACCTAAATTTAGTCACAGATCTAAGCCACATTTTCCATTTGAACTATATCAATTAATAAAGCTGGTGTTTTGATCTCCTTTTGTCTGATTCCTTTGTCATATTATTCACTGGGTTCCAAACTCAGAAAGGTAAGATGGACGTTATTATTTTTGGTACAAGGTAATGAAAGGTACAAAAGCTGGGGACCTCAAGGATTGGATACTTTCTTAGTTGATTATGAATTTGAGAGAAGACAGGGAGTTATTTATTAGCCCTGAAGACCCAACATGGTGTGTCAGAAACCATGTTCACTTTGCATATATTATTATCATTTCATTTTTTCAGACAAAAGAACTGAGACATAGGGAAGTTAACTTGTTTGAGGTCACAGTATATAAAATGGAAAGAGCTGGGATTCAAACTCAAGTTGTTCAAATTCTGCACGTTTAATTTCATCTCCATACTACATCTCTGCAATGGGTATGATTCTGAATGATATTCAGACATTAAAAACAGAAAATAAAAATAATTATTATCAAATCTTCAATGACTACTGGTTTTAAGTTCATTTGGTAAAGTGTAAATGTTTTGGAATGTAGAAATGTTTAAAATATAAATTCTTATACTGATCATTAAATTACTAACTAAGCTTGTTGTTTTTTCTTTCCATTATATATTAAAAGATTTAAGGTTAAGGAATAAAAGGGAAGAAAGAAAAGATGCAGTGTGATGGGGGGGTACTCAGTTTCAGAGGAAAGTAAAACCCAGTGTGAACAGCAGCAGCCCCTGGTGGTCTAAGGGGAAAAAATAGTGTATCTATAATTATGGGGTAGAAATATGTTTTTTAAAAGAATATATGTACATATTTAGCCATTTGACTCAGTTCTCAACCCAACACATTAAAAAACAGATGCTTTAAAAAATGATCTGTTGGCAAGATGCTTGTTAAAATTTTATCAGTTGAAATATTAAAATTCATTATGAATTAATTAACACATTATATAAAAATAAAATGTTTTTGTTTCATCATTTTACAAAGTACTATAACCAGTGGTGATTAACACTGGGAATTTTGTGTGTCTTACTATGTGTTGCTCAGAAAGAAACTGAATTTATAGGATTACCACTAAATTGATGACATTTTCTGTCTTCACTCTTGAATTCAGTTGGCAGATGTTTTTGAGAACAAAAAATTCCATCTTATTACAAAACATATTAAGCAGGTTTTCCTGCCAGGCATGTCTGACATGATGTTTATTGCCTAGACCAAATCAATCCCCTTAATAAGCCATAATATATGCCAGAAAGTACATTATTTCATACTTAAGGAAAGTTGCCACATGAAACAGTAAGTACTTTGATCTCTCAAGCTCTGCTTCTAATGCATCAGAAATGTACTACATAATCCAATAGTTAGTCATATTTATTTATACTCATTTAGTACATAAAAAACCCTACACTTTGTTAATCTTAAATTTTTAGGCCTGGATTCTAGTTTACTTCTGCCGGTCTGTAATAGATATTTACAAAATTTGAAAGGAGAGTTTGGCTTTTTAACAGATTCCAGAAGAAAAGAAAACGCAAATATTTAAATATATTGGGAAAATAAAATGGTTCCAGAGAGTAAACATTCATTGACTATAATATTAAAAAAATTAAATTTGGTTGCTAAAGCACTAAATAGAAATGACTCCAGTGGCCGTAGTACAGAAGAGAACAGATACAGAGAAGATGGGATATTTATTAGCCTTCACCAATATTTTGAACATAACCCAAAAACATCAAAAACATATTTTTTGAAAGAAAGCTTCAGTTTATCAGTTGGCTGTTTCTGAACAATTGCAAAAATTCACATAAATGCTGAAAAAATCCGTCAGAAAACTAGACACCAAATATCTCTCATGCTAAGGAGTAAGATTTTTGATGGATGTCAACAAGCAATCAAGCCATAAATATTTGAGTATCTTCAATGTGTAATGCCAGACTTTGCCAAGATTCTTACTCTGTAAATGTCTCCTCCACATTTGGATTCTTCCTTCTGTGGCCATGTAATTTCTTCCCCCTTCCACTTGCAGCATTTTTTTTTTCCTTCAACCTTCTGGGTCTAATCTCTTTTCTTCCTATCACCACAGCCCACAATTAAGTCTCCTCTGGAAGAGATATTTAAGCAATTCTATCCAGGTATCTCTAGACTAAGGCCTAGTCTTTTTGCTTTGGTCTCCCTGCAGGGTATTGGATTCTAATGAGTGGGTTTATTATCGGTTTCTGATTCCTCATAGTATGCTCTGTACTACTGTAAATACTACATCATTTCTGTTTATTCTTAGGGAATGACCAATACAGCATGCTCAAAGATCTACAATATTATGGGGAGTGGAAATACATGAAAGATAAATGTTAATAATATTACAAAACAAAAACACAAGAGATATCTCAGACAGCAAATGATAAATTTCACATAAGTTAACCAGTCGCAGTGACTTCCATGAGTCATGGTAAGTGATTACGATGATACGAAAAGGTGAGATTTCAGTTGGGCCCTACAACATGGGCAGAATTTGGATGGAGGGAAAGAATAGGAAGCAAAATTACACAGCACAAAGGTGTACAGCAAAGAACATGTATAGCAGCCTGGTTCTACTCTATGAGCAAGGGTGCACAACAGAAATAGCAGTAGTCAGCATGAAACATTTCCGTTTTCACCAATAAACATACTACCTTGATGACAGAGTTTAAAAAAAACAAACAAACCAGGATATCTCACTCTTATAGATTCAGATGCAAAGGTATAGATCAAGGTATTAAATAAATCTTGAGAAACTGACTTCGTATCATTAATTTTCATAATGTTTTCTCAGTCACTAGAGTAGGTAGGGGACCAACACTGTAATTTTTGTTTGTTTTGGATTGTTTCAATGAGATTCCTCACAATCAAGTAGCATACTTTAATGAAGCAGAACATATTAAAAAAAAGTAGTAGTATGGGATTTTAATCTTGGCTCCAACACCTTACTTACCAAATAAAAATTTATTATGAAGACTCTCTTCTGAGCTCTGGGGATATAATAGTGAGCAAAACAGACTAAGTCCCTGTCCTCATGAAGCTTATATTAAGAGTTATGTTATTTTGGGGAAATTACTAAGTTTTGACTCACAGTCTTCTCATAGAAAATTGGATGAATACTAGTGATCCTATTAAGAGAGAGTGTGTATATGTATATATACATAATGTAATACATTTGTGTGCACGTATTACTTGTTATAAATATGTATTATATATTAATTGTTCATAGATATTTATTAAATAACTATTATTTAATATCTAATAACTGATAAAAATCTATTAATCATCACATGTCACTTATGTCATGCTTTTATAATAATTGTTTTAATTTTCATATTTCATGTATATATTTTGTTCCCAACTGTAGAACAACATGGTAAAAAGCAAATGGAGAAAGAATCTACAACTAGAAGTCCTGGTTTCAACACTTAGTTCCACCATTTACTAGTTATCTGCTCTCTTAGACAAAAATGAGCCACCTGTGCATCAGTTTCCTTACCTATAAAATAAGGATAAAGCTATTTGATCTACTTACCTCATGGGACTGTTCCAAAGACTAGATGATCAACTTCAAAATGTAAATAGTTAAGAAGTATAGAAATTTATGTTAATTTATCCCCATCACATATCATGCTCTGTGTCTGAAAATTACACTTTTTGGAGACATGTTTTGGAAAGGAGAGTACAAGAAGTTACTTCTTGAGTGGATCAAAACTACCTAAGAATTAAGGCATCTTACACAACATGAATCATTCGTCTCTTTCTCCACCACAGGATCACACCTTACTATCTAGAACTATGTCTGAAGAGTACCAGCTTAACTGCTATTTTGCACAATTCTAGAAGATTTTAAGAGAAAGGGTATTTATTAAGGAAAAATGACATTCATAACTAAGACTATCAGGCATATAGTTGTATTTTCTAAAAGTGTCTGTTTTTGCTTTAAGTGCTTTCAATGGGAACTGAGACTGATGAGTGAAATGGGACGAAGAAGAAAGAAGCAAAAAGACATGTAAGGAAAGAAGCAGAAACGGCAGGAGTGTAAAAGAGATAGCAGAATGAAAGAAAAAAGACAAAGGGAAAGAGAGATCCTAAAAATGAAGCAAAATAAAAAGATTTTTCTCCCTTGATATAAGAAGAAAAACAGAGGCAGAGATAAATGAAACAGATTTTGTTTCATTTGATTCATCCATTCAGATAAATGAAACAGAAAAAAGAAAATGCACACATACAAGGAACAAAAGCAAAATACCCACACAGTGGTGACAAGAGAAAATAGAAAAGGAGATATAAAACCTACAAGACAGATGTCAGAAATAGATCCATATTCTGTATATATCATAGGCAAATAAAATAAACTTTAAGAAGAACAATACATAGAATAACTTTTTGTTGACATTTTACATAAGCACATGAGTTTTCTTAATGATGTGTATATTTCAAAAGCTTTTACAATTCATTTTCAAAATATGGATATCAGAATTCTTTTTAACTGTCCTAAGAATGGTAGTTGACAGACTGGATCATATAATTAGAAAGCTTAGGACAGCCGATAAAGAAGGTAACACCATGACACCTATGCAGCCATACGAAAGAAACACGGTAACATACCTACATTAGAACAAGCAAGCTACTTATTGATTCCAATGTAATCACTGTTTTTGTTTTTCAAAAAATATATTACATAGCGAGATGCTTTTCAGAAATTTAAATACTGCATTCTGACTAACTTTAGCTTGAGTTACTGTATGATGAGCTTTGGGTATTCTCAGTCTGGATACTGAGATGAGGATTTTTTTTGGGGGTCATGAGGATTTACATGCTGCTTTCGTACTATTTAACTACCCTAACTTACTCAACAAACCGACCTATAGTCTTGAAAGTTTGAAGTGTAATTCCCAAAAGTATAGGGATTATGCAATGAATGAGAATGAAGAAAATAACTCAGAAAGTTACATATTCCCCTCAAAGATGGTATGAAATATTTTATTAGTAAACTTTTTTAAAGGAAGTGTACAAATAGTTCAAACTGATTAATTTGAAACTTTACTATTATCCTACAATATAATTTATAAAGTGTTAATTTGTCTATGCTTAAATGTTCTGAATTGCTCACTTTTAAAGAACATATCAATTTACTATTTTACTTACCTAGTAGCATTTTTGACGCGCTTTACTATTAAATTCTATTTATAGGACCCGTAATAAGGGCTTTGAAAATTGCATAAATATGTCTCATATATACAATACACAGTATGTATATCAAGCAGAATGTGTCAAAGTTCAAATAAAATTGTTTGTGCCCCCTACGAATTAGAACTCCTTGGGCAGCACTGCTGTAACGATCCCATGCTGCTAGCATTACAAAGTGCAAAGGTTCACTGGGTAAGAAAAGAGCAAAGGAGAGAGTTCCCTCATTACACTATCCCTAAACTATTCTAGTTTAAATATTTATTAAGATATTAATTACTCTTCCTCCCTCCATCTGCCTTCGGAAGTTAAGCTGAAACACTGTGGATGGATGGTTGCTCATAGGAAAAGAATGCATAAAAACTATCACCACACAAGATGAAGACCAATGTTTTGTATGGAGCATTCATAATTGCTTTGAAACTTAAGTAAAATATCACACTGAAATAAGGATGTATTTTGTAATTCTGAACAAAAAAAATTTCACCCAAGTAACAACCATGGGATATGAATGGCTGAAAATTAAAGAATTAAGTTTCTTTTAAAAAAAATAAAATAATAATTATGACATACAATACAAATATAGTAAAAGAAATAGTGAAGGAGAGTAATAATCTTATTACTTACTCTGATATACAGCTGCATCATCTCTTTTTCCCTTTGGGGGTTACGATACTTTTCATAGAAATCACGTCGCTTCTTTGTTTCTTTAGAGACTTTATCTTTTCTTTCCCGTTTTTCTGCTGGTTCATCTGAACTCTCAGAAGATGACTGTACATGGATCTTTGGCTTTTCTACTTCAATATAGTTTTCATTGGGATTCAGTACTATTACTCCATATCCCTCCTGTTTTGAAAGCAAAGAAGGCAGCATAATTTAATCTTAGAAACCATCTCAATTCATAAAAAAAATCTGCAAAATTTCATAGTAAGTAATTTAATATAGTTGTATAGTCACTAAAGTATTTCTTTATAAAAGACTATAGTTCTACTTTTTCCAACAAAAAGTTATTTAAAATTGTTTGCCTGCACTGTTTGTGTTAAATAGATTATTTGTAAGAATAAGAAGACAAAATTGTAACACAAAGATTGCCAAGGTTATATTTTTTTTATAAAGTACTTTAGATCTCTCAGAAGCCCCCAAGTAATTGAAATAAATTAACAAATAACAAGTACACTTTCAAACCACATCAATATTTAAATACCTATTTTGAAAAAACAGCCTCTTTGAAGCTGAAGTTAAAATTCCACACCCTATTTTGTTGGATTCTCTTTCCTTTACAATTGTACTTTAATGAGCATTTTTTATTTGTTTGAATTCCAGAAAGAATAAGCAATTAAGGAATAAATGTGACCTAACATTCTACAGATTTACATATCTATAATAGCAGAAACATAATAATCAACCTGTGCAGTTGGTATTTTTTCCACCTCTCTTCTTTCAGGAGGCCACACAAATCATAAAACAAAATAATGTCCGACTGTAAGGCATGGGAGCAATTATTTAATCCTAAAATTTCTTTCATTTTTAACCACCATAAAAATTTCTCTATACTGGGGGCCAGTACTAGGAAACAAGTCCCAAAGTCTGAAATACAGCTTACTGAGCTATTATACCTTCTCTAAAGTTTTAAAAATATATTTTCCTGTCTGACAATTCTAGCAAGGCAAACATTTCTATGGTTAGAATTGGGAAAACTTTTGGTATTTATATTAAGTTATAGCTGATGGAATAATCAAACCGTGAGAAATTAGAGAAGAATAAACAATTTCCACTAACAAGCATGTGCAACATAAATTTGTGAAGCTATTAATATCTTGTATTTTCTATTCACTTCTGTACTGTGGGTGTCCCAATTTTGCCTTGTAAAATCCTATAAGGTCATATTTTAAAAGTACTACATTACAATAAAAACACATAAGAGCTATGGAAAATAAAACTTGAAAAATATCATTCTTACTGAAAAAGAAAACTCAATACTTTTTCTAAAAGCATAACTGTAGAACTAATTCAAGTTTAAAATTTGTTTTTTGCCAAATTGACCATAATAAGATGATTTTTTAAAAAGTGATTGCAGTAATAATAGAGTAATATTAGCATTGACTCAATTATCTTATTTTTAAGTATGCCACACTGCTGCATGTAGTTGGTTTTTTTAATGGTCGATTTCACAATCTACATAAAAACTTCATGGGGTTTTTCAAGTTTTGCCCCCCAGTTGATATGATTGTCTAAAACTATGATATGGTTTGCAGATTGTGAAGTTCATTAAAGTTGTGATTTTAGTGATAGTACTGTTAATTAAGATATAGTTGTCTTGCACACATGAAAACTATATAATGCCAAACTGATTAACAAAATACCATATATTCTTTAATACATGTTCAAGTAAAACTTTTAAACAAATACCTATTTTATGAGAAGTTATAAAATATTTTACAAATTTAAAAACTTAAACGTTCTACATCAAAGCATAAGATAAACGGTTTTTTGGGGGGGGGTTCTCTTTTTAAGTATCTTAGCTAGTAAGTCAAAGTTTTACCAACAAAAGATATTTTATTTGGTCCTGCTTTATTCTAATCTGTATAGCTATTCAAAAGTCTTGTAATTCATTGTGATCACTGTCAGGTAGACAGATTGTCACTTGGTGATTTTCTACAGTTGGACACACTTGACTAGTTATTAAAATCACATTTGAAGGAAGTTCCTACCCCTCTTCCTTGTGCCTCTTACAACTTTTCACGCCCTTCTCAAATTTCAGCTATAACTTCTCCTCCCACTAAAAGTTAAGTTAAAGAACACTGTTGCACTCTGCTAAACAGGGTGAAATAGAGGCATTCATACACTGTCTCTGGTGTAAGGAACATAGTCAAAAAAGGTCACCGTAGGCCAAAAAGAAAATTGCCTCCTTACTAGATTCTGTACCATGAGTAAGTGGTCTCCTGTCATGTTTCTTCCCTGCCTTCTCTGAGTGAATTGAACTTTAAACACACACACACACACACACACACACACACACACACACAGTCTCTCATACTCACACATGAGTTAGAAGTAGCAAACCCAAAACAGGATCTTAGAATTCTTAGAGATGAATATAGTGATATACTACATGTTAATGATATTATGAAAAACATCAAACTCAATGTAAGAAAGTGAAACTTTAATAAATTGATAGAATGTGAGCATCACCTTTGTACCATAAAGGAATTCCAAATAAAGGTAAACACTTTAGACAAAGTTTATACCCACTAGAATTATAAAATTTTTGGCCTAATTTTTAACTTAATCACTAGATACAGTATTTCTCATAATACCACGTTAATTTAAGCAGAAGTTTTTACTTCAATTTTGGAAATCATTGATTGAAAAATTACTGCACCTACTTGATTTTCAATGGAGTCTGAAATTTGATGTGTCCTATCTAAATAAGTATAAAAAGCAGACAAACATAAATCATCAAAGAAGTAGTGTTTGTCTAAGTTATTGATTATGTAACTGAAAATTACATGACTCATTTGTCCAATTTTATAAAGACACAATATCAATTTTTCACCAAGGCATCAACTAATGAAAAATGATTCTATTTTAAAATTACCACTCCATAAATCAATTAAAGAATTTTTAGCATTTAGATTTCAACAATGAATGCTGCTCTTTAAATACCTGAATTATTTAGAAAATATTTTATCACTTAGATATTTCATACTGCCAATTTAATTAATGGAATAACAATTAAGAAATATTCAGGAACATTTCCTGCAGAAATGAGAGCTTATATTAATAAATGTCTTTGTTACAAATTCAATTACCATTCTGTGAAAAACTTACATTTTTCAATTAAAATTTTCCTGATAAATTAATTAAAGCGATATTCATGGAGACCATTAATAACCACTTTATAATGAAGAAGAGAAAACTGGAGAAACAAAATAAAGTCAACTATCCCACTTATATATGCTCTAACTATAGATATTAGAAAAACTTCATCTTTTCTTCCTTTTCTCTGTCACATACAAATATTGTCCAAAAATTCCTTTATATAATAAAGCTAAAAAGACTTTTGCCATGTCAACATTAATACATGGAAACCAAGGTATCAAAGTAAATAGTCAAAGTAAAACAAGGCAGATAACATACCAATAGCTAAATTTAACCATATGAAACCATTGAAGAAACCATCTTTAAAAAAAACAGAATAAATGCCATTTTAAAAATTAATTCTCTCTATTTGCAATAACTCAATCGATACACAAAGAAATAGAAAGAGATCCTAGTTTGACCTTTAACAAGTGTACCCATAAAGTTTTACAAAACTTTATAAAACCAGGCATCAGATATAATATCATAAAAGAACCATGTATTGCCACTCTAATGAGGCCTCCATAACTAATGTTATAACCTTAAACATTTTATATGGAAGTATTCTTTTTATATTTAATCATTCATGCTAAATTTCTCCTAAGATGAAAAGGCAGTTCATTTTAAACATACCCAGAAACTTCTGTTATCTTTAAGAAGACAAAAAGACAAAATGATCAAACTGATTACCTAACATTCTACAACTAAATAAACAAAACTTCTGGCATCCTGATTAATGATTTACCCAAGTCAATTCCAATATCCAACATTTCAAGAGACAAAGTATATATAAAGTTGTTAATTAACTCTTATGTTTGAGAGTACAGTCTAGCAGAAGATCAAGAAAGTGATCAAGAGGCTAATCTCTTTCACTTATCTCATTCCATTTTCTATCCTTTGTAGCTGTAACTGTAGTTTCATTTTCGGAACTGGGTTTATAAGGTCTAAAGCATGGAATCTTAATCAGAAACCCTCAAAATTTTATTGCTGGACATAGCAGTTTATTCAGCACAACGGCTCGCTGTGATTTAAAGAGAATGCACAGGACTGCAGGCCTCCTTTACTTTGAAGTCTGTAGATGCACTTACTAATAAATAATAGTTCATTTATCATTCAATCAACAAATGATGGCTTAGGTCAGAGGTCTAAAACAGATAGGTGATGCCAAACACAAAGAACCAAAGAGAAAAACTTGCTTAAGAAATTAAATCAGTACAGAAATGTACTTGTCAAGAAGGTTCTACAAATAGATACAATATTTCAATGTCTGACCAAAGCCAGAATGTATTTTGATCCCAATGGAATCTTACTAAAATTAAAGATTTATCCAAGTTAATTTGCCTATTAAATACCAGTTATAAGGAAAATAGAAAATAGGAGAAAATTCTACATCTTTTCAAATCTCTTGTGGTTGGCTAAATAAAAAATCAGGTGAAAGTGTTCAGCTATGCATATTAACCTGCCAATACTATAAGCCATGTGTGACCAAAGAGGTCAGGGGCCAGGGTAGAATCCTCTGACCTATGGAACTGTCTGTTTTGGTCTTCAGGCAAAGCTCTGTAAAAGATCATTTAAGACAGACTTATCAATCATATTTTCCAAGTTCAGCATTCTATCTGTTTGGTTTGAAAGAAAAAAGGTGCTCATCCTCAAGGGAAATGAAACCCAAAGCAATTTGCCTATAAGCTACATCTACCCATGGCTAAAATGGACAAACCACTGTCCATTCATCTTTTCTGAAAGATGTATGTTGTGTTTATTCTCATCTTTTTCACAACAAGGGTATGTCTATGTCACTGTTGCAACAGCCTAGGTGCAACAGTGAGATGAGGTCATGAAAACCAATCAGAAGTCACTAGTGAAGCGTTAAAGTAAACATAGCTGTTGGAGCTGCAGCTCTGCTTGAAAAATGCCCCCTCCATTATTTCAGCAATTTTCTCAAGACGTGACCTGGGACTGAAACGCCTAAAATGTCACTTGACTCCATTTTCTGCTTCCTCCCAACGTGCACTTAGGTAACAGCACCCTGCTAATATTTTGTAAAATGTTTGTCACAATCATGCTTTAACTTGTAGCTCCCTATATTCTAATGTCGTGTTCCATGGTACAAAAATACCATGATATAGACCAACATAGATTATTCCAGTAAGTTTCCAACTTCAAATAGCTCATCAAGTTAGTCAGTAAAAGAAAACATGCCACAAAAAGTTTTCAGAGGACCACCTGTTGTCTATTATTTTTACATAGCACTTACTCATAAATCATAACACAGGGTAATTAATCAAGCTGTCAAAGAGAAGGTCAAAGGTTATATGGTAGAGTCAGAAGGTCATGCATGGGCTGATAGAGGTCAGGGTCACACTGCATTCCTCATTATCAAGTTGGGATGAGAGACGGCCCAAGCAAACAAAAGTGAAAGCAGATGGAGAAGTGAGTGGATAAAAAAAAAAAAAAAAGAAAATTTCACAAACAAAAAGAAAAGTGAAAGAAGACTGTCAGCTGCCTTCAAGTAGAGAATAGAAGAGAAAAGAAATAACACTGAAATGTGCTCAAAGGAGTTCAAGAACATAAAGAAACTACAGTTTTATTAATTAAATAAGTTGAATATAACTTTTCTTGGTCATTTTATTAGTGCATACTAAGCAACATGAGAAAATATACATTTACCATCTCTATACCTTCTCCAGCTAGTGTGCTCAAGACAAATTAAGGTTACGGCAAAGAGTTCCAAGGATAAAGTATGATTACAAAAAAAGACAACAACAACGACAAAAACAAAACCCACAAGTTACAGTAAGAGGGTTTTTTTTCCTTTATAATATTGTCTCTGCATTACAACATAGATGTGCAAATAGTTTTAGCCACAGGATAGATAATTTTTAAGTATGATACAAAGATATCCACAAATATAAATGCATCATAAAAGTCCTTTTGAATAACAAAACAGTTATAAAATATTCTATTATTATGCTGGCCTGAATCAGATGCAGAACACTGTGCAAAATTAGCTGTCACCCTTTGCTCAAAATCTTTGTTAATCTCATTTTGAATGTTTGCAGCTTTATCAACACATGCATCAATGTCAGCTCCTTGGTTACTGAACCGCTGTAGTTGGAAGAAGATATAATTAAAATGTTTTGGCACAGAAAAGGTGAAATTGTATCTTCCCTTGTTCCCTTAGGAGTCTGTAAAACATGAAGGATATATTGACAAACACACACCCTTGTCTCTAGTTCTGACATCTCAGGTCATCCAAGTGCTATTTATTTTAAAACATTCACTTTGCACTTATCTATATTATCGCCTGTTCTGTTTCTAACTTTTCCTAGGTTTTAGAACACTGTGATGCTTAAACACAATTTTTTCTTCTGATCACCAATATTTTATTTATTAAAGCACTCTATAAATTTACAATAGCATCATTAAAAACATTTACCACTCATTATCAAGGACATACATGTGATTTAATACTACAGCATTATGAAATCTTTTATACTTTGCTTTTCATTCTCATTTAAAAAACAGACATACACCCACACGTTTACACATTACAGTAAAAAGAAGTAACAAGTTACAACTGTTGCCTGTCTATGACAGATCAAAACCCCTAAGTGGGTATAGGAAATCTTAGAGACACACCTCCCTATTACATGGTCCCAAGCAGAGTCGGATGGACAAATTCACCTTATGAAATTTATGTCCTCCATGAAAATTGTGCCTTTATGCTTTAGAGGGCAAAATGAAAGTCCAATAGTCTCTTAGCTTCCCACTAAAATCCTTTAGAAAACTGTGTAAATATCATAGCTATAGATGATAGGCTCAAAGTCTTTCAAAACATTATCACTTGACCTGATCATATATATACCATGCAAACATAGGCTTACGGTTTCAAATTACTCTTAAAATCTGCTTAAAAATTGGGCGCCTGGGTGGCTCAGTGGGTTAAGCCGCTGCCTTCAGCTCAGGTCATGGTCCCAGGGTCCTGGGATCGAGTCCCATATTTGGCTCTCTGCTCAGCAGGGAGCCTGCTTCCCTCTCTCTCTCTGCCTGCCTCTCTGTCTACTTGTGATCTCTGTCTGTCAAAAAAATAAAAATCTTTAAAAAAAATCTGCTTAAAAACTACAGTACATTAATCATTTTATCTTCATATATGCCACCTTTCTCTTTCTTTTTTTCTTCTAATTAAAATAGCATATTTAAAATATTTTTGTTGTTTTTTCAAGAATATATATGAGTGCTTTCCTTGTGGTTCTAGAGTCCACTTGCAAGCATGAGGACATAAAGAAGGACCCCAAGTATTCAATGAGTCAATAATGTGTTAAAAACTGATTCCATACAATGAATACTTAATAAGCAGCTACTATTAACCAAGTGCTGTGCTAGGTACAGTGCTATACCTATGAGTCACCTTTTCTTTTATGATAATGAAAAATACAATGGTTCAAAATCTGTGGGACACAACAAAGGCAGTCCTGAGAGGAAAATATATAGCAGTACAAGATATGTCCATTCAATAGAAAATTCCAAATCGGAATTAAGTACAAATTCCTAAAACCTCTACATGAAACCATTTTATTCTTCAAAAAAGGAGGAAAGCATAATCACAAGACAGTCCTAAAACCAATCTGGCTACACTTTCAAGGATAGTTAACCCTAAATGGTAAGTAAGCTATGCTTGTGTTTGTATTAAGAGTAATAGTTTAACTTACTCCATCACAATGAAAATGCACTGCTTGGGGATGTGTGTGTGTATGTGTGTGTGTGCATCGTAAACATTCAGGTATTTCATTGAGTAAAGTCATTTCATAATCTAAGGGAAAAGCTTCTATACACATTTACCTCCCAATAAACAGGTGCAACTGAGTACAGCTATGAATTTCCCTTCCCACAGTGACCTATGTCAGAAGATCTCCTCATACTTCTGCTAAATAATTTAATTACTTATGAGTTATGGTTTCTTTGTAACCTTTTAAATGACTGACTCATTAAAATGCAAAAATATGCAAAACATGATGTCACCAGGTCAAACAGCTGTGTTGGTAAAATTATGGCTGTGAATGTCCCCAAGAACATGAAAATATTAATAATTTATATTGCTCATTAGATGGCAAAAACTCTTTAAACAGATTTAGAGACAGATTAATTTTATAATCACAAAATGCTACACTACCTCATGGTAACAAATCTTTCTACCATCTGTGACCCTTTGGTGTACATAAAACATATAAAAATTCATAATGGCTTAAAGTTTTTGCATTACAATATGCGTATTCATGGAAAAAAGACATAAGAACCTGGAATACTACAGTAAAGGACTTTGTTTTTAAAAATAACGAAATCACGACTATTCATCAACTTTAATCACAACTTAATTTTCCTTCAAACAGGACAGAGTAATGGCAAATAAGCTATAGGATGAGATAATCAACAAGTCATACCTCTGCAAACCAACATGATAACTGTCTTATGCTGTTTAAAAATAAATGTCATACTATGACTTCAAATCTTGTCCAGAAACTTCTCAGGGAATGACAAGAACTGATGACATTATATAAACAAAGTACTCTCATACTCAAAGTTCAAAATGTCTCATGCCTGAGCTTCACAGTATCATGATGGTGCTGAAAGCAAAGGGCAGGAAAAGATCTCCCCAACTAT